>NC_062278.1:160891953-161192596 GCF_902655055.1 Lutra lutra
GGGTCTGAAAGAAAACTTCTTAATCGATGAGTCTTACAATTATATCTCACACAGAAGTTATAAAAAAGTCTTAAAGGGGCACCTGGGTGGCTCAGTCAGTTGAACATCAGACTCGGTTTCAGCTCAGGTTGTGATCTCAGGGTCGTAAGATTGAACCCCAGGTTGGGCTCCATGCTCAGGAGAGAGTCTGCTGGAGATTCTCCCTCTTCCTCGCCCTCTGCCCCTACCCCTCCTCTCATGCTCTCTCTCTAAAAATAAATAAATCTTTTTTTAAAAAGTCTTGAAAAGCAAGGGATGTGATGAAATCCTTAATGACTAAAAAAAAACCACACTCATTAATTAGCAGGAAAAGATACATGGTTTAAGTTATATTAGCCACTGATGCTATCAAGTCCATTTCTTAATGTTTTTATTCTGAAGTATTTCAGTGAGTTTTTCTTTCACTCACATGAGTGAAAGTTGGTCATCCACAACTGTTCTGATTCTTCTCTCTTATTTGAAGATGCACAGCTGTACTTTATTCTTTCTTCCATCACTATCCTTTTCAATTACTGTGTCAAGTTATTCAACTTTGAACTGACAACATCTAAATTATTTTACTATTTCTAAGTTCTTTTTAAAAAACTGACTGCATTCTACTATAGATGACTTTCTCAGCAGGCATAAAAACCAGCTACTTCTAAAAAAAGGACTGTGAACTGAAAGACTCAGAATATAAAGCCTCAAGTCCTAAATTACCAGGCTTCTCTTCACCACCAATGCCAAAAGCGTGGTTCCAATTTCAGCTTCTAAAAATAGAGGTCTGTCTTTTAATCCTTTAACTTTCTCTTGTTAGCGAAGAATGTAATTAAAATGACCCTTACCTTCAAAAGTAAGATGCTGTGTAGGTCTATTTAAAGACAGAAACAACGGCTTCCCAGGAGGATGGAGATGGCAGACAAGAGCTCACCTCTCCCCAGACACACCAAGACTACAACTACATATAGAACAACTCTGTCTGAGAATGACCTGAAGAGTAACAGAACAGCTCTTTCACAGCTAGAAAGAAAAAGTCACACTGAGAAGCACAGGAGGGGCAGAGAAGTGGTCTAATCAGGACCTAAATCCACAGCATGGCAGCCCACAAGTGGGAGGGATAGCACATGCAGGGAGGTCCTCCCTGTGAAGGGTTCAAGCCCCACATGGGGGTAACCTTACCACAGGAACCTGCACCGAGAAGATGGGCCCCAAAATGTCCGGTTTTGAAAATCAGCAGGGCTTAATCCCAAGAGAGCAAGAGGGCTACAGAAAACCAAGATTCCACTCTTAAAAGACCCATCCACATACTCGCTCTAAGACCCAGTGTCAAGGCAGCAGTTTGAAAGTACCCGTGCCATATATGAAGCAGATTCACTGACTAACTTTAGGACATGTGCCAGAGGTTCAGGGAACTGCAGGAACATTCTCCAGGAATGGAAGCGCTGGCAGATGCCATTTTTCTCACCCTACCTAGCTGGCCTAGTACTGGTGAGAAAGACTTCTGACACTCTCCATCTACCTAGCTAGCACTTCTAACCCCACCCTGGTATTCCCCTGCAGACCTGCCCTGCTCAACTCTCCACACTCTGGAAGGCACCCCCCACCCAAAGTAGTTCCCACCCCACCACACCCACCAGGCCACCTCCACCTTAACTGGTGCTCCCCTAAAGGGCCTCCCATCTACTATTAGGCCACAACAGTTGTGGCTCACTCAAAACAGGAGGGAATACACAAAGGACACCCTTGGACCTCCTGATTTGGGTGACCAGCAAGGGACTGCACTTCTGGGCCCCATAGTACACCTTCTACAGAAGGCCACTCCTTTAAGACCAGATATTGCTGATCTACTTAAAACACACAAACACAAAGAGGCAAGATGAGAAGACAGAGGAATATGTTCCAAATGAAAGAATAAGATAAAACCTCAGAAAAAGAATTAAATGAAAAAGAGATAAGCAATCTCCCTGAAAAAGACTTACCAAGTAATGGTCATGAAGATGCTCACCAAACTCAGGTGAAGAACTGATGAACACAGCAAAAACTTCAAGAAAGAGATAAATAATATAAAACAAGAACCAATCAGAGCCAAACAATATAATTACTAAGTTGAAAAATATACTAGAGGGAATCAGCAGCAGATCAGAGGATGCAGAAGAATGGATCAGCAATCTGGAAAACAGGGTAATGGAAATGACCCTAACTGAATGGCAAAAAGAAAAAATAATTTTTAAAACCGAGGATAGTTAGGGCACCTGGGTGCCTCAGTCAGTTAAGCATCTGCCTTCGGCTCAGGTCATGATTCCAGGTCCTGGGATCAAGCCCCACGTCGGACTCTCTGCTCAGCAGGGAGGCTGCTTCTCCCTCTCTCTCCCTGCCCCACCCCCCATCAAATAAATAAATAAAATCTTTTAAAAAAAACAACTGAGTATAGTTTAAGAGACCTTCAGGACAACATCAAGGGTACTAACATTTGCATTTTACAGGTCCCAGAATGAGAAGATAAAGAGAAAGGAGCAGAAAACTTCTTTAAAGAAGTTATAGCTAAAACAGACAAGGAAGAGACATCTAGGTCCAAAAACGAAAGAGAGCCCTGGGCAAGAAAACAGACATCCAGATCCAAAAAAGGAAAGACAGCCCCAAAAAAGATGAACCCAAAGAAGTTCATACCAAGATACAAAAATAGTGAAAATGTCAAAAATTAATGAGAAAATATTAAAAGCAACAGGAAATAAGCAACTAGTTACATACCTGAGAACACCCATAATATTATCAGCTAATTTTTCAGCAGACTTTGCAGGTCAGAAAGGAGTGGCACAATATATTCAAAGTGTTGAAAGGGAAAAATCCACAAAGAGAAACAAGGTTATCTACACAGCAAGGTTATCATTCAGGATTGTAGTACAAATAAAGAGTTTTCCAGACAAAAGAGTTCATCACCACTAAACCTGCTTTACAGGAAATGTTAAAGGAACTTCTTTAAGTAGAAAAGAAAAGGCTGTAACTAGAAGAAAATTTTGAAAGAAAAAATATAGCTGTAACAGTGAACATATAAAGATGGTAGATCAACTACTTATAAAGCTAGTATGAAGGTTAAGGACAAAAGTAGTAAGCCAACAATACTTACAACAGTTAGTTAAGGGATACACAAAATAAAAAGATGGGAAATATGATGACAAAAACATAAAACAGGGAGGGGGAGAATAAAAATGTAGTGTTCTTAGAATGTGTTCAAACATAAGCAACCATCAACTTAAAACATACTTCTACATACTTAGGGTATTATATGTGAACCTCATGGTAATCACAAACAAAAAACCTATAATAGATACACAAAGAATAAAAAGAAAGGAATCCAAACATAACACTAAAGAAAACAAGGAAATCACAAGGGAATAAGCAAGAGAAGAAGAAACACAGAAGAACTACAAAAACAATTAACAAAATGGCAATAAGTACATACCTATCAATAAGTAAATATAAATGGACAAAGTCTTCCAAGTGTACCCAAATGATACAGGGTGACTGAATGGGTAAATAAGTGAGACTTATCTATATGCTATCTAAAAGGGACTCATTTCAGATCTAAAGACTTGCACAGACTAAAAGTGAGGGATGAAAAAAGATATTCCATGAAAATGAAATGAAAAGAAAGCTAGAGTAGCAATACTTATGTCAGACAAAATGACCTATAAAACAAAGAGTGTATAACAAAAAGGACCCTACATAATAATAAAAAAATCAATCCAAGAAGAGGATATAACAATTATAAATACCTATGTACCCAACATAGAAGCACTTAAGTATATAAAGCAAATATTAACCGCCAAAAAGGGAGAAACTAACAATAATACAATAACAGTAGGGGACTTTAATGCTCCACTTACACAAATGGATAGATCATCCAGGCAGAAAATCAATTAAAAAAAACAGTGACCTTAAGTGACACATTACACCAGATGGATTTAACAGACACATACAAAAAATTTCATCCCAAACCAGCAGAGCACATATTCTTTTGAAGTTCATATGGAACATTCAACAGGATAAATCACATATTAGGGAACAAAATAAGTTTCAATAAATTAAAGAAGACTGAAATCATATCAAGCATCTTTTATGACCACAATGGTATGAGACAATAAATCAACTACAAGGAAAAAATGAATATATATCTATATACACAGAGGCTAAACAATACACTATTAAACAACCAATGGTCAATGGATCAATGAGAAAATTAAAAAAAAAACAACAACACAAAAAAACCCCTTGAGACCAATGAAAATGGAAACACAATGTCCCAAAATCAATGAGACTCCGCAAAAGCAGCTGTAAAGGAAGTTTATAGTAGTAGAGGCCTACCTCAAGAAACCAGAAAAAATCTCAAATAAACAATCTAACCTTACATCTAGATAAACTGGAGAAAGAACAAAGCCCAAAGTTAATAAAAGTGGAAATAAATGAAATAGAGATCTCAAAAATAATGGAAAAGATCAATGAAACTAGTAGCTGGTTCTTCAAAGGATAAACAAAAATAATAAACAAGAAGAAGAAGAGGAGGAGGAAGGAAGAGGAGGAGAAAGGAAGGAGGAGGGGATGAGAAAGGGGAGGAGGGTGAAGAGGGAGGAGGGGGAGAGGGAAGGGGGGAGGACATAGGGAAGAAGAAGAAGAAATAAAGGAAAGAAGGAGGGAGGGAGAGTAGAGAAACCAAATAAATACAATTAGAAATGAAAGAGAAGTTACAACTGACAAAACCACAAAGGATTATAAGAGACTACTACCAACAGTTACATGCCAACAAACTGGACAGCCTAGAAGAAACTGATAAATTCCTGGAAACCCTCAATTTTCAGGGAAGACTGAAATAGGAAGAAAGAGAAAATCTGAACAGACTGCTTACTGGTAATGAAACTGAATCAGTAATAAAAAAACATCCAACAAAGAAAAGACCAGAACCAAACAGCCTCACAGGTGAATTCTACCAAACATTTATTTTTTTTAAAGATTTTGTTTGTTTGTTTATTTAGAGAGTGTGAGCAGGGCAGCAGGGGGGGGGGGCGTGTGGAGAGCAGAGGGAGAGGAAGGATCTCAAGCCGACTCTATGCTGAGCACAGAGCCCAACATGGGGCCCAGTCTCACAACCCTTAGATCATGACTTGAGTTAAAATCCAGAGTCGGACACTAAACTGACTGAGTCATCCAGGTGCCCCTCTACCAAACATTTAAAGAAGATTTAATACCTATCTTTCTCAAACTATTCTAAAAATTTCAAGAGAAAGGAACACTTCTAAATTCATTCAATAAGGCCAGAATTTACCCTGATACTAAAACCAGACAAAGATTCTACAAAAAAAGAAAATTACAGGCCAGTAACACTGATGAAAATTATAGGTAAAAATCCTCAACAAAATATAAGCAAACCAAATTCAATAATACATTAAAAGGATCATATATGATAATCAAGTGGAATTTATTCCAGGGATGAAAGGATGGTTCAATATCCTCAAATCAGTCAATGTGATATACAACATTCATAAAATGAAGGATCAAAATCATATGATCACCTCAATAGATGCAGAAAAAGTATTTGATGAATTCTACATCCATTTGTGAGTTTTAAAAACTCTCAATAAAATGGGTGTAGTACATATCAACATAATAAAGGCCACATGTAACATAAAACACAAATAACATCAAACTCAAGGTTAGGAACAAGACAAGGATATCCACTTTCACCACTTTTATTCAACATAGTATTAGAAGTTCTAATTGCAACAATCAGACAGCAAAAAGGAATAAAAGGCATTCAAATTGGTAAAGGGGAAGTTAAATTGTCACTATTGGCAGATAGCATTTATACATAGAAAAACCTAAAGAATCCTAAAGAATCCACCAAAAACTATTAGATTAAATGGATTCGGTTAAGATGAATGAGATAAAATTAATACATAGAAATCTGTTGTGTTTTTATATACTAATAGCAAAATACCATGAAGAGAAATTAAGAAAACAATTCCATTTACAATTGCATCAAAAATAATAAAAATTTCAATAGACTATGTCTATAGTCTATATCACTAGATATAGACTAGATATTTCCCTATATCTAGGGATCCCTATATCTATATCTAGGATTTCCCCTAGGGAAATCAAATCAAAATGACAATGATGTGTCATTGTGTCAGAGCAGCTAGTATCAAAAAGACAAAAAATAGTAAGTGCTGGCAAGAATATGGAGAAAAAGGAACTCTTAAGGACTGCTGGTGGCAATTTAAATTGGTGCAGCTATGGAAAACTGTATGGAGTTTCCTCAAAAAGCTAAAATTGGAATTTCATAACATTCAACAATTCCATTTCTGGGTAAATACCTAAGAAAATGAAAACACTAATTCAAAAAGATAATCTGCACTTCTATGTCCATTGCAGCATTATTTACAATAGCCAAGATATGGAATAAACCTAATGCCTATGGACAGATGAATGGATAAAGAAGATGTAGTATATAAACACACATATGGTGGAATATTACTCAGCCGTAAAAAGGAAAGAATGAAATCTTGCCATTTGCAACAACATGGATGGACCAAGAGGGTATTATGCTAAGTGAAAAATGTCGAACAGAGAAAGACAAATACCAGATGATTTCACTTATCGGTGGAGTCTAAAAAGCAAAACAGGGACACCCAGATGGCCCATTTAGTTAAGTGTCTGACTCTCAATTTCAGCTCAGGTCATGATCTCAGGGCAGTGATACGAAGCCATGGTATTGGGCTCTACACTGGGTGTGGAGCCTGCTTAAGATTCTCTCTCTTTCTCTCTGCCGCTCCCACTCCTCCCCCTGGCCTCATGCTTTCTCTTTAAAAAAAAAAAAAAAAAAAAAGGCAAAACAGATGAACAAAATCAAACAGACTTATAAATCAGAGACCAAACTAGTGGTTGCCAGAAGGGAAGGGGATCAAGGGATAGGAGAAATAGGTAAAGGGAGTTAAGAGGTATAAACTCTCAATTATAATTAGAAAATCATGGAGATATAAAGTACAGCACAGGGATTATAGCCAATAACATTGTAACGACTTCATATGGTGACAGATTATATCTAGACTTACGATGGTGATCATTTTATAAAGCAAATAAATGTCCAGTCACTATACCATATACTTAAAATTAATATTGTATGTCAACTATATTTCCATTAAAAAAAAAAAAAAACTAAACAACCTAAACCAAGATTCCTTCCTTTAAGAATGCTGAATGGGACGCCTGAGTGGCTCAGCCCTTAAGCGTCTGCCTTCGGCTCAGGTCATGATTCCAGGGTCCTGGGACTGAGCCCCGCACTGGGCTCCCTGCTTGGCGGGAGGCCTGCTTCTCCCTCTCCCAATCCCCCTGCTTGTGTTCCCTCTCTTGCTGTGTCTCTCTCTGTCAAATAAATAAATAAAATCTTTAAAAATAAAAAAAAGAGGGACGCCTGGGTGGCTCAGTTGGTTAAGCAGCTGCCTTCGGCTCAGGTCATGATCCCAGCGTCCTGGGATCGAGTCCCGCATCGGGCTCCTTACTCATTGGGGAGCCTGCTTCTCCCTCTGCCTCTGCCTGCCATTCTGTCTGCCTGTGCTTGCTCTCTCTCCCTCTCTCTCTCTGACAAATAAATAAATAAAATCTTTAAAAAAAAAAAAATAAAATAAAAAAAAGACTGCTAATGTTCCATTGTCAAATACTAGGGTTCTTACTATTACAGCCATTTATTGATTAGCTAAACAAAGCAAAATCTAACTGAAGGGAAGTGATAACTAGCCTAGTTTATAGTCAGACCTCGAAATTAAATAACACAATAATAATACTAACACAGTTGCTTCTGTCTTTGGCTAATTAACACATGTTTACTTCAAAAGCAACAACAAAGTCTCTCTCATGTCTCCTTACAGCATCTCTGTGCAGGTCATGCTGCCTCCAATCCAGAAGAGGGATGATGAGCACACAGAGCACCTACAAGAGGCGTAGCTGCTGCCATGCCCCAGCACCCTCTCCCAGGTCTCACTGCACTTGAACAGACAGGTGTGAACACACCACTCGTATCTCAATAAGGAAAAAAACTGCTTCTCAGAAGTAAACTGTTCTCAAAATACATTTATATTCCTGTATTGTTTTAATCCTGCTTAAGAGAAAAAGTGCATATATGCACCAAAACACAGTACATGTATGTGTGCATTTGTCTATGTATGTGTGTGTGTGTGTGTGTGTGTGTGTGTATGGTGATGCACCCAGTGATAGATGTATTTATAAAGAGAAAGAGAAATACAGATATATATATATATGTATTAATAGTTTAATCTTATATACATGCCTGCTACATGATATTTACTTGAAACTTTATTACTCTTATAAGATCTATTAATAATATTATAAGACAGATTATATCTGACCACTCTATGTATAAACAGAAGATATTCAGAAATAGTTACTATAATGTCCAAAAAGAATGACAATATAAAACTAAAGATGAGGGGCGCCTGGGTGGCTCAGTGGGTTAAGCCGCTGCCTTCGGCTCAGGTCATGATCCCAGGTCCTGGGTTCGAGCCCCACATCGGGCTTTCTGCTCAGCGGGAAGCCTGCTTCCTCCTCTCTCTCTGCCTGCTTCTCTGCCTACTTGTGATTTCTCTCTGTCAAATAAATAAATAAAATCTTAAAAAAAAAAAAAAGAAATACACCACAAAAACACAAACACAACAACACACTTTAACTGGTTGCCTCTAGAGAGCAGAAGAGATTGAGAAAGATGGTCTAGGGCAAAATACTTCTTAAAAAAAAAAAAAAAAACAAACAAAAACTAAAGATGAGCTATGCCATCTCCCATCAATCAAAACATGATAATCTTCTGACAGACATTCTGAGACAGAGCTTTAACCTAAATAGCATCCCTTAAGATACAGTTAATATATAAGAAATTCCCAGCTCCCTTAACTCCTTTTTCTAAAGAAAATCTTTCATTGTGTTATTTTGCGTGACTATTAACTATTGGGAACCAACAGGAGAAGGCAGAGTCTTTGAGTGATCTCAGCTCACAGAGAAAACCAAGATGAATGCGACAAAGACACATGTAGAGACACACTTTTAGACGTCCGTCCACATTGCTCGCTGTGAGACAAAGGAGAGCCTGACTGCAAGCACCCAGGACCTCCTAATTGGCTGAAGGTCACATTCACCCCAACAACAGTTGCCATCTACTTAATGCAAGCTATTAAAACAGAATGTTGTGGCAAACAAAATCACAATCATCGCATGTAAAATCAAATTAAACTTGCAATAGCAGGGAGAGTTTCTCATGAAAGGCCTGGCTAGCTCTCACAGTGCTGATGGAATCACAATGAGCAGGTTACAATCTCTGCTCCCAATTAGCTGTGGGAAAGAGGACACCCAGGGAGTGTCTCCCGTGAAACTGAAAGACCAAAAAAGGTCGGGGGGGGGGGGGCACCTGAGTGGCTGTTAAGCGTCTGCCTGCAGCTCAGGTCATGATCCTGGGGTCTGGGATTGAGCCCTATTGCGCAGGAGGGGAGGGTGAGGGTTGGGGGGAAATCCCTGCTCAGTAGGGAGCCTGCTTCTCCCTCTGCCTCTCAAGTTCTCCCTCTCTCTCCTTCACAAATAAAATCTTAAAAAGAAAAAAAGCTTTTCTACTTATTGCTATGGACTAATTTCATGGAAATCTAAGATTTTAGGTTACTCTGAGTTTTATTAGCTCTAATATTTGTACTCTGAAAACAGTTCATGCTTTATAATTATCCATAGCCCATATATATATATCTCATTTCTTCATCAACCAAATATTATGATAAACACAGCATTTTAGGGATCACATTTTTCAAATATATAAAGGAAAACAATAATGCAGATTTTGAAAATCCAGCCTTGACCACGGAAATATGATTCTTACCTCAAATGTATAAAAAATTTTCAAATGACCACGGAAATATGATTCTTACCTCAGATGTATAAAAAATTTTCAAATGACCATAATGAGATGATTTTATTATCTTTATATGTATTACCAAAAAGAAAGAAAGAAAGAGAGAGAGAGGAGATCCTTGTTTATAAAACCCCCATCCTGCCAGCAAGAAAATTATTTCTATTACAGCTTTAGAACACCAGACAGGGCACCTATACACACAAGAAAAATCATTTACATATATTCCTTTCAAGGTTTTCATTCAGCTGAAAACTTCTTTCTGAAGCAGCTGGGAGCATTTGGAAAACTGCTGCTCCAGAGACCCATGTGGTGGGAATGCACACACAGTCTCTGTCCCAGCCACAGAAAGAGGATGTACCTGTGCAGAAGCTAGCAGAAGGAAGCAGGGGCTTCCACATAAGAATCTGAATGTAGATAAACAGGAAGAAATGGGAGGCTGACATTAACAACCAAGACGGTGCCTCAGCCTGTTTTGTACCCAGCTGTGTCTTATTTCCAAAAGAGATTAAGAAAGATTTAAAATTCTGGAAAGGCACCAAAATACTGCCTGAATACAGAATGTGGAACTCCTGGTAACAAAGAGTGGCAGAAAGACACCTCTGCCCTCTTCTTGCTCATGATAAAAGTTAAAAACAACAAAGGAAACAAGACAGATAAAGGGAAACACCTATCTTTGATGAAACTAGAAAAACATTTATAAACCCAAATCACAAACCATGAGACAAGGCTTTAAAAGTCAGCCCAGGTGGGAGGAGGAGTCAAGATGGCGGAGAAGTAGCAGGCTGAGACTACTTTGGGTAGCGGGAGATCAGCTAAATAGCTTATCTAAAGATTGCAAACACCTACAAATCCAACGGGAGATGGAAGAGAAGAAGAACAGCAATTCTAGAAACAGAAAATCAACCACTTTCTGAAAGGTAGGACTGGCGAAGAAGTGAATCCAAAGCGACGGGAAGATAGACCGCGGGGGGAGGGGCCGGCTCCCAGCGAGGGGCGGAGCAACGGAGCACAAAATCAGGACTTTTAAAAGTCTGTTCCGCTGAGGGACATCGCTCCAGAGGCTTAACTGGGGTGAAGCCCGGGAGGGGTCAGCGCGGCCTCAGGTCCCGCAGGGTCGCAGAAGGATCGGGGGTGTCTGAGTGTCGCAGAGCTTACCGGTATTAGAACGGGGAAGCCGGCTACAGAGACAGAGCGAGGAGTGACTCTCAGCTCGGGGTTGCCTTGAACCGGTCGCAGGCTCGGTCAGCTCGGAGCGCGGCCGGAGGCCAGGGTGACGGGAGACATTGGGCGCTGTTCTCTGAGGGCGCACTGAGGAGTGGGGCCCCGGGCTCTCGGCTCCTCCGGGCCGGACACCGGGGGGCCGCCATCTTTATTCCCGTCTTCCGGAACTCTACGGAAAGCGCTCAGGGAACAAAAGCTCCCGAAAGCAAACCCAGCAAACCCAAGCGGATTACTCAGCCTGGCCCCGGTAAGGGTGGTGCAACTCCGCCTGGGGCAAAGACGCTTGAGAATCACTACAACAGGCCCCTCCCCCAGAAGATCAAGGGGAAACCCAGCCAGGACCAAATTCACCTACCAAGGAGTGCAGTTTCAATACCAAGGAGAGTGGCAGAATTCCAGAGGAGAAGAAAGCAAAGCATGGAACTCATGGCTATCTCCCCATGATTTTTAGCCTTGCAGTTAATTTAATTTTTTTTTCTTTTTCAATTTTTTTTTTCTTTTTCACTTCTTCTGCTAAATTTTTTTAACTTTTACCGTTTTCTTTTTTAACGTTTTTTAAATAGTTTATCTAATATATATATATTTTTTCCTCTTTTTATATTTTTTCTTTATCGGCTTTCTTTTTTTAATAGTTTCTTTTTTTTTTTCTTTTTTCTTTCTGAACCCCTTTTTATCCCCTTTCTCCCCCCTCACGATTTGGGATCTCTTCTGATTTGGCTAAAGCATATTTTCCTAGGGTTGTTGCCACCCTTTTAGTATTTTACTTGCTCCTTCATATACTCTTATCTGGACAAAATGACAAGGCGGAAAAATTCACAACAAAAAAAAAGAACAAGAAGCAGTACCAAAGGCTAGGGACCTAATCAATACAGACATTGGTAATATGTCAGATATAGAGTTCAGAATGACGATTCTCAAGGTTCTAGCCGGGCTTGAAAAAGGCATGGAAGATATTAAAGCAACCCTCTCGGGAGATATAAAAGCCCTTTCTGGAGAAATAAAAGAACTAAAATCTAACCAAGTTGAAATAAAAAAAGCTATTAATGAGGTGCAATCAAAAATGGAGGCTCTCACTGCTAGGATAAATGAGGCAGAAGAAAGAATTAGCGATATAGAAGACCAAATGACAGAGAATAAAGAAGCTGAGCAAAAGAGGGACAAACAGCTACTGGACCATGAGGGGAGAATTCGAGAGATAAGTGACACCATAAGACGAAACAACATTAGAATAATTGGGATTCCAGAAGAAGAGGAAACAGAGAGGGGAGCAGAAGGTATGTTGGAGAGAATTATTGGAGAGAATTTCCCCAATATGGCAAAGGGAACAAGCATCAAAATCCAGGAGGTTCAGAGAACCCCCCCCTCAAAATCAATTAAGAATAGGTCCACACCGCGTTACCTAATAGTAAAATTTACAAATCTTAGTGACAAAGAAAAGATCCTGAAAGCAGCCTGGGAAAAGAAGTCTGTAACGTACAATGGTAAAAATATTAGACTGGCAGCAGACTTATCCACAGAGACCTGGCAGGCCAGAAAGAGCTGGCAAGATATATTCAGAGTACTAAATGAGAAAAACATGCAGCCAAGAATACTATATCCAGCTAGGCTATCATTGAAAATAGAAGGAGAGATTAAAAGCTTCCAGGACAAACAAAAACTGAAAGAATTTGCAAATACCAAACCAGCTCTACAGGAAATATTGAAAGGGGTCCTCTAAGCAAAGAGAGACCCTAAAAGTAGTAGATCAGAAAGAAACAGAGACAATATACAATAACAGTCACCTTACAGGCAATACAATGGCACTAAATTCATATCTCTCAATACTTACCCTGAATGTTAATGGGCTAAATGCCCCAATCAAAAGACACCGGTATCAGAATGGATAAAAAAACAAAACCCATCTATATGTTGCCTACAAGAAACTCATCTTAAACCCGAAGACACCTCCAGGTTTAAAGTGAGGGGGTGGAAAAGAATTTACCATGCTAATGGACATCAGAAGAAAGCAGGAGTGGCAATCCTTATATCAGATCAATTAGATTTTAAGCCAAAGACTATAATAAGAGATGAGGAAGGACACTCTATCATACTCAAAGGAACTGTCCAACAAGAAGATCTAACAATTTTAAATATCTATGCCCCTAACGTGGGAGCAGCCAACTATATAAACCAATTAATAACAAAATCAAAGAAACACATCGACAAGAATACAATAATAGTAGGGGATTTTAACACTCCCCTCACTGAAATGGACAGATCATCCAAGCAAAAGATCAACAAGGAAATAAAGGCCTTAAATGACACGCTGGACCAGATGGACATCACAGATATATTCAGAACATTTCATCCCAAAGCAACAGAATACACATTCTTCTCTAGTGCACATGGAACATTCTCCAGAATAGATCACATTCTTGGTCCTAAATCAAGTCTCAACCGGTATCAAAAGATTGAGATCATTCCCTGCATATTTTCAGACCACAATGCTCTGAAGCTAGAACTCAATAACAAGAGGAAATTTGGAAAGAACCCAAATACATGGAGACTAAACAGCATCCTTCTAAAGAATGAATGGGTCAACCAGGAAATTAAAGAAGAATTGAAAAAATTCATGGAAACAAATGATAATGAAAACACAACAGTTCAGAATCTGTGGGACACAACAAAGGCAGTCCTGAGAGGAAAATATATAGTGGTACAAGTCTTTCTCAAGAAACAAGAAAGGTCTCAGGTACACAACCTAACCTTACACCTAAAGGAGCTGGAGAAAGAACAAGAAAGAAACCCTAAACCCAGCAGGAGAAGAGAAATCATAAAGATCAGAGCAGAAATCAATGAAATAGAAACCAAAAAAACAATAGAACAAATCAACGAAACTAGGAGCTGGTTCTTTGAAAGAATTAATAAGATTGATAAACCCCTGGCCAGACTTATCAAAAAGAAAAGAGAAAGGACCCAAATAAATAAAATCATGAATGAAAGAGGAGAGATCACAACGAACACCAAAGAAATACAGACAATTATAAGAACATACTATGAGCAACTCTACGCCAACAAATTTGACAATCTGGAAGAAATGGATGCATTCTTAGAGACATATAAACTACCACAACTGAACCAGGAAGAAATAGAAAACCTGAACAGACCCATAACCAGTAAGGAGATTGAAACAGTCATCAAAAATCTCCAAACAAACAAAAGCCCAGGGCCAGACGGCTTCCCGGGGGAATTCTACTAAACATTTAAAGAAGAACTAATTCCTATTCTCCTGAAACTGTTCCAAAAAATAGAAATAGAAGGAAAACTTCCAAACTCATTTTATGAGGCCAGCATCACCTTGATCCCAAAGCCAGACAAGGATCCCAACAAAAAAGAGAACTACAGACCAATATCCTTGATGAACACAGATGCAAAAATTCTCACCAAAATACTAGCCAATAGGATTCAACAGTACATTAAAAGGATTATTCACCACGACCAAGTGGGATTTATTCCAGGGCTGCAAGGTTGGTTCAACATCCGCAAATCAATCAATGTGATACAACACATTAATAAAAGAAAGAACAAGAACCATATGATACTCCCCATAGATGCTGAAAAAGCATTTGACAAAGTACAGCATCCCTTCCTGATCAAAACTCTTCAAAGTGTAGGGATAGAGGGCACATACCTCAATATTATCAAAGCCATCTATGAAAAACCCACCGCAAATATCATTCTCAATGGAGAAAAACGGAAAGCTTTTCCGCTACGGTCAGGAACTTGGCAGGGATGTCCATTATCACCACTGCTATTCAACATAGTACCAGAAGTTCTAGCCTCAGCAATCAGACAACAAAAGGAAATTAAAGGCATCCAAATCGGCAAAGAAGAAGTCAAACTATCACTCTTTGCAGATGATATGATACTCTATGTGGAAAACCCAAAAGACTCCACTCCAAAACTGCTAGAACTTGTACAGGAATTCAGTAAAGTGTCAGGATATAAAATCAATGCACAGAAATCAGTTGCATTTCTCTACACCAACAACAAGACAGAAGAAAGAGAAATTAAAGAGTCCATCCCATTTACAATTGCACCCAAAACTATAAGATACCTAGGAATAAACCTAACCAAAGAGACTAAGAATCTATACACAGAAAAGTGTAAAGTACTCATGAAAGAAATTGAGGAAGACACAAAGAAATGGAAAAATGTTCCATGCTCCTGGATTGGAAGAATAAATATTGTGAAAATGTCTATGCTACCTAAAGCAATCTACACATTTAATGCAATTCCTATCAAAGTACCATCCATTTTTTTCAAAGAAATGGAACAAATAATCCTAAAATTTATATGGAACCAGAAAAGACCTCGAATAGCCAAAGGAATATTGAAAAAGAAAGCCAAAGTTGGTGGCATCACAATTCCGGACCTCAAGCTCTATTACAAAGCTGTCATCATCAAGACAGCATGGTACTGGCACAAAAACAGACACATAGATCAATGGAACAGAATAGAGAGCCCAGAAATGGACCCTCAACTCTATGGCCAACTCATCTTCGACAAAGCAGGAAAGAATGTCCAATGGAAAAAAGACAGCCTCTTCAATAAATGGTGTTGGGAAAATTGGACAGCCACATGCAGAAAAATGAAATTGGATCATTTCCTTACACCACACACGAAAATAGACTCAAAATGGATGAAGGATCTCAATGTGAGAAAGGAATCCATCAAAATCCTCGAGGAGAACACAGGCAGCAACCTCTTCGACCTCAACCGCAGCAACATCTTCCTAGGAACATCACCAAAGGCAAGGGAAGCAAGGGCAAAAATGAACTATTGGGATTTTATCAAGATCAAAAGCTTTTGCACAGCAAAGGAAACAGTTAACAAAACCAAAAGACAACTGACAGAATGGGAGAAGATATTTGCAAATGACATATCAGATAAAGGGCTAGTGTCCAAAATCTATAAAGAACTTAGCAAACTCAACACCCAAAGAACAAATAATCCAATCAAGAAATGGGCAGAGGACATGAACAGACATTTCTGCAAAGAAGACATCCAGATGGCCAACAGACACATGAAAAAGTGCTCCGTATCACTCGGCATCAGGGAAATACAAATCAAAACCACCATGAGATATCACCTCACACAGTCAGAATGGCTAAAATTAACAAGTCAGGAAATGACAGATGCTGGCGAGGATGTGGAGAAAGGGGAACCCTCCTACACTGTTGGTGGGAATGCAAGCTGGTGCAACCACTCTGGAAAACAGCATGGAGGTTCCTCAAAATGTTGAAAATAGAACTACCCTATGACCCAGCAATTGCACTGCTGGGTATTTACCCTAAAGATACAAACGTAGTGATCCGAAGGGGCACGGGCACCCGAATGTTTATAGCAGCAATGTCTACAATAGCCAAACTGTGGAAAGAACCTAGATGTCCATCAACAGACGAATGGATAAAGAAGAAGTGGTATATATACACAATGGAATACTATGCAGCCATCAAAAGAAATGAAATCTTGCCATTTGCGACGACGTGGATGGAACTAGAGGGTATCATGCTTAGCGAAATAAGTCAATCGGAGAAAGACAACTATCATATGATCTCCCTGATATGAGGGAGAGGAGATGCACATGGGGGGTTAAGGGGGTAGGAGAAGAGTAAATGAAACAAGATGGGATTGGGAGGGAGACAAACCATAAGTGACTCTTAATCTCACAAAACAAACTGAGGGTTGATGGGGGGAGGGGGTTGGGGGGGGTGGGGTTATGGATATTGGGGAGGGTATGTGCTATGGTGAGTGCTGTGAAGTGTGTAAACCTGGCGATTCGCAGACCTGTACCCCTGGGGATAAAAATATATGTTTATAAAATAAAAAAAAATAAAAAAGAATAAAAGGGTGAAAAAAAAAAAAAGTCAGCCCAGGCTAAGCTAAGAGCATCCATGCCTCTGCACAATGGTGTCAAGGAGGAGAGGGCAGGGTTCTCCTGGACATTGAGGAGTGGGGACTGCCCCACTGCCCAGATGTGGACAAAAAGGACTCATGATAGATCCCTGAACTGCATCTGCTAGAAAAGATAGTGGTCTGGAAGAACAAGCTCTCTGGAAAGTAAGTAATAACCACAAGTAAATGGCATAGAACTATGCAGAAATATTATAGGGAAAAGGAAACCAGAAACAAAGGCAGAGAAGAAACAAAGCAGGAAATTACAGCATTGAACAATGAAAGCCTATGAAATTAAAGAAATGATAGTAAGCCATCTCCCTGAAATTAAAACCCAAAAAAGAGCTGTAAGAGCTGAAGGTGAGAGCTCAGAAAACTGATTTAAGACACACATAAAACTCCTATAGATGCAAAGTCATAATTAGAGCTAACAGGAAATACTGAAAACATAACCAGGAAAATGGTAGACAAGCCTAAGAAAATTACATAAAACCTTAAATATATTTCAGAGAATATTTAAGAGTCCACATACACATAACTGGCTTACCTAAAGACAAGAAGAAAGTAAATACAACCAATAACTCATAAAAGTTTACTGAAAAAAATTCTTCTGCAATCATGGTAATCTTTAATACACACATTGAAAAAATATATGTCCAACAAAAACTGCTACAATATAATCAATATCAAGACATATGCAGATAACTAGGAATGTAGACAAATAAGAATCAGTACCTACATTCGGATTTCTTGACACCTCCTGCAAGCCATACAGATCAACAAGAGAACAAACAAAAGCATCCATAGCACATACCCACAGCATAACTCAGAGACAGAGGAGTCCACAAAATCCAGTTCACATGTAAATTAGACAATAAATGACCAAAACCACATTCTTCTCAAGTGCACATGGGACACTTTCCAGGATAGATCAGTCATGTGTTAGGCCGCAAATTAAGTCTCAACAGATTTACAAATACCTATCGTAAAAAGTATCCTCAGACCACAATGGGATAAAGTTAGAAATCAGTAACAGAAGGAAAGCTGAAGAATTCACAAATGTGTGGAAATTAAAAAACTACATTTTTTTTAAAGATTTTATTTATTTATTTGACAGACAGAGATCACAAGTAGACGGAGAGGCAGGCAGAGAGAGAGAGAGAGAGAGAGAGGGAAGCAGGCTCCCTGCTGAGCAGAGCGCCCGATGCGGGACTCGATCCCAGGACCCTGAGATCATGACCTGAGCCGAAGGCAGCGGCTTAACCCACTGAGCCACCCAGGCGCCCCAAAAAACTACATTTTTAAACAATAACTAATGGATCAAAAAAGACATCACACAGCAAATTAGAAAATATTTAGAGATGAATGAAAACAAAAACACAACAAAACTTAGGAAACACAGAAAAAAGGAGGAAATTTGTGGCTAAGGACCTCAAATGAACAAACTAATTTAATTAAGAAACTAGAAAAAGGAGAACAAACTAAACCCATAGTCAGGAGAAGGAATGAAATAATAAAGATTAGAGCAGAGATAAACAAAATAGAGGAAAGAAAGACAATAGAAAAGACTAAAGGAATCAAAGGTAGTTTTTGGAAAAGATCAAGAAAATTGACAAATACTTTGCTAGATGAACTAAGAAAAAACGAGAGATGACTTAACTTACTAATTACTAAGATCAGAAGTAGAAATGAGGACATTACTACCAATTCTGCAGAAATAAAAAGGATTGTAAGAGAGTGCTAGTAACAACTATCTAATAACAAACTAGGTAACCCACATGACATGGACAAATTCCTATAAATACAAAAGCTACCATGAAAAACTATCAGAGGTCAGAAGAAATAGAAAATCTGATAATTAGGAGACTGAATTAGTAAGGACCCTGAAAAATCTCCTGACAAAGAAAAACCCTGGACCTGACAACTTTGCTGGTGAATTTTACCAAATACTTAAATAACTAATACCAATCCTTTTCAAACTTTCCCCCAAAGTTGATGAGGAACACTTTTTTGTTGTTGTTGTTGTTTATTTTTTAAGAGATTTTACTTATTTATTTATTTGACAGAGAGAGAGCGAGCCAGAGCACACAAGCAGGGGGAGCAGCAGAGTGACAGGGTGAAGCAGGCTCTCCACTCAACAGGGAGCCCTAGGAGGGGCTTGATCCCAGGACCCTAGGATCATGACCTGAGCCGAAGGCAATTGTTTAACCATCTAAGCCACTCAGGCGCCCCAATGAGGAGTGCCATTAACTCATTCTCTGAGGCCAGCATTACCCTGATACAAAGCCAGACAACAATACCACAAGAAAACTACAGACCACCATCCCTTATAAACAATGATGCAAAAATACTCAACAAAATACTAGCAAACTCAATTTAGCCACACAGTAGAAAGATGAGACAGCACGTGAGTGGAATTTATTCCTGGAATGCAAGGATAATTCCAGTAAAAGCCTACTGTGATACACCATGTTAACAGAAAGGGGTGGCGGGGAACCACATGATCAACTCAACTGATGCAGAAAAAGCATTTAATATGAGCCACCACTTTTATGCTCAACAAACTAGGAACAGAAGGAAACTACCTCAACATAACAAAATCCATCTGGGAAAAGCCCACAGCAAACATCATACTGAATGGTGAAAGACTAAAAGTTTTTCCTTTAGATCAGGAATATGATAAAGAAGCCCACTTTCACCACTTCCATTCAACATAGAATTGGAAGTTCTAGCCAAAACAATTAGAGAAGAAAAAAATGCATCCAAATTAGAAAGGAAGAAGTAAAATTATGTGTTGATGAGCGATATTGTATTTTATGTAGAAAAACCCTAACTTTTCTGTAAAAACATTGTCATGGCTAATAGATGAATTCAGAAAAATAGCAGGATACAAAATGAATAAATAGAACAAGCTGCATTTCTATACATTAACAATGAACTATCTGAAAAGGTAATTACGGAATGAACTATCTGAAAAGGAATTATGGCAATCCCATTTATAATAGCATCATAAAGAATAAAATAACTAATAAGAATTAGTTATTTTAGTTTTAGAATAAAATAACTAATAAGAATTAGTTATTTTAGTTTTAGAATAAAATAACTAATAAGAATTAGTTATTTTAGTTTTAGAATTTAGTTAGTAAGAAATTAACTGAAGACAAAAGATGCACACAATGAAAAACTACAAAACAATGCTAAACGAAATAAGACATAAATAAATGGAAACACATCCCATGTTCATGGGACTTAATATTGTTGAATTGTCAATACTACCCAAAGTATCTATAGATTCAATGCAATCTCTATCAAAATCCCAATCAAGCTTTCTGCAAAAATAGAAAAACCCATCATAAAATTCATATGGAATTTCATGGGACTTCAAAACAATCATGGGAGTCAAAACAATCTTGAAAAGGAAGAAAAAAATTCCTGAATTTAAAACTTACCATAGGGGCACCTGGGTGGCTCAGTGAGTTAAAGCCTCTGCCTTTGGCTCAGGTCATGATCCCAGGGTCCTGGGATCGAGCCCCACATCGGACTCTCTGCTCAGCAGGGAGCCTGCTTCCCCCTCTCTCTCTGCCTAGCTCTCTGCCTACTTGTGATCTCTCTCTGTCAAATAAATAAATAAAATCTTAAAAAAAAAAAAAACTTACCATAAAGCTGGGATGCTGAGTGGCTCACTTGATTAAGCAGCTGGCTC
This sequence comes from Lutra lutra, assembly GCF_902655055.1. NCBI lineage: Eukaryota > Metazoa > Chordata > Mammalia > Carnivora > Mustelidae > Lutra > Lutra lutra. The sequence continues at coordinate 160,912,788 of NC_062278.1, forward strand.
TTGGTTTTGGCTTGGCTCAGGGTCTTGAGATCAAACCCCATGTCGCACTCCGCTCTCAGCATGGAGTCTGCCTGAGGTTCTCTCCCTCTTCCCCTCTCCCCCTTGGCCCTTCTCCTGGCTTATGCAAATTCTCTCTCTCTCTTTCAAATAAATAACTAAAATCTTAAAAAAAAAAAAAATGACCACAGGAACCAATATAATGTGGTACTGGCATACAGACATATAGACCAATATAAAACAGAGGCCAGAAACAAACCCTCACATACATGGTCAAATGATTTGTGACAAGGGTACCAAGGCCATTCAATGGGGAAAGGGTGGTCTTTCCAACAAATGATACCGGGAAAACTGGATATCCACACGCAAAAGAATGAAACTGAATCCTTAAAAATAAATAAATACATAAAAATAGAAAATAAATTGAACCCTTACCTAACACCATAGAGAAAAGTTAACTCAAAATGGATTAAAGACCTAAATATAAAACCCAAAACTATAAAACTCCTAGAAGAAAATACAGAGGAAAAGCTTCATGACATTGGATTTGATTGCATGACATTGGCAATAATTTCTTAGATATGACACCAAAGGTACAGGCAAAAAGAAAAAATAGGTTAAGTTGGACTTCATGAAAATTTTAAAATTTTATGCATCAAAGGACAATATCAACAAAGTAAAAAGGCAATCCATGAAATAGGTAAAAATATGTGCCAATCATATATTTGATAAGGGATTAATATCCAGAATATATAGAGACTGTCTAAAACTCAACAACAACAAAAACAACCTGATTCAAAAATGGGCAAATGGGGGCGCCTGGGTGGCTCAGTGGGTTAAAGCCTCTGCCTTTGGCTCAGGTCATGATCCCAGGGTCCTGGGATCGAGCCCCGCATCGGGCTCTCTCCTCAGCGGGGAGCCTGCTTTCCCCTCTCTCTCTGCCTGCCTCTCTGCCTACTTGTGATCTCTGTCTCTCAAAAAAAAAAAAAAAAAAAGGGCAAATGACTTGAAAAGACATTTCTCCAAAGAAGATATACGAATGGCCAATAAGCACATGAAAGACGCTCCACATCACTCATCATCAGGGAAATGAAAATCAAACTACAATGAGACATCATCTCACCCCTATTGGAATGACTACTCCCAAAATATCAGAAAATAACAAGAGTTGGCCAGGATGTAGAGAGACTGGAACCCTTGTGCACTGTCAGTGGGAATGCAAAATGTCACAACCACTGTGGAAAACACTATAGAGGTTCTTCAAAAAATTAAAAATAGGTGCACTTGGATGGCTCAGTTGGTTAAGCGTCTGCCTTCAGCTCAGGTCATGACCTCAGGGTCCTGAGATCAAGTCCCATGTCAGGCTCTCTGCTCAGTGGGGAGTCTGCTTCTCCCTCTCCCTCTGTCCCCCATTCATGCTCTCTCTCTCAAATAAATAAAATCTTTAAAAAAGTTAAATATAGAAATACCATATGACCCAACACTTCCACTTCTGGGTATACACCCAAAATAATTAAAAGCAGGGTCTTGGAAGGATATTTGCAGACCATGTTCATAAAAGCATAATTCAAAATAGACAAAAGGTGGAGACAACCCAAGTGTCCACGACGGATGAGTAAACAAGCAAAATGTGGTATATACATACAATGGAATATTATTTAGCCTTAAAAAGGGAGGAAATTCCAACATATGCCACAATGTAGATGAACCCAATGAACATAATGCTAAGTGAAATAAACCAGTCACAAAGAGAGAAATACTGTATGATTCCACTTATTTGAGATACTTAGAGTAGTCAAAACCATGGACAGAAAGTAGAAAGGTGGTTGATTATGCCAGAGTCAGAGGAAGAAGGGAGGGAGACAGATTGTTTAATGGATACAGAGTTCTGGTTTTACAAGATGAAATGAGCTCTGAAGAGGGATGGTGATGATAGTTGTACAATATTATGAGTATATTTAATATCATTGAAAATCTCTTAAGATTTTTAATCTTCAATCTTTAAATTTTATGTTATGTGTACTTTATCACACTAAGAGAAAGGGAGTTAGTTAAGAGATATACCACCATACAAAGTGGGTGATCTATGATTGGATCTCGGTTTGATCAAACCAACTCTATATATTTGGGGACAACTGAGAAAATCTGAAATGGACTGGTTCTTGGGCATCTGTCCTCCCAGGGCTTGGGGCCGGGGGAGTGGGTAAAGATCTGGAAGATAGTATTATGCAGCCTAGAGAACACAGTGACTTACATGTTTAAAGTGCATTTGCACAGTAAAAATGCTCTGAGGCCTTGCCACCATCTGGTAGGGGAGTGGGTTGAGGCAAACTTGAAATTACACACTGTAGTGAGCACTTCCATCTGCAAACTAGTATTCTCACTCAAATGGAATAACACAAAATCACAAAATTGCAAACTGCTGATTTGTATTCAGGTATTATGTCACTTTGTGATTCTTCCTAAGCCTTGCTCCCAAGTTCTCACTGACTGAGATGAGAACAGATGGAAGGAGGGCTCCAGGAAAAGGTGATGGCTCCTGTTCTCATTCCTCCCCAGACTCCCTAGAGTGTGTGGACATAAAGTAAACTTTGCTAAACTTAACATGAGTAATATATGTATGTATTCACACATAATTTTAAGCTAACTGAATGCTGTGAGACTGCAATTAATAAGTAGCGAACCATACAAAACAAATATATTGATCTAAAGGTACAATATAATGAAGCTTCAGTAGCAAAAGCTATATTCACACAGAAATAAGTTATTGTAAAGTTCTATGCATTTTTCAGTAAGAGAAAAAAATAGCGCTTTTCTAACTTGGTATTCATGTCTACTAAGAAAAGATAATTGCATTAGAATGTGTATTCATGAAGCTGGTTGATACAATGACTTACATAATGATTTTCCTGGATACAACTTTGCCTGGGGGTAACCAGGGATCATCTTTTCTTCTCTGGCTCTAAGATTTTCAAGCTCATGTTTGATAATGAATTGACATTCTGCCATTGTAAGGAAGTCATTATTGTCATCTAAATGAAAGCAAAAATTTCCAGTTATTTTCTCATTAATAGCCAAAATAAAATTAATAATATTCATATAACTTGGGATTACAGAAATGATGATATAAACAAATAACAAAAGGAGTTAGCAAAGTATAAAACTGCTAAATTAAGCAGAACATAAAGCACCTTAGATATTCTTTAAGAATAAAAATATTGTTTTGCCTTCACATAATACAACTCTTCAATAATTGTACAATGGTACCCCCTTATTCTGCAGTTTTCCTTTCTAGCATGTTAGTTACCCCATGAATCACGGTCCAGAAGTGGCTGATCCCCTCCCTCTCACCTATCATCAGAAGGTCAGTGGTAGCCTAACACTATGTTCCAATGCCTAGGTCATTCACCTCACCTCATCTCATCAGCCCATCATCACAAGAAGGGTACATACAGTAAAATAAGGCACTTTGAGGGAGAGAGAGAGAGACCACATTTGCAAAATTTTTATTACAGTAGATTGTTATCATTGTTCTACTTTATTATTGTTGTTGTTAATCTCTTATTGTGCCTAGTTTACAAATTAAGCTTTATCACAGGGATGTGCATATAGGAAAACAGCACATATAGGGTCCAGTACTACCTGCTATTTCAGGCATCCAATGGGAGGGCCTACAGTACTAGTTCTTATATAATATAGTATAAACATCCAAATGGCAGCTACTTGCTTGCTCTCAACTAATACCAATGAGCAGAAAGCCATATGCTCTTTAATTCTAACTAGGGATGACCTTAAGTTTGGCTGTATGACAAATTCTCCTTCCTCAAACACACAAGCCTAGGCCTGTCCCTTGTGGAGTTAACATCCCACCCTAAATGAGGGAGAAGATAGTCTGATAAGAAAATAGTATTTTGGGGGCACCTGGGTGGCTCACTCAGTTAAATTCCTGCCTTTGGCTCAGGTCATAATCTCAGGGTCCTGGGATCCAGTCGTGCATCACACTCCCTGCTCACGGAAGAGTCTGCTTCTCTCTCCCTCTGCCCCCTCACCCCCACTTGTGCTCTCTCTCTCAAATAAATACATAAAATCTTAAAAAAAAAAAAAGAAAGAAAACAGTATTTTTTTGGCAAGTGAATCCTCCTAAATGAGGTGAATTTTACCATTATCCTTTACCCACTAAATAACTAAGTAAGGCCCATGGACCATATTTTATAAGCAAATTTTAGTGGAACAGTTTTACCCATTCATTTCTTATGGTCTATGGCTGCTTTTGCTTTCCAAGGGCAGTGTCAAATAACAGTGAGAAAGTATATGGCCTGCACAGCCTAAAATATTTACAATTTGGTCTTTTACTGAAAATGTTTGCTGACCCCTGGATCTACTCATCAGTAATTTATTTTTGAAATAAATTGATTCTGATAGAAACAATCTTGGGACTTACCATCAAAATCTTTGAAGTTATGTCGCGTTCCATATGTGAAGGCTCTCATAGTGTTATCATTACACTCTTTTACCAAACCTATTGCTTCTGCACCCAGTAACAATGTAATCTTAGAGGCACCAACAAGATATAAGTTCTGATTTTCTAGTGTTTCTTTCTGGTATTTATTTAATAGTGGTCTAAACAGGAGCTGGGCACCTTCAAAAACAAAAGATAAGCACAATCTTAGAAAAGTTTCAAAAATGAAAACATTCTAAATAAGTATTATTTCTAGTTTGATATAAGACAAATGTATTAACAATTCAAATCTATCTTCCAAATAAGTAAGAATTACAAGTAAATTGATTTCCTTCGGAAAATGCCTTCTAGCTTCCTGTATTTCTGCTCACAAGTCTGATCCCTTATGTGTGACTTACTGTCTTTCTTAAAGTTTGTAGTATCTTCTCCATTCCCAGGGTTCTAGAACATTCCAATGGTAAGCCATTTTCATCTACAGTGCAGGGCACTGGGTGGGCCCTTCTCATCTGAAAAAGCATGGCATCAACCTTAAGTTTCCCTTTGATGATTTCTTCTCCTTTTTTCTCTATTCACTTTCTAGAACTCCTTTTATTCAGATGTGTACCTCCTAGACTAGTCCTCTAACTTCCTTACTTTTTCTCTGTCAAAGTTCCCAATTCTGTCCCTTTTACTCTACTTTCTGGGAGCTTTTATCAAAATTATTTTCTAATCCTTTCACCGAGTTTTAAATTTTGCTTTTATACTTCTACTTTATATATGAGCTTTTTTTCCTAAATGAGTATTTTACAGTATCCAACTCCTGATCTTTTGATCTATCAAGAGTATCCAACTCTAGGTCTGTCCTAGCTTCTCGTAACTGAGAGCTGAGTTTTAAATTTTCTCTGGCTTTCTTCTTTGGCAAAGTTTGCTGTTTTTATCTTTTTGTTTAGTTTTAGCTTTCTTTTTCACGTTAGGGATTTTCCTCAGACGTCTGGTGATCTTTTATTATATGTGCATATTTAGGAATGGGGTTCTAGGAGGCTGTACTTAAGTTCTGAAGGCTTAGATAGAACTCATTAAAGATAACCTTGAATACATAGTCATCTAGCCAGGTTGTTTTCCATGGTCAACTCTCTGATTTCGGCACCTTTGGTTATTTTGTCTTCAATCAGACTCCCCAAGAAAGATTATTCAACCTGCTTCCTAAATGATTTGAATGTAGCTGCTAACATTTTAGAAACTAAAGTAGATATGAGATTGGTGGGATGGAGGATAGGGTGAATAATACTCAGTTATTATCCTATTTTCAGTAGAGAATCTCTGTTTTCAACTGTGCATAAAGCCCCCACATCAAAATCCAAGCATCTTGCATTCAGTCTTCTGCTGTAATGGCAGAATACAGAAGGGATCTGGGGATCTATTTCTTACATGAATCTTAGTCAATTCTTTTTTTTCTTGGTACTACTTAATTCCACTTCTGCAAACCCCTAAAGTCACTAATACCTAAGTCTTTAGGAGTATTCTGTGGTGTTAAACTAAACTGACCTCAATTTATACCCCTGCCACCTTCAACTTTGACTTTTTTCAAGTCTGAGAAGCTATTTACTATTCATCCACCTGTTTTCTAGCTTCCAAAATGGTGATGCTGCTATATTCTTCCCCTTTTTCTTTGTCAAACTGGACTTATCTCTTTTTTAAAAAATCAATTTTTTAAAAAATTGTCATGTTTGAAAGAGAATAAAAATAAACATGAGTGTTAAATCCACTACCTTTACCTGAAAGATCAGAATATGTTTTTGGAATGTTCTTTTCATATTTCCCAGCAGGGTAGAAAGATGCCCACCCCCATGCCATCCTTGTGTTTCTCTGTTGAAGGCACACAGTGAGCAGGAAAGACTGGGAATACACTGAAGTCCCTCCCTCTTAGGCACTACAAATGCTCTTCCATCACAGGAATTTTATTTCATTTTTATAGATTTCATTTATTTATTTGACAGAGAAAGAGAAAGTGAGAGAGGGAACACAAGAAGGAGGAGTGGGAAAGGGAAAAGCAGGCTTCTAGCTGAGCAGGGAGCCCATTGCAGGCCTTGATCCCAGCACTCTGGGATCAGGACCTGACCCCAAGGCAGATGCTTAATGACTGAGCCACTCAGGTGCCCCCATCACAGGAATTTTAAAGAAGGGACTCCAACCCAGGGAAACACCTCAGATTTAGGTAAGAAAGTACTCTTGTTTTTAAGTTATCTTTTGGTGCAGTTGTTTGCAAAAACTTAAAAATTCCACTTTGATTCAAGGTTTTATTATAAAGATAGCATTTTGGTTCACAGTCAAAATCTTTATTAAAAACAGTCTATTAGGGACGCCTGGGTGGCTCAGTGGTTTAAGCCGCTGCCTTCAGCTCAGGTCATGATCCCAGGGTCCTGGGTTCGAGCCCCGCATCGGGCTCTCTGCTCCGCGGGGAGCCTGCCTCCACCTCTCTCTCTGCCTGCCTCTCTGCCTGCTTGTGGTCTCTGTCTGTCAAATAAATAAATAAAATCTTTAAAAATAAATAAATAAATAAAATAAAAACAGTCTATTAAAGTTTTATTCAGTGTTTGGAGACTTGGTGAAGTTTTAGATGAATTTTTAGGTGAAGTGCAAGTGCAAAACAACTCTTGTTTTGTGTAGTTTTACGAAGTGTTTGCTATGTGAAATGTCCTCCATCCTCTCACCCAATCTAGATCCCTTTCCACCCTAGGAGAGAGCTAAGCTTTGGCTTCTATGAAGTCATACTTTTCCAGCCCAAAAACCATCACCAGGTGTTACTTCTGTCTTCCCATTACTCTTCCAGCTAGTTTACATACAATTCATTTTTAAGTATCATGCACTGCTGTGTAACAGCTCTTTCATTAGGGTTTTTGGGGTTTTTTGGAGGGGGCATTTACCTGTTACTTCAATTTCCAGGAATTGGCATTCAGTCTCCTTACACTGACAGTAACATCCTTGCAAGCAGAGACCATATTAATCTTTCCCTTAGCATCATAACTGACACATAGAGAGCACTCAATAGATACTTATTCATTCATTTGATAAATATTGACCTACTATGTGCCAGGCTATGTACTAGACACAGCGTTTATAGCTGTGAACAAAATCACTCATGTCACTTATAGTCTAATGTAGACTTAAGGTCTCTTTTCAAGTCCAGATGAATAATAAAGAGCAAAGAAATGGATTATTAATTTTAGAAATATATCAATGAAATAACTATAAAACATATTTGAAAATATATTTTTAGTCACTAATCATGACTGAGTCTGAGTTATATTTATTTTACTTACCTCCATCTTCTTTTTTAGAGACAATTCTGTTCTTCAGCCATTCTTTGGTTTCTTCTTTGACATCCTGAGCCAGTTCTAGAACGACCAAAGGTATGAAGGAACTCTCACAAGTATCCAAAGCTGGTAGGGTCACTTTCATCTTTTACAAACATGCTAAAATTAAAATAAAATAAAAAGCACATGGGTTACAATGGAAAAGAGAAATATATAGACAAATATCTATATTTGTATTTTCTCTTAACTACACCTAATTCTGGCTTCCAAGAAAAAGGAAGATTTTTCATGACCTAGTTGGGTTATACAATAAGCTCAACTAATGGTTCAGAGCACACATGTGAGGCAGGCCCATACGAAGTCAGGGGGAAGACCATCCTTTTCTACTGTAAGCAGCTCAGAACACAGCAGGGAGGACATTCAGGTAAGTATTGTCAAATGTGCTCTCACACAGGAAGAGTAAGAAAGTATTTACGAGGGCTGTGACACCTGAACAGGATTCAGAAGAATGAATAGGAGTTCGCCGGCGAGACTTGGATAGCATTCTAAGTAGAGGAAATAATATTCTCCTACAGATAATGATGAAAAACAACCAATAGAATCAGAGGAATACAAGTGATTAAGTATGGCTGCAGCACTAACTGTGGGTGTGGGGAGGGGGACAGGGTGCTAGGATGGGAATGAGTAGGTACTAACAAGGGACCCTGATTACAAAGGAACTGGGCTTTGTCAAATAAACAATGGGAGTCACCAGGTCAGTAAGAGCAGGGAACTAACACAGTCTGAATTCATGTTCCAGTATGGAGTTGATGCCCCCAGCATCAGCTTCCCTTCCTAGTTTTTCTTTCTCAGGAACATCACCTTTATCTCCATTTCCAAGCCTGAAAAATACTCAGGTCAACCTGGACCCCCCACCCCACCCCAAATGTCATCAGTCACGAAGGCTTAACGGCCTCTCTCTAAAATGTTTTTCATGTGAATCTCTTTAACCCAGTGATTTACACCAGGGATGATTTCTAGACTTTAGACTTACTTGTACTAGCTTTGTAACTTGATATATGTTTTAATGACTCCAAAGTACACATTCAAATCAATTCTTGGGAATAATCACAAAAGGAGTGATCAACACCACAGAACACCTTTCCATTCCTTGGGGTGAACCGTGATCTTGCAACAAGCTGATCAAACAGACCAGTGTAATCCGACTTGACAGTGATAAGCTTTTGTTCTTCTCTAACAGAGCACAGTTTTGGGGCAATGTAAGTATCATAAATCAATTCTGGATCCACATCATAGCACAAATGCTTCAGGAATGCTATTCTAAAATGCCAGCCAAGGGGCGCCTGGGTGGCTCAGTGGGTTAAAGCCTCTGCCTTCAGCTCAGGTCATGATCCCGGAGTCCTGGGATCGTGCCCCACATCGGGCTATCTGCTCAGCAGGGAGCCTGCTTCCCTTCCTCTCTCTCTGCCTGCCTCTCTGCCTACTTGTGATCTCTCTCTCCGTCAAATAAACAAAAAACAAAAAAACAAAAAAAAAATCTTTAAAATGCCAGCCAAATCCAAAGTCAGCATGCTAGGCTCTATGAAGGTAATCAGATCAAAATAGGACCCAGTACTCCCTTTCCAACAGTTAAAATGATATGGTCAGGAATTACACAGAAGGAAATAATGATAAAAGATAGCAGTTAGAGCTATGGGAACTCAGAACACTTGATGTGCAAAAGTTTTCAAACAAGAAAAAAAAAAACAAGAATGACTCATTCTACACAGGGAAAGAACATGTATAAAATCAATGATGCAAGAATAAAGACAGTATAGGAGAAGACCAGTAAGACTGGCCTGACCAGAGCAGAGAGGGCAACATTTTGTGAGCTGTGACCATTTAAGGATAAGGAATGCCAAACTTCACATCCACTCCAGTGGCCAGAAAGGAGTCACTGTAGGTTTCTGAGCAGAACATTAGCAACATGTCAGAATGATACGAATCTCAATACGTAAATTTAGGGGGCAAGATTGTGAGTGTTTTTCATCTTTAAATTCCCCTGAACTTCTGAAATTTTTCATAACAAAAAGTTGGGAAAAATGGTTAATCTACCGGTAGATTACAGAGGCTTAAGCATCATCAACTTTTAAAAGGAAATATCAAATGCAACAAACACTACTGCAGTACTTATTTTGGGCCATGCTGTGACAGTCTGAAGGTACAAAAGTAAGTCAGGTCCCTTCTCACTTCTGGGGAGTTCATGGTCTTTTAGCAGAAGCAAGTGTGCGCCAAATCATTCTAGCACAAGGCCTGAGTACAATAGCAGTAACCGGGTGGGGCAGGGCAGCCGGAGGAGGTGGGATTAACTTTCTCTTTCTGGGAAGGGAGGCTGAGAACCAGACACCCTTCAACTTGGAAAAGGCACATGGATGACTCTAAGACTTCTGACCTGGGACATGGGACAGAGTAAATAAAGAGACATGCTGGAAAGAATGGTAAATTTAAGGGCACAATCAAAGGTTCAGCACAGTACATGTGGACATGCATCAAAGATGGGAGTTTTTTGGCAATTATGCATTGCCTAATGTCAGTAATAAAAGGCCTACCTTATTCATAATTACCAGGTCACAAAACAATCTTTTTGAGACACTAAATGAGGGTTTCCATCCTAAACATGTATATGAGCACCAGCTAGAGATTCATAATAAATACTTATGCACTGATTTATTCTCATTTGAGATACTATACACCTTTCATTACTTGAGACAACCTTAACAAGATTTCCAATATATTACAAACAAAAGTGTCACATCTCTGATATCCAAAGAGTTCCTACAAATCAACAAAAAAAATACAAAAAACTGAAATCACAAGTCACAAAAGAATACAAGCAGCCAACACACCTTGAAAAGATGTTCAAAACATACTAAAAAACGAAATGAAAAATAAGTAGAAGATGCTTTTCCTTTTTCAGATTTGCTGAAGTTGAAAGGTGGACAGAAGCCAGTTCTGGAACAGGTGCAGAAAATTGGGCATTCTTGGGGTACCTGGGTGGCTTAGTGGATTAAGCCTCTGCCTTTGGCTCAGGTCATGACCTCAGGGTCCTGGGATCGAGGCCTGCATCGGGCTCTCTGCTCAGCAGGGAGCCTGCTTCCTCCTCTCTCTCTCTCTCTACCTACCTCTCTGCCTGCTTGTGATTTCTCTGTCAAATAAATAAATAAAATCTTAAAAAAAAAAGAAAAAGAAAAAGAAAATTGGGCATTCTCACACATGGCTGACAGATGTAACTTGATACCACCTTTCCAGAAAGCAGCGTGGCAGTATTAAAAGCAATATTAAATACTCCTATATTCAACACAACAATGCTATTTCTTGGAATTCATGCCAAAGAGATAATAAAATAGAATATATATATATATATATATACATACATGCATATATATGTATGTATGTATTCTACATACATACATATATATACATATGTATACATACATACATGTATGTATGTATACATACATATAGTGAAAGTTCATGACAACTTTCTTTTTTTCTCTCTTTCTTATTTATTTTTGGGTTCTAGTTATGGCAAAGAAACAAAAAAGAAACAACTTACAACCTGAAAGTCTAACGAGGAGATTGGCTAAATACATAAAGTGTGTCACAACTATACAACAGAACCATCAATACTAGCATCCAGATGCAATTATATTAACATGGAGAACATTTTAGAAAACATTGTAAAGTTCAAAAAAATGCAAAGCATGATCCCAGTTATGGATATACACAATCCATACTAATAGCAAAATGACAACACTAGTTAACTTTTGCTGGGGACTTACTACATGCAAAGCACTGGGCTACTCATTAAATTCTCACACCAACCCCATGAAGAAGAAACTAACACTTTCATTTAGCAGATGAGAAAACTGAGGTCAAACAGGATAAGTAGGTTTGTCCTATGTCACACAGTAACAAGTAGGAAAGCTGGGATTTAAATTCTAGTGGTCTGAGGCCAGAGCTTACACCCTGAATCATGTGTGGAAACACTTACATTTCAGTCTACACTGTTTCTGGGTTTTTTTTTTTTTTTAAGATTTTATTTATTTGTCAGAGAGAGAGAGAGAGAGAGAGAGTAAGCACAAGCAGGGGGAGCAGCAGGCAGAGGGAGAAGCAGGCTCCCTGCTGAGCAAGTAGCCTGATTCAGGCAGAACTTGATCTCAGGACCCTGGGATCATGACTGAGTTAAAAGCAGACAATTAACTGAGCCACCCAGCGTGCATTTTAACAAATGTGCCGCCAATGATTAGTCAGATATATTTCTCCAAACTGCCATGTCTAAGTAGCAGGATTTAAGCTGATTGTTATTTTCTTCTTTACATTTTTCTTTTTGATTTGAATTTTAATGAGCAAGGGTTTTTTTTAATAATTAGAAAAAAATGGCTTTTATGGTTGTATATAGAACTATATACAATATATTGTATGTACAGTTGTATATACAATTATATACATATGCTACATATAGTTGTATATAGAATAGTATAGAAGCCCTGCATTTTCAACAGTAAGTATAAAAGATACACTTTAGTAAAGGTCAAGTAATATTTTTAAAACTATAATACAAGATAATATTTTGCTTTAGTCCTCAGATTAAAAACATACCAACTTTGTACAAAAGAAGTTGCCAAACTTTAAAGGCTGTTTGGAGTAAAAGTTCACTAATGGTGAAAAGCCTTCTGTCTGACAGTATACACAATGAAAGGACTCAGTACCTAGGCACACTCCCTCCTATCCAGAAGCAGATGGCCAAAAGCACCAGAGGGCTGCACAGCGATAGAATTTTTAGAGCAGAAGGAGCCTTAGGGTCATTTAGTTCCGTGACCTCACCATATCCTGTTCATCAGACCCAAAATCACACAAATAGTGTGGCAGATATGGGACTGAAATCCAGTGCTCTTTGAATGACATGAAAAAGGTGTGGTTTTTTTGTCCTTTTTGTGAACTGAGTCCATAAAGTCAGTTTTACAGTTTCATCATTAGAAGGAACACTGGTCTGCCCACACTGTGCAGCGGCATGCTTTAGCTCCAAAGAAGTCTCACAGACTAACACGAGTGCCAGTGTTGTGTGGACACTGCTCTGAGCAATGTGAATGGCAAGTGAGGGGTGGGACAGAAGGCCCACTAAGGCTTTTTAGTGGAGTTTGGTAAGACTTGACCCCTTTGAGGCTCTAGTACAGAAAATGCTCTTGAGGTTTCCACACTGTTGATGACAGCCCTTTCAGGACCAACTCTGCTCCGTTCATGCTTTTGGTTTTCAGCTGTCCTATGCTTATGCCATCCATTGAGCCACAATGTACTTACAAACCTGGTTACCTAAGATGCCCCTTCCCCACCCTGCAACACCTCCTGTGCTCTCTTCTTCTAGTCCCTGTAATCCACCTAGGGGAACCTAATGCTCAGGAAATTTCTGTATAGGAACAGCTCTGTGATGCCCTTTCCTTGGGGGATTCCTGTCCCTGTTCTGTATGCAGCAGGGTACAGGTAAGGAGGATTCAATTTTACAGTTTACAGGACAGGGTAATCCAGGCGTGCCCTAAACCCACATCTCCCAATTGGCTAGCCCAGTGGTATGAATAGCAAGTCTCAGGTGGTGAAAACAAGAAGCCTCATGGCAGCCTTGGCCTAAGCTGAGTTCTGCAATCTGCTTTTACCAGAGGATCTTAATAGGAACTTGGTCCACCATTACCAGGCAGGACCAGTACATGGGACCAAAATACCAGATGGGCAGACATGAGGGCTTTAAGTATGGTAAGAGAGGCTCATGGTCCCACTTGGGGCCAATCTAAAAACAATGATTCAACATATGTAGTCTTCTTAGACATTGGAAGGTAGCATGATTTCTACAACCACAACCAATTTCCTCCTTTTATCCAGGCTGTCAGCCAAGATAGCAGCCAGGAAGGACTAAAAGGCTTAGCATACAGGTTCCATAGATACCATGGGGCATAAGATAGCCATCCCAAATTCTGCTCTTTGCATGTGCTGAACTGCACACAGGGTCAAAGAGAGGCCTATAAATGAACTGGACTCATGTGACTTTTACTTTAGCTACTGGAATCACTTGCCTATAATAACAGGTAAATCCTGTCCATAGAGGTTGAAACGCACATATGAAGAGAAACACACTGTGAGTTCAACCATGGGTGTGAGGTTGAGGGGCTGAGAGTATGTGCATATTTTATCAAGGATCAAAAAAAGAATAGGAGACCCTGTTCTCTTCCTGAATTGGGGGAGGGGGCGCAATGGAATTATAAATTCAGAGGCTAGTAAGAAGGAAATGCATCTGCTGTCTTCAGAAATCACCTTATTTCAGACTCAAGGAGAAACATAAACCAAAATTACAAAATTTTCTGACATGAAGCAAAATAGGAATACACCAGTGAGAGAAAAATGAAGGGCCATACTGACCGAGCTGGAAAATGAGAGGGATTTCTTCAGGAGAAAAGTTGCTTTTTTTTTTTTTTTTTTTGCATTTTTAATGGCCAGGGCTAGAAGGAAGACGGACAGGACCCCTCCAGAGGCCCTGAGGGTAAAGACAACTTAGAGACATCCTCTGAAACCTCCAATAGGCAGTTAATTATGAGAGCAACTGTGGGATATTCCTTCTTTGAGACCTAAGGCAGCTGCCTCTTGGTGTTATATCAGATGTGGGGAAATTTGATAGTAGAAAATCAGCACTGCACACACACACCCTCACTAGAATTTGACACTCAGTGACACCAACAAGGTAAGGAAGTTGCTGAGGCCTATTCCCATACCTGGGAACATGGTGGCATCAGGATTCCACAGGAAGATGCAGGACAGGTAAGACAAGACAAATGAAGACAGCCTGGCCATAGCAGCGCAAACCCAGGCCTGATTAGATGCTACAGCAGCAGAAGGCCACCTGGACACAGAATCACCCAACTGGGCCTTGCCACAGACTGACTGATGAAGTGAAAAAAACACTATTTCCTCTTCTCATTCAGACTTTCTATCTACTCTCATAATGCCACAAACTGTCAAGATTTTGCTTATTTGGGCTGGAATGATGTCTGAGAACCTGGAGCAACACCGAATCTCACCTGTAAGCATAGCACTTGACACAAAACAACTCTAATATGTGATAAAAGAATAAATCCATATGATAACCATACAACCATTTAAAAAGATATTTAAGGAAACTTTTTAATGATCCAGGAAAATGCCAAGTGGGAAAAAAGAAAAGTAATATAACAATATGATCTCGATAATGTAACATGTACATTTAATACACAATAAAATACAAAAAGAATTAAGAAGAATTGCACCCAAATGTTAATAGGATTGGTGAAATTACATGGGATTTTAATTTTCATCCTTATATTTTTTCTCACTCTTCCAAGTTTCTATAATGAAAAAAAAAAAAGTTTCACTGGCTTTTTAAGTGCATACACTCCAATTTACCAGGCCATTTCTATTCCCTTCCATTATTTTAGACCTTTTAAATTTCATTCTTCATGGGCAATTCTATGATTCTTTCAGCAACAGCTGGTCAGAACAGATATGGTCTACTTTCCACAGTGAATTGAAAACTATGTACCATACAGAATAGGCCCTTAGACGACATCCAGCTCTGTAGGTTAGTGTGACTTCAAATTGAAAGGAGACAAATAATAAAGATTTTTTTTTAACTCCACGGGATTAGATTTTTAAAAATTAAACACCACGGGATTTAAGAGAATGGGATACAACTGTTTTTCCGTCTGAGTGAACCTCAACTGTACTTATTTTTAAGTACAGTTGTCTTGGCTGCTGAACAGTGTTTTGCTGCAGACAGCGCACACCAAGGCTGGCGCTGTGAAGGTAACCGGGAAAACAGAAGCAGCCTAAAGGAAATCTCTATTCCATCCACATTACTTCGGTGTCCTAGGCACTGCTCCTGACTTGCATTTATTACTTAAAATGTACAGTGTGTCCCAGTCAAGAGCTTGGAAACCCAATCACCCTGATGTGAAAGAGAGGATGACCCCGCAAGTTCGCTCCAGCCACACTTCGTTCTGACATACCCTAACCGCCCCTCTGCTCCCGGGACTGTCCAGGGGAAGCGTGAATCCTGAGCCCCGCTGAGCTGGTCCTTCCAAAACACGCCCTTAAGCTTCGCAGTCTTTTCCACTCCCGCCCACGACCTCATCCTCCTTAGCTCTGAAGACCCCCAACCCCACAGACTGACTCCAACCCCAGGTTTCGGCCTCACTACGTTTCTTTCATTACTCAAACCTCCACCCCATAACCCCTCCCCAGATCTCGGCTCTCCCAGCCCCCACCTGCGACTGCCATTCCCCAATACCTTCAGTCCTCCCTCCACCTTCCCGCATTTGTGCCCGTTCCCGTCCCACTTCCCCATTCCTGGGACTGCCAGCACTGGGGGGTACCCCGGGAAGGAAGGGCGGCGGGTGGCGTCCCTGGAGGCGCCCCGCCGTGGCGGAGCAGCCCGGGCTCAGCTCCGCACGGACCCTGGCTCCGCGCCGCCGGCAGCGAGAGGGTCTGCGGTCCCCTCCCCCACGTACCGGCCGCAGCGGCAATCCACGTCTTCGCAGGCTGACCCGAGAGCCAGCGCGACCCGGAGGCACCGCTGTGGACGCTCGAGGGCGGAGCGGGACGAGGCCTGAGGGGCGGGCGCGCCGGGCGCTGGGTGTGGCAGGTCTGGCGGGGCCCAGAACGCCGGAGCTCTCAGGCAGGGCCGGACCACGCCGGGAGAGGGGGGCCCAACACTGCGTCGCACTGAGCGGGGCGGGGCCTAGCAGGGAGTGCTCCAGGCGCGGACCGGAACGGCTCCGCAGAAAAGTGAGATGGGCCTAGCTGGCCTTCGGCCGGGAGTGGGAACGGGGCGGTGCACGGGAGAGGCGTGCCGCGCTCGCTGTCACTCTGAGAGGGAGTCGGACCACAGAGTGGGGAACGGGGCCTCGCGGGGCGGTCGCACCGTGGGGGGCGGGACCACGGTGAGAGGGCGTGCCCTACGAGCTGTCATTCCGAGGGGGCGGGACCACAGTGGAAGAGGCGTGTCTTGTGGGCTGTCTTTCCTGTGAGGGGCGGGGCCTCGCTGGGCCGTCGGGCCGAGATGGGGCGGGACCTAGTAGGTCCGCTAAAAAAGAATTACTGGATGGTGAGTGCTGTGAGGTGTGTAAACCTGGCGATTCACAGACCTGTACTCCTGGGGATAAAAATATATTATATGTTTATAAAAAATAAAATTAAAAAAAAAAGAATTACTGGTATCCAGGCTCCCGCAGGAGACCTGCTACCGAGAGTAATAGCTTTTTTCGTAAAAGCGGCAGTGCTCCTCGGATTTCCTTCCCTTAACGAACACAGGTACTAATGTAGGTCTTTCCTAAAGGGAACGTTGGGAAAGCGACGGGGTGGGGGTGGAGGGATTAGTCTTCGCTTTTCGACTTAGGCTGATGCTCTGCTTTCGGATAGCCAAGGAAGCCTGTGTGCCTCTTCACATTTTCCTCCTTTCAGTCTCTTACGGTCGAGATTCCACTTTTCCTGTCACTTTCAAATATAAGAGCAAATACCCGCCACCCTTTATCTCTCAGAAGACCTCTACTCTCCCCTTTTCTCTGCTGTAGCCACTTCGGTCTCCCTGACCTTCCTAGATCCTACCCAACACCCACCTCAGAGCCTTTTGCCCTGGTTGTTCCCTCTGCCTTCCTTAATTATGGAGGTTGTTACTTTCCTCCCTCCGGGAGCGGAATCCCACCTTTTCGCTGAGCCCCTTTCCTCCTCCATGCCTCACCATCTACTTACCTGCTCTCCTATTTCTTTTTTCCATAGCACTCCTCACTTAACTGTTTAATATTATGTTTACTTTCAGTCTCTCTCTAGAATGTAAACTTCACAAGGGCAGAAATTTTTGTCAGTTTTGTCCACTAGTATATTTCCAGTGCCTGGGACAGCCCTAGATCTGCAACAGGCCCAATAACTCAGTGGAATGAAAGAAAGCAATGAATGAATGAATGCTTTATAAGGACTACCCCAAACCCCCACCCTCCATACCCATCTCAGCCCAGAGGGATGCCTCCAAGTCCTGCCAAGCCAGAGCAGTGAGGTCTGCTCTTCCACTCCTCCACCCCTTCTTGCAGGGTCCAGACAGGAAGGAAGGAAACTAGGTGAAAGGAACAATGGCTGGTTACTCCCTAGGGGCTATTGTTCTTTCTAGAACTGCAATGCTCCACCTTACTGACCAGCTCTCAAGGGGCTGTCTTTTATTAAGTCCTGCACGGCTATATCCAGAAGTTCTCTCTCTTCTCCAAGTTGGGACAAATTGTTTCTGAGTTTCAGTAGGTTTAGACATTAAGTACTCATTAGGCTTTTTAAAACTATAGTCTTCCTATCTTCTCACCCCTTGAACTTGAATCGCCATCCCTCCACATAACTTTATCTTCTGATAGTTATATGACCAGAAGGACTGGCAAAACCAAAATTTGAATGGAAATATAAAGAAATACCTTTCACATGGAAAATCTAATTTCTTCTCTACAATTAACAAATTAAAACTTTGTGGTAAAGCATGACAGATTAGTTGTTGGACAACACAAACAGCTGACCTGAGTGAGTTAATGACATGGATTTCTGCATAACAAACCACAACACACAATTAGGGATTCCCATCTCCTCTGTCCTTTGCGGGATTTCCTTCATATTCTGTGGCTCCCAGGACCTATTTCCAGTTCTGCTGGCCAGAAAGCTAGGCTGCTCCTGAAGTTTCCTAGGCTTTCTATCTGTTGTGTATATCTGTCTGTGGGGCTATTGTAAAGGCAGTGATGAGGGAAAAGAGAAGAAAATAACAGGGATTCTCTTAGTTACCCATGTCACCTTACTACTGCAGCCCAGCACTGGAACTGAGACTAGCCTCAGGACAGAGGAGGGAGAAGAAAAAACAATCAGGAGTTTTAAACACTTTGTCCAGCTTGTAAAGCCTTTTTTGCATATTTTATCTAGAGGTTTTAATAGTAGTCAGAGGGGTACCCAGGCTGCAGTCGACTTACTGCATTTTGGCCAGAACTGGAATTTACCAACCTGATAGATGAAAAAAATGTTTCAATTTGCATTTTTCTTATTACAAGTGTAAACGAGACATTTGTATTTCGTCTTCTATGAATTCTCTATATATTTTGTCCAATTTTCTACTGGATGAACTTTATGTAATAGTAAAAATAGTCCTTTTCTTAGATATGAATGTCAAAACTTTTTCTCAGTTTGCCACATCTTTTTATTTTACTTATGCTGTTTTATTTGCTTGTTTTGTGCTTTGTTTTTTTTTTTAGCAAGCAGGCCTTTTCCTTTTCTAATTAATGAATTGTACCACACTTTTCTTTTACTACTTAGTATTTCCAGGTTGTATCAGACTTAGAAAGACCTTTACCTTTCTTAGATTACTTTGAAAATTTTTCCATGGTTTTTTTCTTAATGTTCCATGACTCACATTTTTCCTTTTAAAATTTGACTTATCAGGAATTTGTTTTGATATAAGTGGAATGGATCTAGCTTTTCTTTATATCTTGATACCGACACAATTGCCTGATTTTGTTTACTTGATAACCCATCTTTCCCTTACTGATTTAAATGTCATCATTATCACATACTAAATTTCATTCTGTGTCATCATTATCACATACTAAATTTCATTCTGTATTTTTGGACTTTTGCAATACATCTTTTTCCTTCTTTAAACTCTCCAGTACAGTGAGAAAAGGCCAACCCACCCTGATAGTTTCTGAATCTCTTATTCCCATCATAACTGTCTGTACAGCAGCCACTGAAGTCTTGCCTTCAGTAAACTGGTCATTCCAGGAGACCACAGATGACCATTTAGGTAACTTTTCCCACTGTGTGCCCTATATTCATACTATCCCATTTTCCTCTGGTGACAGGGTCACCATTGTCTTCAAACCTAGCCAGGTCAGATCCAATCCCAAACTTCCATCTTGAGGGCCTGATTCCTGCAACCATTTCCAATACCAAATATATACAGACCAGGGCTGGAACCACAGCCACTGCCTGAGTATGGAGAATGGACAGTTTAACCTGTGATCCATGGATTTCAGAGTTGGATCAAGAAGCTTCCACAACCACTACTGCTACCTGATACCAGGAAGCTTGAAAATAGACTGGAACCTGGTGCAAAGAAGTTTCCTAACTTCTACTACCTGATCTCAAATCAGGTAATTGTGACTGTGACTGATCTCATAGTCACATAATTTGGAAATGATAAGAATTTTCCTGCTTTCTTTTCTTTTTTCTGATATTAAGGAAATGCTTCTGGTGTTTACTCAGCAAGTAGGAGGCTGACTTTGGGTTGGAGATAAATATATTTTATTATTAAGTAAGAATCCATGAATTATTATTTAATTGAAAGTTTTTTATTTATCAAGGATGAATGCTGAATTTTCTAAATATGCCTTTTTATCATCCATGAAGACATTCATAGTAACTTTTTTCTTATTAATAATGAATTATATTAGTAGGTTTCCTTATTTAGCTTTTATTCTGAAAGTGATAGAGAGCCATTGAGGAATTCTGAGCAGATGAGTGATATTATGTGCCTCACATCTGAACAGGATCACTCAGATTTCTGTGTTGAGAACACACAGAAGAGGCACATGGATGGAAGCAGACTATTACAGTAATTGAGGCAAGAGATGGACTATACCAGAGAGGTACAGTGATGAGAAGCATACAGGTTCTAGAAATATCTAGAAGGTAAAGTTCTTAGGAATTGCAGACATGTTGAATATGAAGTACCAGTGACAGCAGTGTCATTAATTGAAGTAGGGAAGACTGTGCCAGGAGTGGGTTTGGAGGAGAGTCAGGACCTCTGTCTTGGACACACTGTTTAAGATCCCTTTTGGAAATCTGAGTTGGAATACAGGCCCCTGGCAGTCAGGAGAGAAGGCACAGCTGGAGGGATGCATTTGCAGAGTGTTAGCGCAGACCTGGTATTTGAAGCTGCAGGCCTGACCGGGTGCCCCAGAGGTGCAGGAGCCACTAGGGAAGAGGACCAAGGACTGAGCCCAGGGCCTTAGCTCCAACAGTGAGAGGTCAAACCAAGAACCAAAACAGCAGAGGAGTTTTGCAGAGACTGGCCAGTCAGATGGGAGGTAAGCCAAGAGAGTAGGAGGGGGGTCGTCTCAGAAGTAAGTGAAGAACATGAATGAAGAAGAAGCTGTGCCACATTCTGAGGGCAGGTCAAGTAAGATGAGAACTGGGAATGTGAAATAATATGACAGCACTAAGATGAACATATTTGGCCTACCAATTATGGAACCATGCCTAAATCACTTGCAAATAAACAAAATAGTCAAATTGGATGGATGAAAATTCAGCTCTATATTCTATGTAACAGACAACCTAAAGTAATTTTCAGTTTTACAATAAAAGGATGGCCAAAAGCATGCCAGGCAAATACAAACACAAATAAAGCCAAGATGGTTGGATTCAGAGCACAAAGCATTAAACAAGACAAAGAAAGGGAGTTTGGAACGCTTATGTGTAGAATTCACAGTGAGATAACATACTTACGAATATCTATGCACCAAATAACACTGTTGTCCCTGCCTCAAACAGGGCCTTTGCACCTGCTCTTCCCTCTGCCTGGAACACTCTTCCCTAGCACACCACTAACTCTTTCACTCCTCCAAGATTATTCAAAATGTCGTTTTCTCAATGAGGCCTACTCTCACCTCCAGACTCAAAATTGTAACCTAGTCTCTCTAATCCCCGTAAACTATTTTGCTGTTTTCATTCTGGCTCTCCATGGCTCCTCCTGAATTTGCTTTCATGTCTATTTTCTAGGGACAGGTGGCCAGTTTTCCTTTAATTATTGATACTTTTTTTTTTTTTACACTTTCACTTCTTTTCAAAGTGCCACCAGCTTCTGTCTACCTCCTGCCTCACTTTCTTCCATGTGAGTCACTGGCAGAGGGTATGGTGGGTGGGGTCCAGGTCCCTGACTGGAAGCTCTTCTTAGGGCTCAGTATTGACTTGGCAAATTGGCTCGGCCTTTGCTTTTCTTCCACCTAAAAACAGGCCACTGGAGGACTGCTCATGGTGAGGTCTTCTCTCTACTCACTGACAGACTACTTCCTGCATATCTGTGGCGGTGTGTGTGTCCCCACGCAGCCCTACTTCCTTGCTTTTACCTTCATTCTTGACCTGCTGCTATTCTGAGACTTGACTTGGTGCACCCTCTCCACTGGGTCCTTCACTGTGGAGTGCCCCCCAGCCCTATGTGACTCCTGCAACCCTGAATGTGCTTTCTCCACTTCTGTCTGGGTCCCTACTAAGCCTCACTGCTGTGGGTACTCTCCCATCTGTTTCATGTGGTTTTGCGGTCCAGGGGTCTCCCAGTTTGTCAAAGATGAGTGTTTTAGCTAGTTCAGGCTGCTATTCCAAAAATACCATAGACTAGTGACTTAAACAAAAAAAAATTTTTTGATTTTTTATATTTTTCTAAAATAGAAATTTATGCTTATATATTAAAACACCTGTCTTATCCTCCTAGAAACAAATATGTAAACCGTTTCCATCCTCCCTGTAGCTATTGAGTACAATCACTTTTTGCCAGAGTAGACGAAATATCATATAAATATTTTTAATGTCCTGGGGAAAGTGTTGTTTTATTTCCACCATGTTTTTACTGGAAACCTATAATATAGAGTAATGACAATTTGACATCTGCCAAATAAGCAAGGACATAATTTGGCTCCCAGTGTTATTTCAATTTCCTGTCTTAGCAGGGAACAGTCTAAATGGCTAATGGGTCCTTTCTGTGTCTTCTCTATATCTACTACATTCCTGGAATAAAGCCATTGATGTAATAGAATTCCTCTATGAAATTGCCCACCTGACGGGAACTGCTCATCCTAAGTATTAGATTTTGATTGAGATGGGTATCTTCAACCATCAAAATCTATATCATAAGTGTCAAGAACTCCAAAGGGTACGACATTTTACCATACCTATGAGCAAGTAAGTTAACCTGTCACAGTTTCATGGATGTTAACAGAAGACAAGGGACTCCTGGGTCAGAGACAAAGGACTTGATGACTCATTGCATAGGTGGCAGTTTGAGCTCTGTGTTTGTGTGAGTTCCCCTTGACCCCCATGTCCTATGGGGGCAATGTGGGGCAGCCCAGGTGGATTCTGCACACTCACTGGGTTAGCATCATCGCTCAGAAACTCTGAGTTTCGGTAACTCTGGTCTTTTAAAGAGGCTGTTAGCAAGCCTGCTTGACCTTTACTTCTGAGGGAAGCATTATCTTTATAATCCTAAACAGAAAACAAATCGCCCTCTGCTCCACACAGAGATACCAGCTCTAGCTTCAAGGCTATTTTCTATACAAACATCTTTCAAAAGATAATTTGGAACAAAGGTTTTCAGTGCCTTGACTCAGAAGATGTGTAGATATGCCTAAGATTCATGTAGAATTATTTCCCAACAGTTAGGAATGGTCTTGCTACAAACACAACTCATGAGTTTCCCAACAGAAGTATATTTCACCCTTGAGCAACACATGGGATAGGGGCACCAACACCCACAAGCAGTCAAAAACCTGTGTATAACTTCTGGCTCCCTCAGAACTTAACTACTAATAGCCTACTATTTAACAAAGCCCTACTGATAGCATAAACAGTTAACACATATTTTTGCATGTTGTATAATTATATACTGTATTCTTACAATAAAGTAAGCTAGAGGAAAGAAAATGTTAAGCAAATCATGAGAGAGAGAAAATTTACAGTATTGTACCATAAAAAATCCACATCTAAGTGGAGCCTCACAGTTCAAAATTGTGTTGTTCAAGGTCAGTTGTATATACTACAGGCTGCACAGGTAGCAGAGTTAACAAGACTTTGTAAGAGGACAAAAGATTACTGAATTTGCTTTTCACATGTCTTTGAATTTAAAAAAAAGTTAAGGGGTGCCTGGGTGGCTCAGTGGGTTAAAGCCTCTGAATTCAGCTCAGGTCATAATCCCAGGGTCCTGGGATCGAGCCCCACATTGGGCTCTCTGCTTAGCAGGGAGTCTGCTTCTCCCCCTCTCTCTCTGCCTGCCTCTCTGCCTACTTGTGATCTCTCTCTCTGTCAAATAAATAAATAAAAACTTAAAAAAAAAAGTTAAGTAACACAGACACTTAGTACAAAAGTAAAAATTGTAGGAGAGTAGGCAGAGAAAAGTATGTCTCTCTCCCTATCCCCTACCACTCAGTTTCTCTCCCCAGAGGAAACCAGCTTATTTTGAATTTCCTAGAGATTTTAGATCTTCCTGTCTTCCTTCCTCCCCTGCCTTCCTATCCACCCCCCCATACACACCTCCACACACATAAGCTCTGGGCTATGTGTTTGGATACTCAAGCCTTTCCTCTACCTCCAATTCTTGTCTATTCCTCCACATATCCCCACCCACCAGAAACAATCAAATTTAAGACAGATGAAGCAATCTAAAACAAAAAACAGTGCAGTTTCATCCAGTGACTTTTGAAATTCCTGAATTCATTTACTCATGCATTCCCCATTGGTGACCACTTCCTGAGCTCACGCATGTAAAGGGGAACAAGGCACCTAATTATAAAGAATAATGAGAGTAGGAGAAATAAATGTACTATAGGAGAACCCACGCCTCCCACATCGCTTAGGACACCTTGTTGCTGACACCTACTTCCTTCCTTCACAGCAAACAAAACACTGGCAGCCTAGCTTGAGCCTCTGAGGCCCCATATCTAATTTATTGCTCTGCACTTATGTCAAATGTTGGCGATTATCACCCTGGAGGGCCCTGAGCATCACTTCAAGTCCTTTCAAGTACCTTAGACAGAGATAATCCCTCCATCTGACTTCTCCAATATACCCTACAGATTTTACTCTGCTATGTAAGTGTTGTCCAGTAAACCTAAGTGCATAGGTGAAGATGAATTATAACTTTTATATATGTTACTTTTAAATATAACCCTTTAACCTATATGATGAAGTAGAAAATGGAAAGGTTTTAACAGTCTGACTTGATCTGATATTATAGTTGTGGTTTATTTTGTTCCTCCAATTTGGTAAACTCCAATAGCTTCTCTTTGAGTAGTCCAGTGTGTAAGAAAGAAGTATTTTTATATAGCAAATCCTTAACAAAGAGACCAAAAAAACCCAAAAAACAACAACAAAAAAACATAAGCAAGAAACAGCATCCTAGTGTGGGTGTCCCCAGAAGCAGACCCTAAGAAAAGGATTTGAGGGCAAGCAGTTCATTGGGAGGAGAACCAGGGGACATGGGTAGAGGAGAGAGGAAGAGAGACCAGGAATGAGGCTGTGTCATCACTCAGGTCACTCCTTAAGGTGGCCGGGGCTGAACCCCACTGGGCAATTCCAGGGCCAGTGGAAAACACACTTCAGTTTCCTGCACAAGGACTGCTAGCTGGGAAGGTTAGTTCTTTGGTACTTTTGGCCTCCCATGTCTGTGGGAAGCCAGTGCTCCTGCCACCAGAGGTGCCCTCAGGCAACGAGATGCAGCTGCTGGCCAATGGAAGGTCCTGAGGGGATATGGCTGGGCTCTGCCTGCATCTACTACATGGGTCATTGCAGGACCGAGAGAGGCCATTTGCTCATATTCCACACTTGCAAGTGCCCCCAAATTTGAGCTAAAACATCATTCCTGAGGGTATAGAAGTAATTATAGAAACACACACAGGATTGAAAAATGTCTACTAAGTAACTTTCTTTTTTATTTATTTAAATTCAATTAATTAATATGTATTATTTGTTTCAGGTTACAGGTCTATGATTCATCAGTCTTATGTAATACCCAGTGCTCATTATAACACATACTTTCCCCAATGTCCATCACCCAGTTACCCCATCCGTCTACTCCCTCCTCTCCAGCAACCCTCAGTTTGTTTCCTTTGACTAAGAGTCTCTTATGGTTTGTCTCCCCCTCTGGTCTGGTCTTGTTTCATTTTTCCATCCCTTCTCCATGATCCTCTATCTTGTTTCTTAATTTCCACATATATATACAATGGAATATTACACAGCCATCAAAAAACGAAATCTTGCCATTTACAACGACATGGATGGAATGAAAGGATACTATGCTAAGCTAAATCAGTCAGTCAGAAAAAGACAATTATCATGTGATCTCACTGATATTAAGTAACTTTCAATTTGTGTCCCAGTAACAGACCACAATATTAATGGTTATGTATAATAAATTTAGTGTTTTTCACAAATCCTTTCTTTACCTTATAATTAGTATAATTGTATTGCTTTGTATTTTTGTTTTAAAGACATATTTTGGGGGCACCTGGGTGGCTCAGGCATTAAACGTCTGCCTTCAGCTCAGGTCATGATCCCAGAATCCTGGGATCCAGCCCCGCATCTGGCCTCCTGCTCAACGGGCAGTCTGCTTCTCCCTCTCTCACTCCGCCTAATTGTGTTCCCTCTCTTGCTGTGACTTTCTCTGTCAAATAAATAAAATCTTTTTTAAAAAGACATATTTTGTTAAATATGAATATTTCAAGTGTTTACTCAGCAATTAAAAATTTTTTTAGCACCCTGCTTTAACATTTCTTTATTTTTTAATGTATTGCAAGCCTCAAAAACTGAAAACAACCCGGACCTCTGTCACCATTGCAAAGGCCCCAGTTAAACACAATAGAATTAGGGAGAAATTAGGGGCAAAATTAAGAAGAAAAAGGAAGGACACAAGAGAGAAAGTGTCAGGGCACTTTGCTCTCACCTAATTGATTAGGGTGTGGACAGGGCTGTGTGTACTATACCTGAGCTGAACGGTGTCTTCTTGGCCTTTCAGGCACCAGTGGCTCAGAGGTGGAGCATGACTCTCAGAAACTTCACTTTGTAGACCTAACCTGACAGTTCCAGCTGATCCATGGGCCTCGCTCACATCTTGCTTTTTATTTCTCACCTTAAAGAAAAAAATTAGGAGCAAAGCAATAAAAAGTAACCAATTGTTGGATGATAAATCAGAAAGTTGCCATTCGCCTCCTAGAGCTAGTGGGACTTAGTACGTGTTCTGAATACAATATAAAATATATTGTGGGTAGCAATGAATGAATGATAATGAAATCCCCAAAGGGGGATCAATCAGGTTTTTCTGGAAGCCTCCCGAAGTATCGAGAAATGTGTGTTATATTTATCTTTGTGTTTTTTTCTTCAAATAAAAGCTGATTAAAGTGAGGTATCTTATTTTTCTAATTAACCTAAAGCTAAAAATTATTAATGTTGTCTTTGTGAACCCAATCTCTAAATTATTCCTCGGAAAAATACGCCTTCTCCAAAACCAAATGTTTCAATAATCATTGACTCACTAGACCATAAATTCATTTATGGATAACTCATTTATAAGGATAACCTTCTAACTAGCACTATAATTGAGAGATAAATATGTTTTATCACAAGCAAGTAGTAGATGATATTTGTTGAAATTATGCGATTTCTTTTTTCTTTGATCAAAATTTGTAAAAAATTAAGAAGAAAAGCTTTTTTCAAGATATGTTCATAAAGAATGCCTAGGTGGCTCAGTTGGTTAAGTGTTTGTCTTCTGCTCAGATCATGATCTCAGGGTCCTCGGATCAAGCCCCACATCAGGCTTTCTGCTCAGGGGAGAGTCTGGTTCTCCTTCTTCCTCCGTCCCTCCCTCCCCCAACTTATGCTCTCTCACTCTCGTGCTCTCTCTCTCAAATAAATGAAATCTTAAAAAAAATTTTTTTAAAGATATGTCTATAGAATGCTAAAAATAATACAAATTAGAAATTTTGGATTTCCCTTTAAGCATTTGTCATTTTCATGGGATTTTTAGCTGTCAAAATCAAAACAAATGCATATAATATTGGATATCCAGTCTGTTCAATGGGATATGGATGGAATACAATGACAGATCTTTTCTCATACCTTAGAATTTCTGAAAAATGAAAAGCTTATTACAATTACATTATGTATTTAGAGGGTAAAAATACTTAGCTCACAGGTATCCAGAGAGCAGGTGCTTGGTACATAGTGTGAAACACTGGTCCTGACTCTCAGGGTGCACTGGGCAGGAGTAGTACCACCTCTGTAGGGTGAGATAGTTTTCTTTCTGGAGCATGCATGCATGCCTGTGTATGTGTGTATGTGGCTGCACAGCAGCACCACATGGTGGAGGGGTAAGAAAGGGAACTCTCAACAACTATTTTAGGCACCTACCTGCAGTACCTATTGCTGCTTTAACAAATTACCCCCAGACATGGTGACTTAAAACAACAAAATATTCATTTCCTAACACAGTTTCTGAGAGTCAGGAATGCGGAGGAATGGGTGGTTCTGGCTCAGGATTTCTCTTAAGTTTGCAGTCAAGATGTCATCCAGGGCTGCGGTTATCTGATGGCTCAAATAGGGTGCCAGGATCTGTCCCCAGGGTGGCTCTTTCTTGTGGCTGCTGGAAGATAACACCTCAGGCCCTCAAACATGGACTTCTTCATAGGACTCCTTATGGCCAGTGGCTTCTGGAAGAGGACAGGATCAGAGAAAGTAAACAGGAAGTTCTAATGCCTTTTAGTCACTTAATCCCCATAGTCATACTGTCATTTCTACATCCTATAATTTGTTAGAAGCAAGTCAATAAGTCCAGCCCACAGTCAAGGGGAGGGGAATTAGGTGACTTCTTTTGAATGGCTGCAGAGGCGGGGTGGTCAAAGAGCTTGACTTCTTTCTTTTTTTTTTTTTTTTAAGTAGGTCCATGGCTAACATAGAGTCCAACACAGTTCTTGAACTCATGACCCTGAGATCAAGACTTGAGCTGAGATCAGTTGTCTGATGCCCAACCGACTGAGCCACCAGGTGCCCCAGAGAACTTGATATTTTATTTTTTATTTTATTTTTGTTTATTTTTTTAAAGGCTTAATTTATTTATTTGACAGAGAGAGCACAAACAGGGAAGTGGCAGGCAGAGGGAGAGGGAGAAACAGGCTCCTTGCTGAGCAGGGAGTTTAATGTGGGGCTTGATCCCAGGACCCTGGGATCATGACCTGAGCCAAAGGCTGACACTAATCAACTGAGCCACCCAGATGCCCCTGAACTTGATATTTTAAATCAGCGCAGTGAAGCAACTCCAAGAATCAGATGACTCACCCAGCTTACCATGACATTGGTATGTGAGGGCACTCACATCTACATCTTTCAGGTGTTTGTGGAACATTCCTAGTGCTAATGTTTAATACATAGATCCACACAGCTAAAATAAGTTGAGGAATCCATTTGTGATGGAAATATAGATGATTCTGTTTCTTCCAGAAGGCAGAATCTAACATATCAGAGTATTGTCAACTATGAGACTGTTTGGATGGCGGCCTAGAACTTTTTCAGCATTATTCTGTCATATCAACACAACCAGTTGAATTCAGAGGAGTGTCCTTAGCCTAAGCAAGCATAGTCCTGAGTTGGGGCCACAGAAATATATGTTTGGTGGCAAGGAAGGGAGGACACTAAGGGGGTCTGAAAATAATGTTGCTGGCCAGTCACTCCAAAATGGACCATTTGACAATGATTTGCTTGAAGAATTGATACTTAAACATATCAGTCACTAGGCACATAGGTATTTAATAGGTTTAAATTCCACAGTACCTTTCAATATTGGTTGTGTGTTTTGAGGGGATGGAGAAAAATGGTTGAAAAGTGTATTCTCAGCTAATTCTATGGAAAGACTTTGCTTGAAACTTCTCCATTCAACCTACTCCATTCTGATGCTCTTTCCAAGCCAGCACAAGCATAATAAAGCATGGTCAATGCTGACTGGACTGAAAAAATAACTGGCTATCAGGGAAAGCTGCATCCCTGGTCATGGAGAACTTGCCATCCCTGCCTGGCTTCAGTTATTCTTTCTTCCCCCAACTCAGTCTGCACCCTCTCCCACCAGGTCTCCACACAGGAGTTTATGCAGAATGGCTGACTATCCCTGGCAGCAAGAAGACTCTGGAGGGTATTATATTCCAATACTCCCATTCTCTCACTGTCCAGCAGCAGAGTAGAGTCACACACACCCAAACAAAATGGTGACTTTTCTTCCTTGCAGAGTTCTACCAAACAGAACTCTTTTCAAACAGACTTTTCCCTTGCCACATTATGTTGATAATTGATGCTCATAATAATGATCCTGAAGGTTTGTCAGACTCTGAGAAACCCACTGAATAATTAAGAGAATGAAATGATTTTCAATAGGACTTCATGCTTAGTGCATTTCATATTCCAGTACTTTGGATAGACGGTCACAGC
This sequence comes from Lutra lutra, assembly GCF_902655055.1. Taxonomy (NCBI): domain Eukaryota; kingdom Metazoa; phylum Chordata; class Mammalia; order Carnivora; family Mustelidae; genus Lutra; species Lutra lutra. The sequence continues at coordinate 160,942,845 of NC_062278.1, forward strand.
TGAGTGTCTAATTCTTCAGACATGTGAGGAAGCCAGGGATTTACTGTGAGTCGGTGGTACTGCTGTGATGAGTTATTTGGGAGCATATTACCCAGTGTCGCTCAGCTCTGGCATGGCCATGCAGGCGGCCACATAAGCCGCAGCCACAGGGAGCTGTTGCATTGGAACCACTCAGAACCCATGTTTTCTTCCTAGATTAAAAAAAATTATTGGGGCACCTGGGTGGCTCAGTCAGTTAAACATTTACTTCTGTTCAGGTCATGATCTCTAACTGAGCCCTGCATTGGGCTCCTTGTCCAGCGGTCGGTCTGCTTCTCCCTCTCCCCATCCCCCTGCTCCTGTGTGCTCTCTCTCCCTAATAAATAAATAAAATCTTTCAAAAAATTATTGTTGGAATTAAGGATAATTATCAATAAAATCATATCCCAAAACACTGTTCTTATAATCAAGGAACCACCTACTGCCCTTACCCATTTTTAACATGTTTAAAGAATTTGATACAGGATTAATAAAAAAAAAATTTGGCTGGAAAAGATTAAACTACTCCAGGTGGCACCTCATATCCGATGAAGGCTTCTTCTTCTCTCTCTCTCTCTCTCTCTCTCTCTCGCTGCTCCTGTTATTTGCAGATACATTGCTCTACTTGGAGAAAATTCAAAATCACAAAAATTTACTGTGGAAAAAAATATCAAGTCCAACACTCATATTTGGCAGTTGAAAAACAAACATCCCAAATGCAATATGACTTGCCCCCCAGCTACATAACAAGTTAATCATGGAGCCCCAGAAGAACACACATTTCCCAATTCCTGCAGAAAGATCAAAGCCACAGCAAAGCCAGTAACTGCTAATGCAAACTCTCAGCTCTCACAGCCAAAGAAACCAAAGAAGCACTGGGTCTTTCAATGAACTACTTTTGACCACTAAGATTGAAGTCCCATGTGTCCTATTTTAAATATCTCACATTGAAAGGATTCAAATAGCTTTAAGCAGAAAATTAAAGCTCACATGGCATTGCTCATCTTTAGGGTCTCTGAGGCTCCGAGACATGCAATTTAGTAATTTACATCTTTTCAGACTTTGATTAATTTTCAGAATGGAGGCCATGTCCACAAGAGAGTGTGGGCAGCTGGAACTAACTCTTCAGTGATGCCAAGTGTGGGAAAGGGGATTACATGGTACAATAATTGGATCCTTACCACACACACACACCTACCTGCAGGTAGATTTATACTATTTTACTTCTAAATATTTCAACATGCATCTCCTAAGAATAAGTACATTCTTCTTATTGGTGAGAAATCATATTTAGAAACCAAGATCTGGGGGCAAGGGTGTTCACAGATACTAGGTTATCATTGCTTCCTGGCCCTCTCAGCATACAGATATAGGAAAGATGCACTTTTAAAAGTTGAGTCTATGGGGTTATTCTCAATTCAAATTTAATCTTACAGTGTTTTATTATTTTAATTTAATATTTGCTTTGCATCTCATTTTTCTTACACCAAAAATCTTGTTTTGTATAATATACTTATTTTCACCTGCATTTTAATTTTTTAAATATGTAAAACACTTACCTGAACCTAAAGTATAAACTGTATGAAAAGGTAATCAAATTCACTGAAGTTTCACTTCCAGCCTTCTTCCTTCTCTCCATTTCTTCATCCCCTATAGGTAACTAATTCTATCACCTCTTTTTGAAAATATAAACAAATATGTAAACATATTCTTATTCCTAATTTTATTTTACTTTAATTTCATTAATTAACATATAGTGTGCTATTAATTTCAGAGGTAGAGTTCAATGCTTCATCAGTTGTATATAACACCCAGTGCTCAATACATTGTGTGCCTTCCTTAATGCCCATCACCCTAATACCCCATCCCCCACCCACCCACCTCCCCTCCAGCAACCATCAGTTTGTTTCCTATGGTTAAGAGTCTTTTATGGAATAGAACTTCCCTATGACCCTGCAATTGCACTATTAGGTATTTACCCCAAAGATACAGATGTAGTGAAAAGAAGGGCCATCTGTACCCCAATGTTCATAGCAGCAATGGCCATGGTCGCCAAACTGTGGAAAGAACCAAGATGCCCTTCAACGGACGAATGGATAAGGAAGCTGTGGTCCATATACACTATGGAATATTATGCCTCCATCAGAAAGGATGAATACCCAACTTTTGTATCAACATGGACAGGACTGGAAGAGATTATGCTGAGTGAAATAAGTCAAGCAGAGAGAGTCAATTTTCATATGGTTTCACTTATTTGTGGAGCATAAGAAATAACACAGAGAACATGGGGAGATGGAGAGGAGAAGGGAGTTGGGGAAATTGGAGGGGGAAATGAACCATGAGAGACTATGGACTCTGAAAAACAATCTGAGGGTTTTGAAGGGGTGGGGGGTGGGAGGTTGGGTGAGCCTGGTAATGGGTATTATGGAGGGCACATATTGCATGGAGAACTGGGTGTGGTGCATAAACAATGAATTCTGGTACACTGAAATTAAAAAATAAAAAATAAATTTAAAAAAGAGTCTCTTATGAGTTTTTTTCCCTCACTGATTAAATCTTGTTTTATTTTTCCCGCCCTTTTTCTATACTTCTCTGTATTGTTTCTTAAATTCCACATATGAGTGAGATCATATGATAATTATAATTGACTGATTGACTTATTTCCTTCAGCATAATACCTTCTAGTTCCATCCATGTCATTGAAATGTCAAGATTTTGTGCCAATACCATACTGTCTTGATGAAATAGCTTTGTAATAGAGCTTGAAGTCTGGAATTGTGATGGCACCAGCTTTGGTTTTCTTTTTCAATATTCCTTTGAATATTTGGGGTCTTTTCTAGTTCCATACAAATTTTAGGACTTGTTCCAGCTCTATGAAAAAAGGGGATGATATTTTGATAGGGATTGTACTGACTGTATAGATGGCTCTGGAAAGCACAGACATTTTAAAAATATTTGTTTTTCCAGTCCATGAACATGGAATGTTTTCCATTTCTTTGTGTCTTCCTCAATTTCTTTCATGAGTGTTTTATAGTTTTCAGAGTACATAGCCTTTGCCTCTTTGCTTAGGTTTATTCCTAGGTATCTTATGGTTTTGGCTGCAATTGTAAATGGGATTTACTTCTTGATTTCCCTTTCTTCTGTCTCATTGTTATTTTGTTGAAATGCAACTGATTTCTGTGCATTGATTTTGTATCCTGCCACGTTGCTGAATTGCTGTATGAGTTCTAGAAATTTTGGAGTGAAGTCTTCTGAGTTTTCCACATGAAGTATCATGTTATCTGTGAGAAGTGTGTGTTTGACTTCTTCTTTGCTGATTTGGATGCCTTTTACTTTTTGTTGTCTGATTGCTGAGGCTAGGACTTCTAATATTACATTGAACAATAGTGCTGAGAATAAACATCCCTTTCATGTTCCTGACCTTAGGGGAAACACTCTCAGTATTTCCCCATTGAGAATGATATTCACTGTGGGCTTTTCATAGTTGGCTTTTATGATCTTTAGGTTTATTCCCTCTATCCCTACACTGTGGAGAGCTTTAATCGAGAAAAATGCTGTATTTTGTCAAGTGCTTTTTCTGCATCTATTGAGAGGATCATATGTTTCTTGTCCTTTCTTTTATTAATTTAGTGTGTCACAGTAATATCATGGTATCACATTTTAGTGTATCACATTGATTAATTTGAGGATGTTGAACCACCCTTGCATCCCAGGAGTAAATCCTACTTGGTTGTGGTAAAAACATTTTTAATGTACTGTTGGAGCCTATTGGCTAGTACCTTCGTGAGAATTTTTGCATCCATGTTCATCATGGATATTAGCCTGTAATTCTCCTTTTGGGTGGGGTCTTTGTCTGGTTTTGGGATCAAGGTAATGATGGCCTCATAGAAAGAGATTGGAAGTTTTCCTTCCATTTCTATTTTTTGAAACAGCTTCAGAAAAATAGGTATTAATTCTTCTTTAAATGTTTAGTAGAATTCCCCTGGGAAGACATGCAGCCCTAGACTCACTTATTGGGAGATTTTAAATTAGTACTTCAATTTCCTTGCTGATTATGGGTCTGTTCAGGTTTCCTATTTCTTCCCATTTCAATTTTGGCAGTTTATATGTTTCTAGGAATGCATCCATTTCTTCCAGATTGCCTAATTTGCTGGCCTATAGTTTCTCATAATATGTTCTTATAATTGCTCGTATTTCTTTGGTGTTAGTTGTGATATCTCCTCTTTCATTCATGATTTTATTAATTTGGGTCCTATCTCTTTTCTTTTTGATAAGTCTGGCTAGGGGTTTATTGATCTTACTAATTCTTTCAAAGAACAAGCCCTTAGTTTTGTTGATCTATTCTACTGTTTTTTGGTTTCTATCTCATTCATTTCTGCCCTAATCTTTATTAATTCTCATCTTCTGCTTGGTTTAGGTTTTATTTGCTGTTCTTTCTCCAGTTCCTCTAGATGTATGGTTAGGTTGTGTATTTGAGACTTTCCTTGTTTCTTGAGAAAGTCTTGTATTGCAATGTACTTCCCTCTTAGGACCACCTTTGCAGCATTCCAAAGGTTTTGAGTAGCTAGCTGTGTTTTCATTTTCATTTGTTTTCCATGAATTTTTAAATACTTCTTTAATTTTCTGGTTGACCCATTCCTTAGTAGGATGTTCTTTAACCTCCAAGTATTTGAGTTCCTTCCAAAGTTCCTCTTGTGGCTGAGTTCAAATTTCAAAGCACTGTGACTAAAAATATGTAGGGAATAATCTGTCTTTTGGTACCAGTTTAGACCTGATTTGTGACTCAGTATGTGATCTATTATGGAGAATGTTCCATGTGCAGTTGAGAAGAATGTGTATTGTGTTGCTTTAGGAGGAATGCTCCAAATATATCTCTGAAGTCTACCTGGTCCAGTGTATCATTCAGAATGTGTATTGTGTTGCTTTAGGAGGAATGCTCCAAATATATCTCTGAAGTCTACCTGGTCCAGTGTATCATTCAAAACCCTTGTTTCCGGGATGCCTGGGTGGCTCAGTTGGTTAAGCAGCTGCCTTCGGCTCAGGTCATGATCCCAGCGTCCTGGGATCGAGTCCCACATCGGGCTCCTTGCTTGGCGGGGAGCCTGCTTCTCCTTCTGCCTCTGCCTGCCATTCTGTCTGCCTGTGCTCGCTCGCTCTCCTCTCTCTCTGACCAAAAAAAAAAAAAAATCTAAAAAAAAAAAAACAAACAAAAAAAAAACCCCAAAACCCTTGTTTCCTTGTTGATCTTCTACTTAGATGATCTGTCCATTGCTGTGAATGGGTATTGAAGTCCCCTGCTATTAGTGTATTATTATCAATGTGTTTCTTTAATTTTGTTTTTAATTGGTTTATATAATTGGCTGCTCCCAAGTCACGAGCATATATTTTTACAATTGTTAGATCTTCTTGTTGGATAGACTCTTTAATTATAATATAGTGTCCCTCTTCACCCTCACTATAGTCTTTGGTTTAAAATCTAGTTTGTCTGATATAAGGATTGCTACTCCAGCTTTCTTTTGATGTTAATTAGCATGACAAATGGTTTGCCATCCCCTCTCTTTCAAACTGGAGGTGTCTTTGGGTCTAAAATGAGTCTCTTGCAGACAGCATATCAATGGGTCTTGCTTTTTTATCCAATAAGATACCCTGTGTGTTTTGATTGGAGCACTTAGCCCATTTACATTCAGAGTGACTATTGAAAGATATGTAGTGCCATTGTATTACCTGTAAAATCACTGTTTCTGTATATTGTCTCTGTTTCTATGTTACTTTTGGGCTCTCTCTTCACTTAAAGGATCTCCTTTAATATTTCTTGCAGGTCTGGTTTAGTGATCACAAATTCTTTTAGTTTGTGTTTGTCCTGGAAGCTCTTTATCTCTGCTATTTTGAATGACAACATTGCTGGATAAAGTATTCTTAGCTGTATATTTTTCTCATTTAGCATCCTGAATATATCATGCCAGTTCTTTCAGGCCTGCCAGGTCTCTGTGAATAGGTCTGCTGCCAGCATTATGTTTCTACCTCTGTAGGTTAGAGCTGCTTTCAGGATTTTCCTTTTATCTCTGAAAATTTCAAGCTTCAATATTATGTCAAGGTATTGACCTATTTTTATTGATTTTTAGGGGGGGTTCTCTGTGCTTCCTGGACTTGAATGATTGTTTCCTTCCCCAGATTAGCTAAGTTCTCAGGTACAATTTGCTCCAATATATCTTCTGCCCCTCTCTCTCTTTCCTCTTCTTCTGGGACTGACCCCAATTATTCTATTATTGTTTTGCTTTATGGTATTGCTGATCTCCTGAATCCTCCCCTCATGATCCAGTAGTTGTTTATCTCTCTTTTCCTCAATTTCTTTATGCCCCATTGTTTTATCTTCTTTGTCACGGATTCTTTCTTCTGCCTCATTTATTCTAGCAGTTAGAGTCTCTCTCTCTTTTAAAAAAAAATATTCATTTGAAATAGAGAGAGCATGAGTGGCAGGGAGGGGCAGAAGGAGAGGGAGAAACAGACTCCCCGCTAAGCAGGGGGTCCAATGCAGGACTCAATCCCACGATCCAGAGATCATGACCTCAGCCAAAGGCAGATGCTTAACCATCTGAGCCACCCAGGTGTCCCTAGTGCCTCCATTTTTTATTGCATCTCAGTAATACACCTTTTTTCCTGATCTGATTAGATTTTAGTTCTTTTATTTCTCCAGAAAGGGATTCTCCAGTGTCTTCTATGCTTTTTCAAGGCCAGCTAGTATCTTTATAATTGTTATTATGAATTCTAGCTCTGATATTTTACTAATATCCATATTTATTAAATCTCTGGCAGTACTGCCTCTTGTTTTCCTCCACTGCCCTGGTGAATTTTTCCATCTTGTCATTTTGTCCAGAGAACAATAGATGACAAGAGAACAAAATACAAAAAATATCAACCACAACCCCAACAAAATATACACTAAACAAATCAGAAGAGATCAGAAGCCAAAAACAAAACAAAACAAAAGATGGGGGAGAGAGAGAACAGTGGAAAGAACAGGGTAATATGCTAGGTCCTGGGTGTATTTTGGCCTGTTTGTTAGAAGAAACTAGATCCCCAAATTGTAAAAAAAAAAAATATATATATATATATATTTATATATATATATATATATATATATATATATATATAAAATTATATATTATATATATTATATATATTATATTATTATATATTATTATATATATATTATATATATTATATATTATATATATATATATAAAATTGAATATAATGAAAGAAAGCCAAAAATGAAGAATATATATAATATATAAAATGTAAATGTAAAAATGAAAATTCAAAAAGGCTTAAAAAGTGCACCTGGATGGCTTAGTTGGTTAAGCATCTGCTTTCGGTTGAGGTCATGATCTCAGGGTCCTGTGATTGAGCCCTGCATCAGGCCCTCAGCAGCAAATCTGCATCTCCCTATCACTCTCCCTCTGTGCTCTCTCTCTCAAATAAATAAATAAATAAAATCTTTTTAAAAAAGAGTTCTTTTTTTTTAAAGGCTTAAAACTGTTGGTAAAATAAAAAACTAGTTAAAAAGGAAAAAAAAAAGAGAAAAGTAATTTTAAACTGAAAGGCTAAAGAATCATGAGAAAAAATCTTGAATTGTACATACTATTTTTCCATAGCACTGGAGTTTTCAGTGTTGTATGATCTGTATACTTGCTGTTAGCCTAATGTTCCTGCTGGTCTTCTGAGGCAGAGGCCTGTTGCACTGATTCACAGGTGCCTTTGGTCAAGAGGAGTTGCACCATCTTTGCCAGGGGCCCTGGCTCAGCATAAGTGGCTCTAGAGCACTCTGTGTGGCTTTCATTCCCTGAAGGCTTTCCATGTCACTTTAGAGGATGAAAACAAAAATGGTGGTGTCCCATTCTCCAGTCCTAGAGCTGGAAGATTGCAGCCCCCACTCTTCAGTGGTCCTCAGGGAAAAGCAGTTAATCGCCTCATCTCCCCGGTTTCTGTCCCCACTCTTTTTTCACCCAGCCTGTGTCCAAGCATTTTTATCTCAGGTACATGACCCCATTTTGAGACTTTAAAGACTCCTTTGGCAAAATTCGACGCTGCACCACTCAATACTCCAAGTCCTGCAGATTTCTTTGGTATGTACCCACGCCACTCCTCCAGGGAAAGAAGGAGAGTCTCACTGTGGTTCTACTGCTTGCTGGGCCCCTGCTCAGAGAGCAGTCACCCGGCTGTGCTGCAGTCATGGTTTAAGGCAACACTGAGCTGAAAGCCCAGTCCTAGGCTCACTGATTGCAGCCAGCTTCCCTATCTGATGTCTGGGAGTTCTACCCAACTCGGGCACCCCAGTCTTCCTGTGACCCTGGAGATCCTGAGACCACACTGTCCCACCTAGGATTCTGCTCCACTTTGCTACCTTATAGGCAGGGATGTCCCCCACTGGAGCAGACTTGTAAAAGTTCTGATTTTGTGCTCCACTGCTATACCACCTTCCAGTGCTGGCTTATGGAGGCTCCCTCCCCTCATGGTTTGTCTTCTGATATATCACCTCAGATTTACTTCTCCACACCCCCTACCTTGCAAAATGTGGTCACTTTTCTATTTGTAGAATTGCAGCAATTCTTTTCTTAAATCTCAGGTTGAGTACACAGGTGTTCAGAGTGGTTTGACAGCTAACTAGCTGAATTCAAGGGACCAGATGAAACTAGGGTCCCCTACACCACCATCTTCCTCCAAACTCCACCATTTATTCCTAAACACAAAGTACATAGTACCTATTCTATGTACTGCTATGTGATAAATCTAAAAGTATATTCTGGAAATTATCTCAGTTCACAGACATTTTCCTTTGTATTTTTTTGACTGCCACCTCTCTAATCTGTGTATGTACTGCACTTTATTTGCCCACTGCCCTGTTGATGAACATTTAGGTTGTTTCTAAAGTTTTGGTACTGTAGACAATGTTGTGTTGCATAACCTTGTACAAATTTATGAAGGTGTACTTTCAGGATAGCTTCCTAAAAGTGGGGTTGATGGGCCAAAGGTTAATGCATATGTAATTTTGTCGAATTTTGCCAAATCCCCATTGCATAGCTTTGTTCCATTTTGTGCTTCCACTCTCAATAGAAAATGTCAAACTTTTAGGCTCAGCAAAGTTTTAATTTGTCTTTCTCTTATAAGGGAACACGAGCATCATTTCATGTGTGTAAGGAGCAACTCACATTTCTTTTTCTCTTTTCTCACATTTCTCTCTGGTCATGACTGTCATCTACATTTCTATCCAATTTGGGGGCTTCTCCATTTCTAAATGTTCTCTGTATACTTGCCTTCTTCTGTGATATAAGTTGTAAATGCTCTCCTTGGTTTGCCATTTGCCTTTTGATTTGGCTTAGTAGGGTGTTTTGTTTTGTTTGTCTGATAGCAAATTTTATCAAACTTTCCCTAATTTTGTTCCTGGATTTTGAAAGGCTTTCCTCATTTCTGGTTTATAAAGTAATTCACGTGCAATACTTATTTGGTTTCACATTTACATTTGGATCTCTGATCTATTTGGAGTTTATCTCAATGAGGATTAGATTCAGTTTTAAACTTTTCCAAGGGGCTATCTGTCCCAACTTATTTATTAAAAAGCCTATCTTTTCCTCAGACAGAAATAACTTAATTGATTTTTAGACACCAACTTGTCTAAAAAGACACTTTTACTCTACCGTGTAATAGATCTGCTCCTTGCTGTTTGGAACAGAGAGAAACAATGCTCACAACAATATATATGCATTGTCCCCCACTGGCTTCTCCAAAGCCATGCTCTGTCCCATCAATGCCACTGTAAAAAGGCCTTCCATTTATGTCCTTTTGCCCTTTGACTATGCCAAGTGTGTCTGGCCAGAGCCTGACTGATGCCAAGAGCATCAGAAATAAATAACAGGGGCGCCTGGGTGGCTCAGTGGGTTAAGCCGCTGCCTTCGGCTCAGGTCATGATCCCAGGGTTCTGGGATCGAGTCCCACATCGGGCTTGCTGCTCAGCAGGGAGCCTGTTTCCCTTCCTCTCTCTCTCTGCCTGCCTCTCTGCCTACTTGTGATCTCTCTATCAAATAAATAAATAAAATCTTAAAAAAAAAAGAAATAAATAACAGTCTATTAGCAAAAAGGTAGAGAGCATGGCTCTACTCTATTCTACTCTATCAAAAAATGGTCAATGAAGTCACATCTCATTTAGAAATCCAGAGTGATTTTTCTTATATTACTTATCTTTTACTTTTACTTATATTACTTATCTTGATTATCTTTCATGTTGCAAAGCTCTAGTCTAATTTGTGAATAGTTTCACAAATTAAGCCCATTCTCAAATATTTAATGTTGAACTCCTTTTAGGATATTAAAGACAGTGATCCCTACCTCTGAAGACTAAAAATATTCCTAAATGTTTTGAGATGGTATTCTCTTTGGAGTGATTGCTTTGAAGTCAGACAGAAGCATGTACAGGCTCTGGTATGTTTGCATAAAACAAAAACAAAAACATAAACAAAAATTCTACTCCTGTTCCTTATAGCCAGCCCCTGAGTGTTATTTCCTGGGTACATTTTTCACTCTGATATTTCTGTACTTAGCGTTTAAAAGACTCAAAGAAAAACTTTTTTAAGTATCTCTGACTGTTATAAGTTGATTCATTGACCAGTGGAAAACTTCCATGGGAATTTTATTATTCTACTGCTGAGTCATGTTCAAAGTATGACTTAGCTTTGTTTCAGTCAATATTGGCCTTGGAAATAAATACTAGCTGCCTCACTGTGACATAAAAACAAAAGGTTCCAGGAGTTCTATTTCTCATGCTTGTACAAAGGACACTTCCTAGTCCCTTTTTTTGAGCAGAAGTGACAGGGAGGGGGGTAGAGCAAACAGAATTCACAACTGTCTCTGGGGCTATCTGGCTCCTACCATACTATCATCTTACAGCAGTTTCACTTTGATTCTGAATTAGATTTTGAGTTAGACTTCCATATTATGGTGGAAGGGACCTTAGGTCATCTAATTGAGCCCCATATTTTGCAGGGAGGAAACTGCAGCCCCAAAAGAATGTTGTTCAGAGAGTCATGGTTGCACTGAGTCACAGATATCCACTTTCTTTATGTGGACCACTGCGAATGTTTACTTCCAGCTTGGCACTGAAAGAGTAAATTGGTGTGGGTCACTCCTGGAGGTACAACGTCTAGAAGGAAGAGACTAGCTTGTTATAAAAGGTGGGAAAGATGGAAAGAATCTTTCCTTCCCAAAGGAGAAAATTCTCTTCTACCTTCCAAGTGTTGTTGATATATCACCTTATATCTGTTGTAAGAACAGGTGTCCTTACAATGGATGTAAAAATTCTGCCATTAGAGCATCATTCTCTCAACTATTGAGTCCAGTCCAAGAGACTGGACTACTCCATATTCAAAGTATTTAAATATCCCCACTGTGTGATTTCAAACTACGATTCAGCCATATCCTCATGAGCTTTGGAAGGAGACAGTCTACAGAGTTTTGGATTCTGATGTAGTCATCAACCAGCAGTGTGACATATGCATAGACTTAACTTTTCTGGGTCTTGGTTTCTCTCTCTTTCTTTCTTTCTTTTTAAAATTTTTATTTTTTTAAATTTCTTTTCAGTGTTCCAGAAATCATTGTTTATGTACCACACCCAGTTCTCCATGCAATATGTGCCCTCCATAATACCCACAACCAGGCTCACCCAATCTCCCACTGTCCCCCACCCACCAAAACCCTCAGATTGTTTTTCAGAGTCCATAGTCTCTCACAGTTCATCTCTCCCTCCAATTTCCCCCAACTCCTTTCTCCTCTCCATATCCCTATGTCTTCCGTGTTATTTCTTATGCTCCACAAATAAGCAAAACCATATGATGATTGACTCTCTCTGCTTGACTTATTTCACTCAGCATAATCTCTTCCAGTCCTGTCCATGTTGATACAAAATTTGGGTATTCATCCTTTCTGATGGAGGCATAATACGCCATAGTGCCTGATTTCAAGCTTTACTACAAAGCTGTGATCACGAAGACAGCATGGTACTGGCACAAAAACAGACATATAGACCAGGGGAACAGAGTAGAGAGCCCAGAAATGGACCCTCAATTCTATGGTGAAATAATCTTCGACAAAGCAGGAAAAAATATACAGTGGAAAAAAGTCTCTTCAGTAAATGGTGCTAGTAAAATTGGACAGCTATATGTAGAAGAATGAAACTCCACTATTTCTTACACCATACACAAAGATAAACTTGAAATGGATAAAAGACCTCAACATGAGGCAGGAATCCATCAGAACCCTAGGGGAGAACATAGGCAGTAACCTCTTCAACATCAGCCACAGAACTTCTTTTAAGACATGTCTCCAAAGGCAAAGGGAACAAAAGTGAAAATGAACTTTTGGGACTTCATTAAGGTCAAAAGCTTCTGCACAGTAAAGGAAACAGTCAACAAAACAAAGAGGCAACCCATGGAATGGGAGAAGATATTTGCAAATGACAATACAGGTAAAGGGCTGATATCCAGGATCTATAAAGAACTCCTCCAACTCGGTGCACCTGGGTGGCTCAGTGGGTTGAGCCTCTGCCTTCGGCTCAGGTCATGGTCTCAGAGTAATGGGATTGAGCCCCACATTGGGCTCTCTGCTTAGTAGGGAGCCTGCGTCCCCATCTCTCTCTGCCTGCCTCTCTGCCGACTTGTGATCTCTGTCTGTCAAATAAATAAAAAATCTTAAAAAAAAAAAACAACTTTCTTAAAAAAAAAAAAAAAAAAGAACTCCTTAAACTCAACACACACAAAACAGATAATCATGTCAAAAAATGGGCAGAAGACATGAACAGACACTTACTTCTCCAATGAAGACATACAAATGGCTAACAGACACATGAAAAAATGTTCATCATTACTAGCCATCAGGGAGATTCAAATTAAAACCACATTGAGATACCACCTTACACCAGTTAGAATGGCCAAAATGAACAAGACCGTAAACATGTGTTGGAGAGGATGTGGAGAAAGGGGAACCCTCTTACACTGTTGGTGGGAATGCAAGTTGGTGCAGCCACTTTGGAAAACAGTGTGGAGATTCCTTAAGAAATTAAAAATAGAGCTACCCTCAGACCCTGCAATTGCACTACTGGGGTATTTACCCCAAAGATACAGATGTAGTGAAAAGAAGGGCCATCTGTACCCCAATGTTTATAGCAGCAATGGCCACGGTCGCCAAACTGTGGAAAGAACCAAGATGCCCTTCAACAGATGAATGGATAAGGAAGATGTGGTTTCTTTATTTATAAATGAGAATAATAACAGTTCAGAAATCAGAAGTTTGGGGCGCCTGGGTGGCTCAGTTGGTTGAGCAACTGCCTTCGGCTCAGGTCATGATCCTGGACTTCCAGGATCGAGTCCCGCATCGGGCTCCCAGCTCCTTGGGGAGACTGCTTCTCCCTCTGACCTTCTCCTCTCTCATGCTCTCTCTCACTCATTCTCTCAAATAAATAAATAAATAAACAAAATCTTTAAAAAAAAAAAAGAAATCAGAAGTTTATACAGATATTAAAGTATCTTAATCCACAAGCAGTAGTAATATAGAAACATTAAAGCTGCCTGAGGTCATTTGCAGCTAACAAGAGACTGACCAAAAATCATAAGGAAAAACTGGGGAATGAGATGCCCATTAGGGGTTTTGCAAAGCGCTAACACATTCCTGGGAATATAGATGTCACATGCATGCACAGTACAGTGTGCATCTCTCACTTCTGCTTGAGCTTGAGGTTCTGTAGAAATGGGAAGTGAAGACTAAGACCAGCTTGTAAAGTATCTGCCCCAACACTATACAAAGCCCCTCAGAAAAAGCCAGGAGACTTATTGGATCCAGGAATATAAGAAAATCACAATTATTAGTCTATTACTAAACTACCCAAGCAGGCTTTGGGTACAACATATCACAAAGAATACAGACTTCAGGGGCACCTGGGTGGCTCAGTGGGTTAAGGCCTCTGCCTTGGGCTCAGGTCATGATCCCAGGGTCCTGGGATCGAGCCCTACATCGGGCTCTCTGCTGGGCAGGGATCCTGCTTCCCTTCCTCTCTTTCTGCCTCTCTCTCTGCCTACTTGTGATCTCTCTCTCTGTCAAATATATAAATAAAATCTTAAAAAAAAAGAATTAGATCAGATCTAAAGAATTAGATCAGGAAAGTCATGAAACCAACCAAACAGCAACAGCAACAACAGATGAATAGCAAGAACTATAGTAAACCCCGGGGAGGGAGGAAAGCATCTGATTTCCCGAGTTCCCAGGTTATATCACACAAAATGTCTGGTTTTCAACAAAAAAATTATGCCATTCAAACACACACACACACACACACACCAGTAAAGTATGATCAATGCACACAATAAAGAAGAAAAGAAAGCAGTCAATAGAAACTGTGCCTGAGGAAACTCAGGTGTTGGACTTACCAGAGAAAGACTTTAAGCCAACTATTATACATACATTCAAAGACATAAAGGAAGTTATGTCTAAAGAAGTAAAGTAGAAGAAAGCTATTTCACCAAATATAAAATGTCAAAAAACAAACATAAATCATAAAAAGGAATCTAACAATTTCTGGAGTTTCAAAGTACAATAACTAAAATGAATAAAATCACTAGGTATACTTCAAAATGAGTAAAGAGGAACAGAGCATCAGAGACCTGAGGGAAAATATCATATCAAAATATACATCATTAAAGTCCCAGAGAGAACAGAGAGGAAGGGGCAGAAAGAACATTTTCTAAAATATGGCCAAAAACATTACAAATTTGATGAAAACATTAATCTGCACAAAGTAACTCAACAAAGTTCAATTACAATAAGCTCAAAGAAGCCCATATATAGACACATCAGAATTAAACTGTCAAAAGCCAAAGAGGGAATCTTGAAAACAGCAAGAGAGAAGCAACTCATGTACAAGTGGTCTTTAGTAATATTAGGAGCTGACTTCTTATCAGAAACCACAAAGCCAAAAGGCGGTATGATAATATATTCAAAGTACTAATATATACAGAAAAATTACCTTTAGGAATGAAGGAGAAACAAGACTTTTCCAGATAAACAAAATCAGAGAGAATTAATCATTAGCAAACTTACCTTATAAGAAATGCTGAAGAGAGTCCTCAGGCTGAAATGAAAGGACACTAGGCAGAAGCTTGGATCCACGTGAAGAAATTAAGAGTACCAGTAAAGTAAGTACATATATAAAGATAAAAGATAGTATGAATATACTTTTGTTTATAACTCCTTTATTTCCACATCTGATTTAATAGACAATTGCTGAAGCAATAATTATAAAACTGTGTCAAAGAGGTTATATGTGTAAAGATGTAATTTGTCTGACAACAATAGTACAATGAAGGAGGAGTGAATGGAGCTATTTTGGAAGAAAGTTTTTTATACTATTGACATCAAGTTAGTATTAATCCATATAAGATAGTTTTAAGTTCAGTTTTAATTCCCCCGTAATCAACCTCTAAGAAAAGTAACTCCAAAACACAGTAAAAGAAACAAGGGAATTAAAGCAATATGCTATAAAATACCTATTTAACACAAAAGAAGGTAGTAATGGAGAACAAATCCACATCAGACATGCTGGGAAAAAGAAAACCCCACAAAGTGTCAGATGCAAATCCTACCTTATGAATAATTGTACTAAGTGCAAATGGAATACACATCCTAATCAAAAGGCACAAACTGGCAGAATGGATACAAAAACAAGATTCAACTAGATTGAAAGATTCAAATAAGGGTTAAGCAAAAGGACAAAAAAAATATATACTGTGCCAAAAATACCCGAAGAGAGCTAATGTGAAATGTAATGTAAAAGAGAGTTAACTAATAACAAGCAAATTGGATTTTAAGTCAAAAATTGTTATTAGTGCAAAAGAATGAAACTTTATAATGATAAAGCATTCAATCTCTCAGGAAGATATAATAGTTACAAACACATACATAGTTAACAACAGAACCACAAAATGAAAAATCGAAGGAGAAAAATAGAAAATTTAACAATTGTAATTGGGGACTTCAATATCTCACTTTTATTGATGAACAGAGTAACAAAGCAGAAGATTGACAAGTAAATAGAAGACTTGAACAGCACTGCAAACTAGTGAGACCTTACAGACATCTATGGAACACTCCACGCAATAACAATTAAAGTACTACTTTCTTCTCAAATGCACACGAAATATTCTCCAAGGATTATCATATGTCAGACCATAAAAGAAGCTTCAAAACTTCTAAAAGAATTTGAAATATATGAGGAATGTTTTCTGATAGCAAGTAATAATACTGGAAATCAATAATGAAAGAAAAATTAGTAGATTCTCAAATATGTGGAAATCAAGCAACACACTCTTAAATAAACAATGGGCAAAAGAAAAAAAATCACAAGAGAAATTAGAAAACAGTTTGACATCAATGAAATGAAAAAACAAGATCACAAAATTTGTGGAATAAAGCTAATATTCTGCCTGAAATTTATAGCTGTAAATACCTATATTAAAAAAGAAGAAAAATCTTATATCAATAACATAACTTTCCAATTTAATAAATTTAAAAAAAAGGCACACTAAACCAGCAGAAAGGAAATAATAAGTATTAGGGAGGAAATAAATAGATAATATAAAAAATAGATAATAATAGAAACAATAATAATAGAAACTATATATATATCTATATAGTAGAAACTATCAAAGAAATCAAAAGTTGGCTCTTTAAAAATGTCAGTGAAACTGACAAACCATTACCTAGACTGTACAAGAAAAAAGGGAGAAGACTCAAATTACTAATATCAAAAATAAAAGAGGAATTATCACTGCTGACCTTTGAGAAATCAGAAAGAGAATATGGGGATACTATAAATAATTATATGATGACAAATTAGGTAACCTAGATGAAAAGAACAAATTAACAGAAAGACAAAAACTAACTCAAGAAGACATTAAAAATCTTACTTTACCAATAACAAGAGATTGAATTAGTAATTTAAAAAACTTCCCTCAAAGAAAATGGCTTCACTAGTGAATTCTATCAAACCTTTAAAGAAGTTTTAGTACCAATCCTTACAAACTCCTCTGAAAAATATGGGCAAGAATAACTCTCAAATATATGATTACTATGATGCCAGAACCAAAGATAGTTACAAGAAAACGAGGCCTCCATCCCTTATGAATGTAGATGTAAAGACCCCCAGTGCACTATGAACAAGTGGGATTTATCCCAAGAATTCAAAGTTGATTTAACAAATAAAATCAATCAATGTAATATACAATATTAATGGATTAAAAAAAAACTCACATAATATCAATAGAAACAGAAAAAGCATTTGGCAAAAGCCAACACCCTCTTCAAATAAAAACACTCCACAAACTAGAAATACAAAAGGATTTCTCTAACCTATAAAGAACATCAAAAAAATATTCACAGCTAGTATCACACTTAATGGTGAATCACTGAATGATTTCACCCTTTTATCAGAAACAAGACAAGGAAATCCACTCTTACAACTTCTAGTTGAAATTGTATTAGAAGTTCTCACCAGGTTGGGGCGCCTGGGTGGCTCAGTGGGTTAAAGCCTCTGCCTCTGGCTCAGGTCATGATCTCAGGGTCCTGGGATCGAGCCCCACAACGGGCTCTCTGCTCAGCAGGGAGCCTGCTTCCTCCCTCTCTCTGCCTGCCTCTCTGCCTACTTGTGATCTCTGTCTGTCAAATAAATAAATAAATAAATCTTTAAAAAAAAAAAAAAAAAAGAAGTTCTCACCAGGCAATTAGACAAGAAAAAGAAGTAACAGATATCCATATTTATTTATTTATTTATTTATTTATTTATTTATTTATTTTTAAAGATTTTATTTATTTATTTATTTGACAGACAGAGATCACAAGTAGGCAGAGAGGCAGGCCGAGAGAGAGGAAGGGAAGCAGGCTCCCTGCCAAGAAGAGAGCCCAATGCGGGGCTCGATCCCAGGACCCTGGGATCATGACCTGAGCCGAAGGAAGAGGCTTTAATCCACTGAGCCACCCAGGCACCCGAAGATATCCATATTTAAATTGAGGAAGTTGGGGCGCCTGGGTGGCTCAGTGGGTTAAGCCGCTGCCTTCGGCTCAGGTCATGATCTCAGGGTCCTGGGATCGAGTCCCACATCGGGCTCTCTGCTCAGCGGGGAGCCTGCTTTCCTCTCTCTCTCTCTCTACCTGCCTCTCTACATACTTGTGATCTCTGTCTGTCAAATAAATAAATAAAATCTTTAAAAAAAATAAATAAATTGAGGAAGTTAAACTATCTCTCTTCACAGATGACATGATTTTGCATATTGAAAATCTTACAGAATTACAATAAAACTATTAGAATTCATACCAGTTAGGAGGATACAAGACTAATATAAAAAAACAATTGTATATCTATATTCTAGCAATGAAATTTTGAAAAGGAAACTAACAAACAATTTTATATTCAGCTTAATGTAAAAAATAAAAAAATTAATTTAATAAAAGGACCTACAGATTACAAAATATCAACAAAGGAAATTAAAGACCTAAATAAATGGAAACATCTCATTTTGACATTTTACTCCCTAACTGGATCTCAGACTCAAATAATTCCTATTAAAATTCCAGCTGTCCTTTTCACTTGTATTTGACCTAAATTTGACTTACACTTTTAAGTGATCATAAAATTCAAATGGAAATGCAATAACCCTAATGAGTCAAAACTATCTTGAAAAAGAACAAAGTTGGAGGACTCACACTTCTGGATTTCCAAACTTATTGCGAAGCTATAGTAATCAAGTCAGCGTGGTTCTGGTGTAAGTATAGACAGAGCAATGAAATAGGATTGAGAGTCTAGATATATATCCTTACATTTATGGCTAATTGATTTTTGGCAAAGGAGCTACTGGGAAAAGAACTGTTTTTTTAAATAAATGATGCAAGAACAACCAGCAAAAGAATGAAGTTGGTTTCCTACCTCATACCATATACGAAAATTAACTAAAATGGATTAAAGATGTAAATGTAATCAGAGCTAAAAAATATAAAGTTTTTAGAAGGAAACATAGGTGAAAATTTCATGACCTTGGATTAGGCAATAGTTTCTTAAATAAGAAATCAAAAGCACAAGCACCAAGGGGGGAAATAGATAAATATGTATTCATAAAAATTTAAAACTTTTTGCTGCAAATGACATCATCAATAAAGCTCTTACCCAGCATGGGAGAAAGTATTTGCAAGTCGTTTATCTGATAAGAGACTTATACCTAGTATTTATAAAGCATTCTTGAAACCCAGCATAAAAAGACCAATAACTCAATTAAAAAATGGACAAATGATTTGGCCAGACATTTCTTCACAGAAGATATACAAATAGCTAACAAGCACATGAAAAGATATTCAACATCATTAGTACTTAGGGAAATGCTAATCATTACCATGATGAGATAAAATTTCACATCCCATAGGATAGCTATAATAGAAAAGAAGGATAGTAACAAGTAATTTCAAGGATGTGGAGAAATCAGAACCCTCATACATTGCTGATAGGAATACAAAATGTTGTGCCTGCTTTGGAAAGTGTTTTGTTATTCTTCAAAATGTTCAACATATAATTTCTATATGACCAAAAAATTCCACTCCTAGGTATATACGCAAGAGAACTCAAAGAATATGTCCACATAGATATGTGAATGTGAATGTCTGTAACAACATTATTCATAATAGCCAAAAAGTAGAAACAACCCAAATGTCTATCAACTGATAAATGGATAAAATGTGGTATGTCCATACATTGGAATATTATCAGGTCATAAGAAGGAATCAGTATTGACAGATGACATAACATGGATATGCTAAGTGAAATAAGCCAGACACACAAGGCCAAACATTGTGAGACTGTATTTATAGGAGTATCCAGAAGAGGTACATCTATAGAGATAGAAAATAGATTAGTAGTTGTCTAAATCTGGTGGTACAGAGAGATGTTAATGTTTTCTTTGGTGGATGATGAAAATGTTCTGAAATTAGATAGTGATAAATTCATGACACTGTGAGTAAACTAAACACTATTGGAGCGGACACTTTTAAAGGGTGAACTTTATGTCATGTGGATTATACGTCAATAAATCTGCTTTAAAAATGCTTTCTCTAGGGGCGCCTGGGTGGCTCAGTGGGTTAAAGCCTCTGCCTTCGGCTCAGGTCATGATTCCAGGGTCCTGGGATCGAGCCCCGCATCGGGCTCTCTGCTCGGCAGGGAGCCCGCTTCCTCCTCCCTCTCTCTGCCTGCCTCGCTGCCTACCTGTGATCTCTATCTGTCAAATTAAAAAAAAAAAAAAATCTTAAAAAAAATGCTTTCTCTATATAAGTGTCCAATGCTGATGTCTGCCTATGAGAGTAGTCCTTCATCCACTCCACTCTGAGTTCATCATAAACCCTGTTTTCTGTTGTACACACACATACTCTGGCAAGTTCCCTCTAATCCACATAGATACATATCATTCTGTGACTGATACACACACCCACTTGAGGATAGAGAATTTCACAAGATTTCTGAGGTTCAGAGGTGAAACAGAGGATGTGGAATTCATCCAGCACAGTAGAACCTGGGTAGGAGGCAGGGAGGCGAGAGGAAGGTCTTAGGTAGGTAAAAGGCCATTTATGAGTGCAAGATAAGAAAAATAACAGGTAATTGAAAAGAAACTGCTTTAAAAATTGAGGAAAGCCATGGAATTATTAAGCAAAATCACCAAGGATATTAAGTCTGGTGTCCTTTTTGAATGGTTAGAAAAAGAAGCAACAGGAAATTAAGCTTAAAAAAATAAGTTGCAGTAACTTTAACTTTTTTTTTCGTAAATCACAGAGAATCACAGAAAAAAACTGCAATCAGAAATTATTTTTGCAGGGGCGCCTGGGTGGCTCAGTGGGTTAAGCCACTGCCTTCGGCTCATGATCTCGGGGTCCTGGGATCGAGTCCCGCGTCGGGCTCTCTGCTCAGCAGGGAGCCTGCTTCCCTCTCTCTCTCTCTCTCTGCCTGCCTCTCCGTCTACTTGTGATCTCTCTCTGTCAAATAAATAAATAAAATCTTTAGAAAAAAAATTATTTTTGCAGAAGTTAAAAACAATAAAAAGCCTATCACCAAAGAATTTCTGGGTAGGTATTAGGGAAGAGTACACATGCAAGAATTAAAGTACCAGATCATTATTTTCTAAGTTTTAGGCTGTTTTGAGCATTTCCCCATAGCCCTAAATAATTATTTTAAGCCAGCTGTGTTCTGATTGTGTTAATTCAGTTTCTTTTATTTCCCATCTGACAAATGGTGTGCATTAAGTTGTGTGTGTTAACATTAATGTAATAAATGAGCAATTTACTCTGTCTGAAAGAAGTCAACAGCCTCAAATGCACTCATGGAAGTATAATTATAACAAACACCTGTGTTACCTTCCTTTCACAGAGAGTACGATAGTGACCTCCTTGAGGCAGCACCTTTGGATAAAATGAATAATAAAGTGCTCATCACATCATTTATTTCTTGTCCCTCTGATGTGCCAGCAAGCATGTGTTCTTTTCAATTAATACTCTTTTCCTTGTACAAAAGCAGTTTGACAGTAAGAGTTGTTTTTTTTGGAGGGCAATAAATTAGGTGAAATAATGGATGTGAAATTTGGATGAGGTTTAGGGTAAAAACACTATTCATAACATTTTTCAAAGGATTTCGTTCTGTAAAAGGGGCAGTCTTGGCAAAGTTCGTGCAGGCAAGATGATGAATTCCTTGAGAGCAGAGATTTTCTCTTATTCAGCTTTGTGCATACAGGTTTATTGGAGTTTTAACCCATTGAGTTTTAAATGTGAAAAACAATTTTTTTTTTTTTTTACTTTTTCCTATCACACTTCATCCATTCTGTGTCTGATCTTCCTTGCCTGATCTTAACAATATCAAGGGCAGATGATATCTTGTTCCAGTCCCTTTTAGTGATTCATACATACTCCAGTCCAGTCCAAAACTTAATGTCATATCTGACTCAAATCACTTCTTCCCTCGCACAGCATAGTCCTGGGCGGGTTGCTGTTAAGATTGCTTTATCTCTCTCTTCTGGTTCTACTCCTCTGGAGTTGGAAGTGATAAGGAAGGTGGCCTTTCTTAGAAGACAAGCTTTCTTTTTAAAGAAGATCTAGATTTATGGGAAGACATACCATGTCTGTGGGTCAGAATACTTAATATTGTTAAGATGACAATATCCCCAAACTGATCTATAGATTTGGTGTAATCTGAGTCAGAGTCCCAGATGCTGGCTTTTTATTTTATTTTTTTCAGAAACTGAGTAGCAGAGGAGAAAATTCATATGGCAATGCAAGGGATCCATAACAGCCAGCTGTCTTGAGAAAGAACAAAGTTGGAAGGCTCACACTTCCTGATTTCCAAACTTCCTATAAACACACAGTAATTAAGAGAGTGTAATACTGGGGCGCCTGGGTGGCTCAGTCATTAAGTGTCTGCCTTTGGCTCAGGTCATGATTCCAGGGTTCTGGGATCAAGCCCCAAATCGAGCCCCAATATCAAGCCCTACTAGGGCTCCCTGCTGAGAGAAGCCTGCTTCTCCTTCTCCCACTCACCCTGCTGTGTTCCCTCTCTCGTGGTCTCTGTCAAATAAATAAAATCTTTAAAAAAAGAGAGAGAGAGCGCATAGTACTGAAAAAAAACATCTCCATCAATGGAATAGAACTGAGAATCCAGAAATAACTAATACATTTATAGTCAATTGGTTTTCAACAAGAATGCCAAGACAATTCAATAGGGAAAGAATAGTCTTTTCAATAAATGGTGCTCAGGCAACTGGATATTCACAAGCAAAAGAATGAAGTTGGACCCCTATCTAACTGTGAAAAAATAAATCCAAAATTAATCATATTTAAATGTAATCATTTTGGGGTGATGAAAATCTTCTACAAGTAGGTAATGGTGATGGTTGTACTACTCCATGAATATATTAAAAACCGATGAATACTCCACTTTAAATGGATGAATTTTATGGTTTGTGAATTATATCTCAATAAAACTACTTAAGGATGAAATAGTTGAAAAATATAGTTGGATATTTATGTGATCTAGAGTCAAAGAAGGCCTTTCTGAGCATGTTACCAAGGTAAAAAAAATAACAAAAATGACTTATATACTTGATTGTAAATTATTTTTATAATTTCTCTATCAAAAATACTATTAATAGGGATGCCTGGGTGGCTCAGTTGGTTAAGCAGCTGCTTTCGGCTCAGGTCATGATCCCAGCGTCCTGGGATCGAGTCCCACATCGGGCTCCTTGCTCATTAGGGAGCCTGCTTCTCCCTCTGCCTCTGCCTGCCATTCTGTCTTCCTGTGCTTGCTCTCTCGCCCTCTCTCTGACAAATAAATAAATAAAAAATCTTAAAAAAAATACTATTAATAAAATTTATTACACAAGACACAGTTTTAATAATATCCTTAATATGTAAAGAGTAGTTAAAATCAATAAGAAAATTATCAATACTTTAACAGAAATATAAAGAATATGAACAGACAATTCACAAGAAATAGAACTAGCCAACAAATACATATAAAAATATTAACATTTATTGGTTGTTAGAGAAATGCTAATTAAAGCACAATGAAATGCCTCTCTCACCCACTGGATTGGTGAAGAGTTTTAAAAAGTATAATACCCATGGGTGGTGAATATTTGGGAAAATAAGATCTTCATACACTTCTGGTGGGTGTGTAACTCGGAATAATGGGGCTGAAAGCAATTTGGCAATATAAATCAAATGCTTAGAAATATGTTACTACTTTGAGCAATTCCCTTTCTGGAATTACATTCCAAGAAATAACGCAAGAGTTATTTAAAAGAGTATGTACAAGGTTATATATCCTTGTGAACTTTTGTCAAAAAATTAGAAACAACTTAAGTGCCTAACAGTAAGAGATTAGATCTAGTCATTATAATTGTTTGGGGGATATCAGAGTGGACTTTGCTACCCAGCATCTGTTCTCTCTTCATTCCTAGACTCTCAAGAACCCCAGTACTCAAGAAAAGTTGATAACAAAATATCCCATTCCCTCAGACAGAACTTGGTTTAACATGTGATTCATAGATAATCATGACAATATAGGTCTATGAAATGCAGAGAACAGCTTGCTAGGGGGCTTCTAGCAGTTCTAGAAGCTTCTAGAAGTAACCAGTCTTTCCCTGGCCTTTGGTACACCTAGATAGGAGCCCAGACCTTTGCAACCATCCCCAATGTCTCTAACTACGCAGCTGACACCAGGAAAGGGAAGAGAAGAGAGGCTTACAGGAAAATGGAGCCAGAGCCACCAGATTTAGTTAGCCCTGAAGCCCCTCTTCTTCTGGACTTAAATCTATAGCTATAAACTTCATTATCATTTGAGCTGGATTGAGAGGATTTTTGGGAACTTGACATCATAGACCACATGTAAGTTACTCTACCTCTTCACCAACCCCCAAAAGGGGGAGTACAAATAGCAAAGGGCCTTCACTTTATTCCTCTGTCTTTAAAATACTCAGTTTGAGTCTCCTCCCCCCCCACCCCCACCCCCAACAACATCTTGGGCAGACACTGCAGATTTTTGGATGGGGATAGAAATCATAGGGTGGGTAGGCTTAATGGAATGAATCACATTTTTATTTTTACTGATCTCCAACTGCAATTTACCATTACCTACACCAGGAAAGGTTGGAATGGAGCTCTGCTGTGTTGAGGTCTCCCAACAAACTACAAGTCTTCTCATCAAAGAGCTAGCAGGGGATGCTCACTGCCATGGGAGGTGTGACAGCCAGCCAATGTCAGCTGACTGAGAACTAGTAACACAAATGATACCAGCCAGGTGAAAGCTCTTTACCTTCTTCCTTATATTCTTCTCTTCCCCTATTCTGAATATGGAAGAGCCAGAAGATGGACTAGGGAGGACAGATGATCGTTCTCATGGAATTCCCACTGCTGGAATAGGTGTGTTCCTGTCCCCACTCCTTGGGGTGGATGCCTGCCATAAACAACATGTGTACTGCCCTGATGGAAAAAAACTGGCCTGACCTCTGACTTCACTCCGTGGGCAGAGCCCTTGGGTTTTTCTGACATAAGGATGTCACGAATGCAAACAAATACAAGTTTGCTCTTAGCAAAAGAATTAAATGAATTACAGCCTGAAGCAGCAGGGATGATGGATGTTACTTTGGTCAGTGACTTTTTTTTTTTTTTTTAGATTAATTCCATGAGGCACAGTGATCACAGACTATGTAATTCCCTTTTATATTAGAAATTCTAATAATCATTTTCCTTTTACCAGTTTTTAGTGATCAGAGAGACATTTTTGTAAATGTTACACAATGATTCCAATAAAATGAAAGGGCTTTCATTCTTTGCAGGTAACAGTTAAAGCTGTAGGGCAGGGCTTTCCTCTCCTTTTTTTTTAAATAAGTATTTTTGTAAATAAAACCTTAGAAGGGAATATACTCCTTTCCAAAAATAAATGAATCTTTTCGTTCTGAGAATGATTTGATACAACTCACTGAAGTGTGACAGTCTGGGTTCCTTCTCCAGTCTTGCTCTTTTCCAAGGAGCTCCACTGACTTCTTGCAACTTCTGGTTTTTATTTTATTTTAATTTTTCAAAATCAGGCCAAAAATGCCCAGAAATAAAATCTAGGAACAGCAATAATCTCAGCAATCCACCAGCCTGAAGAAGGCGGGCGCAATAATGACCTAAATTGTCCTTTTCCTAAACTGTATCCATAAAGCAGGTACTTCAATTTCCTTTGGCCCATGTTGGAACAAAAACAGAAGTTGTGTTGTAGGAGAATACAGTAGATATTATTGGTTTGGGGCTTCTCTGCAACCATTTCTCTTTCCTATGTGCTCATTAGTTTTCAATGTTATGATTACCCTTTAATCACTGCGTAAGGTCTTGTGGGACTATCACTGAAGTTCTCCTTCCATTACTCCTCTGCCCAGCTAAAGAGAAAGTAGTTGACTTACATCAAAGCAATTCTTTGCCCCCTCTTGGAATACGAATCTTGAGCTGAAGAACAAAGAGACTGAAAATTAGTTTAATTCCATCTGACTGGCAGCAATTGCCCAGTTTCTTCTTGCTTTGAGATGGCTGCTGAGGATCTTTCTCTCCAGGCTCTGGGATGGACTATGTGCTGATCTCATTATCTAGCTTCCCAGGTACCATATTGCCTTTGTGTTCCTTCAGGTTCATTTCTTTTTCTTTCTTTTTTTTTTTTTTTAAAGATTTTATTTATTTGAGAGAGAGAGAGAATGAGAGAGAGAGAGAGCGTAAGAAGAGAGAGGTCAGCAGGAGAAGCAGACTCCCTGCCCAGCAGGAAGCCTGATGTGGGACTCAATCCTAGGACTTCAGGATCATGACCTGAGCCGAAGGCAGTCAGTTAACCAACTGAGCCACCCAGGCGCCCAGGTTCATTTCTTCCTGCTTAAAATGGCAGAAGGGAGTTACTGTGGTTGAAGCCAAAGGACCAAACTGATACAGAGAGTATCAGTCCTCACAAATCCCATTTTCAAAGCAGTTTTATTTTTATTTGTTGTGTTGGAATATTTAAAGATTTCAACAAATGACACAGTCCTTAGTTCTTTCCTGTAAGATGTGTATCCGGTCTGAGCAGTCTGATGTTACTTTTTAGGATTATAAATATTTTGTATTTGTACTTTGAGTTTTCTTCTTTCTCTTTTGCCTACTACTCCTCTTTCCTTCCAGGCAAAAGCGCACAACTGTTGCTATTTAAATAGTCCTTGAAAAAAATATGAAATATTTTCCTTTCTCATTGTTTGAATTATCATTTTGGAAATATAGCTTTAAAAAATCCCTTTTGAACCAGTCAGAATGGCTAAAATTAACAAGTCAGGAAATGACAGATGCTGGCGAGGATGCGGAGAAAGGGGAACCCTCCTACACTGTTGGTGGGAATGCAAGCTGGTACAACCACTCTGGAAAACAGCATGGAGGTTCCTCAAAATGTTGAAAATAGAACTACCCTATGACCCTGCAATTGCACTGCTGGGTATTTACCCTAAAGATACAAACGTAGTGATCCGAAGGGGCACGTGCACCCGAATGTTTATAGCAGCAATGTCTACAATAGCCAAACTATGGAAAGAACCTAGATGTCCATCAACAGACGAATGGATAAAGAAGATGTGGTATATATACACAATGGAATACTATGCAGCCATCAAAAGAAATGAAATCTTGCCATTTGCGACGACGTGGATGGAACTAGAGGGTATCATGCTTAGCGAAATAAGTCAATCGGAGAAAGACAACTATCATATGATCTCCCTGATATGAGGGAGAGGAGATGCAACATGGGGGGTTGAGGGGGTAGGAGAAGAGTAAATGAAACAAGATGGGATTGGGAGGGAGACAAACCATAAGTGACTCTTAATCTCACAAAACAAACTGAGGGTTGATGAGGGGAGGGGGTTGGGAGAGGGGGGGTGGGGTTATGGATATTGGGGAGGGTATGTGCTATGGTGAGTGCTGTGAAGTGTGTAAACCTGGCGATTCGCAGACCTGTACCCCTGGGGATAAAAATATATGTTTATAAAGCTGTAAAAAAAAAAAAAAAAAAAGAAAGGATGAATACCCAGTTTTGTAGCAACATGGACGGGACTGGAAGAGATTATGCTGAGTGAAATAAGTCAAGCAGAGAGAGTCAATTATCATATGGTTTCACTTATTTGTGGAGCATAACAAATAGCATGGAGGACAAGGGGAGATGGAGAGGAGAAGAGAGTTGAGGGAAATTGGAAGGGGAGGTGAACCATGAGAGACTATGGACTCTGAAAAACGATCTGAGAATTTTGAAGGGGTGGGGGGTGGGAGGTTGGGGGCACCAGGTGGTGGGTATTGTAGAGGGCACGGATTGCATGGAGCACTGGGTGTGGTGCAAAAATAATGAATACTGTTATGCTGAAAAAATAAAAAAATTAAAAAAAATCCCTTTTGAGAACTTGAACAATGAAAACTAATATATCTTAAATAAAGGTGTATTTTTAAAGCCCATGGGAATGGGTAGGTCATCAAGCCCATGGGAACAGATTGGTCACCAAGGCACACAAAAGGTTGTAAGCGAATAAACTATTCAAACAGCTCTAAGGTCACAAGCAAGTCATCAAAGAAAGAGCAGTTGCACAGATCAATACACTGTGATATCTTTTGACAGTGGACATGAACATATATAGGGAATTGCAATCATATGGATGAATGTCCTGTGAAAAAAGCCAGACACCAAAGTTCACATTCTTTATGAATCTGTTTATGTAAAGTCAAGACCAGGCAAAACTAAAAACTATGGTGTTAGTTCTTAAGAGAGGAGTTAACTTTAGAGAATTGGAGTAATGATTGAGTGGCGTACGAGGGAGGTCTTGCGGATGTTGAAATGTTCCATTTCTTGACCTGGGTGATAAACACATTAGTGTTCACTTTATAATAAAACATGGGGCTAGTTGTTTGTTTTGGGTACCTTTCTGTATATGTATTTTACCTGAAAAAAAAGCTTTAAGAAGAAAAGGCATAATTTTGTTGTTGTTGTTGTTGTTGTTGTTATAAAGAAACACCTTGGCCTTCCAGAATGGTGATTCTTAACAGATACTGACAGAAAAGTCAGTAAATTTCTCTTTTTTACTGCTCTACTGCCTCCCTTTTCATTTACCTTCCCTTCGATCAACACCTCTCTAAAAACACATTGCTTCTGCTCAGGAACAGAGTATGAGTTACTAGGAAAATATTTCAGATTTACTATTTGACTGTAGCTCCAATTCTGATAATTGAATTAACTAGTTTATAGTTTATTATTTTGTTCAAATCATTATGAGTAAAGTTGGGAAATGGTTTCTTTGTGAGCAAGATAGGGAACTGATTGCTATATGAAATTTTTACTTTTATATTTCCCAACTGGGGGATGTTTAAATATACAACTACAAATAGGTTCTAGCATGTGTTTTTAATTTTTTTTTAGATTTATTTATTTGGGGGAGAGAGAGATTGAGAGAACAAGTGGGGGTGGGGGGCAGAGGGAGAAGCAGACTCTCTGTGAAGCAGGAGACCAACATGGGTGGCTGGATCCTAGGACCCTGGGATTATGACCTGAGCTGAAACCAGATACTTAAACCACAGAGCCACCTAGGTGCCCTAGCATGTGCTTTTAGTGTTACATATTTAACTGCAGTTTTTGTTTGTTTTTAATACATTTTAAAAAATTATATTAATGTAATTTTAAGTCATTTATATTTTAAAGAAACTTTAAAACAACACTATATTTCTTCCATCGATTCAATGTTTTTTAATTCAAATCCTGATTTGTATGCTATGCAAAGTGCAAGCACTGGTTTTGAATTAAACCTGTATTTTGAACACTGAAGAATAATTCAAAGGAAAATATTTAATGTCTTTCTGTTTTCCTTCTTTCAAGAGAAAAAAAAAATCTTCCACTTGAGTAAAGGCTAAACTGCAGTGATAATTCAAACAATGAGAAAGGAAAAGATTAAGATTTGCAATTGTATGGAGATGAAAACATCTCATTCTAGATTTGGGAGATCCAACTGTTAATTAAATTTGGCCATCATTTTGTAAGTTGTTAAAATGGTTAAACATTTATATAAGGTACCTAAATTCAACTGAGATTCTATATAGTTTATCTAGAGTGATAATTGCTTTCTTTTCATTTGTTTTCAACCAAATAAAGATACAGTTATGCTGATAAGATATTCAGGAGGAGGGGAAAAAAAGAGGCTATAGCTACATATCTTTACATCTATGTATCTATCATACTTAAGTAGTATTCTATTACCTTTCTATCATACTCAAAGCATATTCTTATTTTTATTTTATTTTTTTTTAAAGATTTTATTTATTTATTTGACAGACAGAGATCACAAGCAGGCAGAGAGGCAGGCAGAGAGAGAGGAGGAAGCAGGCTCCCCGCTGAGCAGAGAGCCCGATGCGGGGCTCGATCCCAGGACCCTGGGACCATGACCCGAGCCGAAGGCAGAGGCTTTAACCCACTGAGCCACCCAGGCGCCCCCATATTCTTATTTTTAAATGAAATTCTGGGGCCTAAATCTGGAGATCATTCCTAGTTTCCTAATAGGTTGGGAGATTTGTGGTTAAGAGCCTAAACTTTTCAGCAGACTTTAGTGGTATTTTTTACATAATGTTTCTATGACTGGACCAACTGGATTTCCAAGTTTCCTGTTAGGGTGAAAAATAATCCATCTGACTCAATCCTTAGAATTGGAACTTGGCAAAAAGAGTGGATTCAGCATTCTTATAATTAAAGGCCCAAGTGAATGACTGCTTCACAAATTTAGTTAACAACAGAGGTCTCAGCTGTTCTATTCTATTGGTTATAGCACTACTTGGATGGGCTGATTGGCAATGGGAATATGGCCTCTGGCTGGTGACAGTTGCCTTATGGCTTTAAATTACCCCTTTGGCTGGTAGAAGGCCAAAAAAAAACTAGTCTTGTCTAGTTCATAGACAGCTACATCAGTCTTTTCAACAGCCCCCCCAACAGATGCAGATCACCATTGCTAGAAACACAACTCCAAGAGAGTGTCTAAACAATGGGGGTGGGTGGTAGGATAGCTTTTTAACAACCCACCACCCCCTCATGGGCCAGCCAGCACCACCACACTAGGGGTATGATACAATGAGACAGAGAAAATTACTCTTGGTTCTTGCTACCATTTCTCTGTATAGTTGTTGGTAAGTAATAGAACCTCTATTCCCTGATTTCCCATTTGTTTCATGAAAATGCTAATAACTGCTAAGAAGGATGGTTAGATCAACTGGCTTAATCAGGTAGCATTTTTAATTCCTTGCAGGTGTTATTTACACCTGAGCTGTAACTCAGTCAACAAACAGGGTTTATTTCATCTTCACAGTATACAGATTCCAAGATAGTTCTAAGAGCTTCTGAGAATTATAAAGGAAGTAGAAAACACATCTCTATTCTCAAGGAATTATTATCTTTCAGGCAAGATAGGACCAACAGTTACAGTTGGCGAGTACACTAACAAAAAAGTATAACCAACTGCAGCCACTGACAAGGACTCTGATGTTCCCCAAGTGGTCTGTGACCAGATTCAGATGTGGAGAACTAGAAGCTCTGCTGGACCCAAGGAAGAAAATCAAGGCTTATAGAATGGGTTCACTACTGAGGGTATAATTATTTTGGTTAAATCATTTTAGTGTAATCTCATGCTACAGTGTAATTTTTGTTTGAAAGGTTTTATTGTGCAGAATAAATTTTTATGGTAAGAAAGGATAGATTCAATCCAGTAAATCTATGTTATCATTAAAATTATCACTTTTGTTAATATACAACTCTCCCCCTCCAAAAAAAGAGAGATGCACACATGTATAAAAATGATGGTTTAAAAGTCTAGTTTTAGGGCGCCTGGGTGGCTCAGTGGGTAAAAGCCTCTGCCTTCGGCTCAGGTCATGGTCCCAGGGTCCTGGGATCGAGGCCCGAATCGGGCTCTCTGCTCAGCGGGGAGTCTGCTTCCTCCTCTCTCTCTCTGACTGCCTCACTGCCTACTTGTGATCTCTCTCTCTGTCAAATAAATAAAAATCTTAAAAAAAAAAAAAAGTCTAGTTTTAGGAGACTGGGGAGTTAATGCAAAAGTAGCAGAGAGCAATGTACATACTGCATATGCTACTTAACTTGAAAGATATTTAATAATAACCCATTTCCCCTACTGCAAGTAATTAGTTGACCCTTGAATAAGTGGAGGTTAGGGGTAATAACCCCTTGCACAGTGGAAATTCATGTATAACTTTTGACTCTCCCAATTTTTAAAAAAGATTTTATTTGACACAGAGAGAAAGGGTACATAAGCAGTGGGAGAGGCAGAGGGAGAAGCAGTCTCCCCACCGGACAGGGAGCTGAACATGGGGCTCAATCCCAGGACCCTGGGATCATGACTTGAGCCAAAGGCAGATGCTTAAACAACTGAGCCATCCAGGCACTCCTCATTCCCCCAAATTTAACTATGAATAACCTATTGTTGACCAGCAGCCTTACTATAACATAAACAGTCAATTAACATGTTTTTTATGTTATATGGATTACATACTTCATTCCTAGAATAAAGAAAATGTTTTCTTTTCCTAGAGAAAAGAAAATGTTATTAAGAAAATCAAAAGAGGAAAAACATGTTTACAGCACTGTACTGTATTTATAAAAAAAACCCAAGTGTAAGTGGGCCCACCCACTTCAAGCCCGTGTTGCTTAAGTGTCAAGGGTCCATCAAATCAGAGACTGTGCTCAGAGGGGAGGATAGCTAAGCAATATCATTAAATCTCAAAGGAGAAGAGTTACCCAAAGAAAAGCCCTAAATTTAGCTATTAACTGTATATTCATCAGCACACCTAAAAAAAGTTCTCATACATTGATTTGCAGCATCTTAATAGTAAAACAAAATAAAAATCCTGAGCAGGTTATGTTGTCCAACTGGTATTGTTCAAGCTCCAGTATCTGTTATGGAGCTGCACATGATTTCTTCTCTTGCAAGCCTACCTGCATTGCCTGCTCCATTGCTTTCTTCTAGTGTCCCTTTTTCTCCTGCAAAATTTCCTTAATCATCTGGATTGTGCTAATGTGGAGGAGTTCACTTTGTTGTAATTATTATGATCCATGCTGTATACCTCAACTGAAAAGAAAATAAGTCTTACTTGAGACTCACTTTCATGAATCCTTACCACACTTGCTTGATCTTATAATCAGATCTCTATCTTTGAAGTGCTTAAATATGTTCATGCATACCTGTGTACCATTACAGAAAGTTGTTATATCCTTGTCATCTGTTTCTTTGTGTATTTTCAGTTTACTTGAGTTTATTCATTTTCTTGTGAAACCTTCATTTCTTTGCTTGCCATCTTTTTTAAAAGTTAAAGTCGATTAATTAACATAGAGCATATTATTAGTTTTGAAGGTAGAATTTTTTTTTTAAAGATTTTATTTATTTATTTGACAGAGAGAGAGATCACAAGTAGACGGAGAGGCAGGCAGAGAGAGAGAGAGAGAGGGAAGCAGGCTCCCTGCTGAGCAGAGAGCCCGATGTGGGACTCGATCCCAGGACCCTGAGATCATGACCTGAGCCGAAGGCAGCGGCTTAACCCACTGAGCCACCCAGGCGCCCTTGAAGGTAGAATTTAATGATTCATCAGTTGCATACAACATCCAGTGCTCATTTCATCACTTGCCCTCCTTAATGTATTACCCAGTTACCCCATCCCCCACTCACCTCCCCTCCAGCAACCCTCAGTTATTTCCTAGAGTTAAGAGTCTCTTACAACTTGTCTCCCTCTCTGATTTCGTCTTATTTTTTTCTCCCCTTCCTTTCCCTATGTTTATCTGTTTTGTTTCTTAAATTCCACATGAGAGAAATCATTGTGCCATCTCCTTTGTAACTTTCCTACGTTAAGGTAGAGTAGGCAATTGTGTGCTGGTTAACCAGATCTTTTTTTTAAAAAACAAACAAACAAACAAACAAACCCATATTTCAACTGCTAATTTCTGTGGTACAAATATTTCCCAATTTCAAAGTTCCAAGGTTTCATATCCAGCTCAAAAATTCCTGAATATTTAACAATTGACTCGTGAGCTGATAAGAGCTGGCTCTAATATAGGTAAGCAATAAGATTACTGCTAGTTTTACAGTGACTTAGGACAGCATTTCCACTAACTGCTCATTCACTCATACCACCACAAAATTCTTCCAGCTGCGGGCATGGACAATCAACATATTTCAATGTGGAATCAATGATGGGTAAGAATGGGTCCCTCAGTGCCTCCCTGCAGAGCTCAAGCTAAATAAGCCAATTTGCTGAATTACTTAGAACCAAGTATTTTTTTTTTCATTTTATTTTTTATAAACATATATTTTTATCCCCAGGGGTACAGGTCTGCGAATCGCCAGGTTTACACACTTCACAGCACTCACCATAGCACATACCCTCCCCAATATCCATAACCCCACCCCCCCTCTCCCAACCCCCCCTCCCCCATCAACCCTCAGTTTGTTTTGTGAGATTAAGAGTCACTTATGAACCAAGTATTTATTGTATCCCAAACAGATATTTCCCACTTGTCAGAAAATGTAATAGAGCCAAGATACCAGTTGCTGTTTGTTTTCTGCTGTGAGTGCCGACTAAATGGAATGGATATTCAATAAGCTGTATTAAACCGAAGGATGCATTTTCAAAGTGGTGAGGCAGCGAATCAAGAGGCAACGTTAATGTCAGAAGAATTATGGGTATGAACACTTTCTGTTACTGTGTAAACCTTCCCCCGCTACAAAATGTTCAGGGGCATAAATAATGACTACATAGAAGGGTTTTTGCTCTTGTAGGTTCAAACACAGAAAGGCAACTGACATTTTCAATGTCAACATTTTGGAGGATATTTTCCTGATTTCTGAGGTTACCTATTATTTCAGCATGTGCTGATAAAAGACAACCAGAAGGAAAATAAAGGTTAAAAGATCTGAAATATGGTAGGAAAAAATTTTTCCATCAGTGTTTTAAGAAGCAGAGAGAGTCAATTATCATATGGTTTCACTTATTTGTGGAGCAAAACAAATAGCATGGAGGACAAGGGGAGTTAGAGAGGAGAAGGGAGTTGAGGGAAATTGGAAGGGGAGGTGAACCATGAGAGACTATGGACTCTGAAAAACAATCTGAGGGGTCCGAAGGGGCAGGGGGTGGGAGGTTGGGGGAACCAGGTGGTGGGTATTGGAGAGGGCACGGATTGCATGGAGCGCTGGGTGTGGTGCAAAAACAATGAATAAAAAAAAAAAAAGAAATACAGATGCTGCGGCGCCTGGGTGGTTCAGTGGGTTAAGCCTCTGCCTTCGGCTCAGGTTATGATCTCAGGGTCCTGGGACTGAGGCCCGCCTCAGGCTCTGTGCTCAGCCGGGAGCCTGCTTCTCCAGCTCTCTCTCTGCCTGCCTTTCTGCCTACGTGTGATCTCTCTCTCTGTCAAATAAATAAATAAAAAAGAAAGAAACACTGATGCTACTGAAAATAAAAATCGAGGGTTCTTCTATTATAATCAAATGATATGGAAGGTAGAGGAAAAGAACACTGTTAAAATTCTCTTCCCAAATCAGCATGATTTCAAATTTCCTGGGGCAGGGGACATCACTAGAAACTGAATGGTAGCCCCTCTCCCCTCTCCTCTCTGCCCCCCACCTTCAAATGTTGATGGGAGATTTGGCCCTGTTGTACTTCTGGATATTGACCCACACATCTACCTTCCCGGTGTTGGCATCACTACGAGCCATGGTAAAAGAGGGGACAGCATCTTGCAGTTCTCACTCTATTTCACTTGTGATTTTTCTTTCTTTTTTATGCATGCCTGTGCGAATCTTACCACTCACATTTGTCCTCTCCCTACCTTCAGCTTCCATTCCTCATTTGCAATGGTGTGTGTTGAGAGTAGACTTTCTGAGGGAAGTTTTCCTGTCATGACTGGTCCTATAATCATAGTATAAAAACCACCAAGTTATAACCTTTTCACTTGTCAACACCTAAACCAAATGCCATGTTTATTAAATACAAATGAAAACAAGTATCACAGTTTGGCCTCTGCAGGAAGCAATCTCTGAGAACCTTGTGATCAACACTGACAGGAAGGAGGGTGAAGGTGAGACTGAGAAGAAGCTGAGCTGTGATAAAGGCTCATCTGAATTGTCCCATTTTGGGTGGAAATGTTTGGTCCTTTGTATCCTACCTTCAGCCATTATTAGGTGTGAGTTTTCCTCCAAAGGGCATGACGTTGGTGAGATGGATCTTTGTAGGTGAGGTGTTCCCTGAAGGGGCCAAAGGCTGTTCCATTGAAAATCTCACAGTAGTTAAGGGAATAAGCCCTTCCCTGAAGGAAGATTTGAGCACATCTTCAGGTACCCCCCTCCCAATCTCCTTACCCCATAGATATCTACCATAGTTCACACATCATACTTCCTTTGTAAGAGCACAAAAGGCTACTGAACAATGTATCAAAACTATTTGTGATTTCAACAAATGGTGCTGGAGAAATTAGATAGCCATAGGCCATAAACAAACAACACCCTGATCGAAATCTCTTACTTTATACAAACATTAACTCAAAATGAATCATGGACATAATGTAACATGAAAACCATAAAACTTTTAGAAAAGGACAAAGGAGAAAATCTTCGGGACCTCAGGTTAGGCAAAGAGTTCTTAGACAACATCAAAGCATAAGCCCATTGAAAAATCAATACATTGGATTTCATTAGATTAAAAACTTTGTTCTGCAAAAGTCCCTGTGAAGAGGATGAGAATATAAGCTGCTTATGGGAGAAAATATTTTCAGACCATAAACTGACAAAGAATTAGTATCTAGAGAACATAAAAAGTTCTTAAAACTCAGTAGTTAGAAAATGTGCAAGAGACATGAACAGACATTTCATTGAAAAGCTCACTGAAAGCATTTCATTGCCATTGCCATTTGTAAATGGCAAATAAGCATGTGAGAAGATTTCAGCATCACTAGTCATCAGGGAAATGAAAATTTCAAAATACAGTGGCTTAAAACAATCACCATTTTGTTTTCACCATCCTCTGGGTCAGGAATTTAAGCTCATCTGGACACATACTTCAATCCACATGGTGTCAGTTTGTGTCATTCATTCGGCTGCATTCAGTGGAGAGTGGGCTGGAAATCTTAGAAGTCTGGTGCTCTCCACATGGCCAGCAGAGCTTGGGATATCAGACTTTCAAGAGGAATTATAAGAATTGGTAAATACTGAAGCTATGGATCCCTTAAATTCCAGTCTTGGAAATTACAGAATCACTTCTGCCACATTTTAGTAGTCAAAACAAATCACAGCTCAGACTGAAGGGAGAGAAAACAAGCCTCCAGTTTTCAATGTGAGAAGCAGTAAAGAATTTATGACTATCTTACTGTACCATGGGGGCAATTATTCAATTATTTGAAAAACTTCTTTGTAAGAAGTTTTTACAAATTAAGTTTTTAAAAAGGTCAAGTTTTAAAAAATAAATATTGAGATGTTCAAGTTTCTTATTTTTATCTTGTCAGTTTTTGGCAAGTTATGTTCTCTAAATATCTTGCCTACTTTATCTATGTTTTCAAATTCATTGGCATAAAGCTATTTGTAATATTGCCTCATTATCATCCTAATGTTGGTAAGACCTGTGGTTACATCCTCTTTTCCAAACCCGATAGTCTTCATTCATGCTTTTTTTTTCTTGATTAGTTAGCTGGGAGCTTATCAATTGTACTAATCTCAAAGTACCAACTTTTGACTCATATTCCATGGATTTGCTTTTACTACATATCAATATGCTCTGGAGAGCTTTCCAAATTAGTGCTGTCATGGTATTTCATATTATGGGGGTACCAGAATTTATTTAATCATGGGCATTCTTACTAATTTTGTTTCTTTTCTTTCCTTCTATTAGAGTAACTGAAGGAAACATCATTTTATATATCTTTATGTGCACATGAGAAAGGACTGATTCCCAGAAATTAAGTTGCTGGGTCAGAGAGTTAATTTTACATTTTCAGACACGTAACTTCCAAATCATTTTCCAAATGGCTGTATCAATTGGCACTCCCGTGGACTGGGTAGATGTATTCCCCATCGATCCAGGTTCTTGCCAATACTTAGTATCATGAACTCTTTTCATTTATGTCATCATGGTTTGAATTTCCATTTCCTTGATCACAGGTGAGTATAAGCATATTGTGCCTATTTATGGCTTGAGAGTTTTCTCTTCCGAGGAGGATTTTTAAATTCTATTTTCTACTTTTTATTATTTAATTTTTCTTTATATATTGAAATTATTAAATCTAGGTCTGTTTCAAATTTTTGCATTGTGTTCTATTGTGTCTTTTTTCACACAGAGATTTTATATTTTGATGTGGTAGTATTACTCACTTCTTTCCTTTATGGCCTAGCATTTGAATCTTGCCAAAGGAGGCCTTTTATCTGCTTCTGAAGAGTTCAACTGATATTCATTGACTAGTCAGAGTCTTGTGTCTCTGGAGAGCAATTCTACCAGAAGTTCTAGAATCCACCCCTTAAGGGACAATACCCCTCTTTCCCCACCCTACTGTGGTAGAGCTCTTAGTTCCTAGGCCTTTACTCCAAATTTTAACATCATAACATCAGCCCCCTCATCAAGCCCCTCCTTCCATATAATCTTGAAAACAACTTGGAACCACAGAACACCAGAAGGAATGTAGAGAATCATCCAGTTTCAAATTCTCATTTTCATAGCTGAGGAGTAGATGATCGAAACCTTCTTGTCCAACATGGTAACCATTAACCACATGTGGTTTTTTATTTTTATTTTTTATTTTTTTTAAGATTTTATTTATTTATTTGACAGACAGAGATCACAACTAGGCAGAGAGGCAGGCAGAGAGAGAGAGAGAGAGAGGAGGAAGCAGGCTCCCTCCTAAGCAGAGAGCCCAATGCAGGGCTCGATCCCAGGACCCTGGGATCATGACCTGAGCCGAAGGCAGCGGCTTTAACCCACGGAGCCACCCAGGTGCCCCCACATGTGGATTTTTAAATTCAAGTCAATTAAAATAAATTAATTAAAATAAAAAATTCAGTCACACTAGACACATTTCAATGCTCTATAGCTACATATGATTCATGACTACTTTACTGAACAGTGGGATTTAGATAATTTTCATCAATGCATAAAGTTCCAGTGGTTGTGCTAGAGCTTTGTTATTTAAAAGGTGGTGTGCAGGGATGCCTGGGTGGCTCAGTCATGATCCTTGGGTCCTGGAATTGAGCCCCACATCAAGGCTCCCTGCTCTGCGGGAAGCCTGTTCTCCCTCTCCCACGCCTCCTGCTTGTGTTCCCTCTCTCACTATGTCTCTCTATCAAAAAATAAATAAAATCTTTTTTAAAAAGGGGGGGGTGGTGTGCAAGACCATAGGCGTCACTGGGAGCTGATTAGAAATAGAGAATCTCTATTAATTAATAATTAGGTCCCATACCAGACCCACAGAATTGGAATCTGCAACTTAACAATATCCCCCAAAAGTCCACATGCAGATTAGACTCTGAGAAGCCCTCATCATGTGATTTTCCCGCCCAAGGTCATACAGTTGGTGTCCGTGCCCTTCCCTTGATCCAAATATCATTTTTCCTTACTATTCCTCTTCCTCCCCCTCTCCTTCCCCTTCCTTCTCCTTCTTTTTCTTCTTCTTCTTCAAGATTTTATTTATTTATTTTAGAGATTGAGTGAGAAAGAGAGAGGTCCTGCACACAGAGTGGGCAGGCAGGGTGGGGAGAAGGGCAGAGTGAAAGGAAAAGAGAAAATTTTAGGCAAATCCCACACTGAGAATAGAGCCCAACATGGGGCTTGGTCTCATGCCTTGAGATCATGACATGAGCCAACATCAAGAGTTGGATGTTTAATCAACTGGGCCACCCAGGTGCCGCATCCCATGTCCTTATTATCTCCCTACTATACTTACTTTCTCACTTTGTTTAGTTACAGCACTTTATAACCATTTATAGGTCAGTCAGGCCATTGAAGCCCTAGAAAACCCTCCATATTTCAGCCTCATTCTGATTTGCAGACTTCTGATAAAGGCCCAGATCCCTACAATGGCATTTTCCCTAGAAAAAATCCTTCTTGGGATTAAAGCCGACCTTGGAACCAGTAGGGCACCAATCATCAGTTTGTGTGGTACACTTAGCTTTGGTGATTTAACGGCTGCATTTAGTTTTTTTGGACTCCATAGCCCGGGCCTACAGAGCAGATCATGCACTTGCCTTAAAAGTGTCACAACCTGGGGCGCCTGGGTGGCTCAGTGGGTTAAGCCGGTGCCTTCGGCTCAGGTCATGATCCCAGGTCCTGGGTTCAAGCCCCACATTGGGCTTTCTTTCTGCTCAGCGGGGAGCCTGCTTCCTCCTCTCTCTCTGCCTGCCTCTCTGCCTACTTGTGATTTCTCTCTGTCAAATAAATAAATAAAATCTTTAAAAAAAAAAAAAGTGTCACAACCTATCTGACTGGAGAATCAAAGTAAGTCCTGATGACCTTCCAACATAAGCACTCTCATTCAAGGTAACTGGATAGTAGGTCACTATTTAGAAGATTTAGTAGATTTAGAAATAGCACCAGGTTGTCCTGGAACTTTGAGAGATCTGGTCTCAGACCTTTTTAGTACATTGTTTTTCAGCTACTAAAACATAGTGGACTCATAGTAGGCACACAGTAGATAAGAATGGATGAATGATAGTGAAGGGAAGGGAAAAATTCTTCTCTACCTTCAAGGTCTTCCAACTGGACTTAAATTTCTATGAGACAGATTAACAGGAGAAAATAATTCAGTGGTTTACTACATGTACACAGAGGCCCAATAATGAAATTGAGACCTAAAGAAATGACCAAGGCAGGCAGTTTTTATGCTTTTTAGACAAAGAGACAATATGTCTGTGAAGAATTGACAGGATACAGAAAACTTAGTTTTGAAAACTTCAATTAGTAAGGAATTCTAAGCCGAATTTGGGCTGGGGTCGGAAATTAGTAAAAAGTAGATAGGGTTGTTTATAAAGCTTTCTTGGCTCTAAATTTCCCATCTCTGGTGATAAGGCTATCTCTTTATGTACATCCTGGTACACAGAGGGTACCTATCACATGGAGATTTATTTCCTGTTTTCAGGAGGGTCTGAGTGTGCTTTCTACATAGATTCTCTTAAATAACTTTTATTTAAAATAGTCAATATGCTAAAGTAGCACTTCTGGGGGTAGCCTGCCTTTGGCCCGTGTTGTAGGGAGAGGTATAATTACAAAACCAGGCAGTATCTGATGGCTAAAAGACTTGAAAACGGGTCAAGAATGTTGACATTATGTTAGTAAATCCCTCTCAAGAACTCTAAGTTAACCTAAACACTGACTTTAGATCCCTCCAATATATATACCGCGTGAGGCTAACGGCAGTTGCTGGTTCTGGCCACTATTATAACCCCAGCACATCAGTGAATATTGACTTTAGAGACTTGAGCCACCTTTTCCCCTTGGCTACCCACCTGGAGGGACCGGCTGGCGGAAGGCCAGAGTTCTCTCCACTGCTGCAGTCCCGTTCGCCAATGCAGCGTCTATCGGATGCTATCTTAGCTCCTCCAGCGAAGGTCCCAGGGTACTTCCAGAATGCCTGCCTCGTGCCCAGCACTGACAGTTAATATTAGCGTTTGATGCATTAACACGGGTATTACTGAAGCCACTTGCTACCTAACATTTCCAGGTGAATCTTACCGGTTCCAGGGTTGACAGCCCCACCCAGAACCCACACGGGATCGCGCCAGGCATTAGGGCGCACGCGCAGCTGGTGAATGTGGGTGGAGAGACCCGGGCACGCGCGCGCGCGCGGCCGCGTCGTGCAAGTGGGAGGGCGACGCATGCGCGGGCGCCGGTGGCCTTAAGGGCGGCGGAGGCTCTCACTGTCCCAGTCGGCCTGTCAGCCGGCTTGGAGGCGCGGCGCGGCGCTCGCGCGGTGACGGCGGCCATGGCGGCGGAGGAGGAGGAGGTGGACTCGGCGGACACCTGCGAGAGGTGAGTGCGGCCACGACTTCGTGGGGTTCGGGATCGCTCCTTCCACAGGGGCCCAGGTCGGGCCAGGCGGCGTAGCCGAGGACTCGTACCCCGGCCTGCCTCTCTGTCGTCCGGCCCGGCGTGAGACCGCGCTGCGCCCCGAGGACGCCCCGGCCTGGCTCTGTCCTTGCCGGGCGCCCCCAGGCGCGGAGGCGCGGAAAGGGTGTGAATCCTACCCCGCCGCGCCGCAGGACCTCCGCGCGGAGGGGCCGCCGTGATGTTGTGTAAGCGTCTACGCGGGCTCGGCTGCAAGGGTGGCCCGACCCATGCCCGGCTCGTCATCCGGGGACTCCTCGGACCCGCGTGCCCCAGGACAGCCGGCAGGCGGTGACCGGCCATTCTCACACCTGCCTCGAGCCAGGGGAAACGGCTCAGTCCATCGTGCACTTCGGAGCGCGGCTTCTGGCTGCAGGTGCGCCCTGTTCTCCATCCAGCCCGGGACGAGAACGAATGCGCCGCCTGGGCAGAACCTCCCGAGCCTGGGGGAAGGGGCGGCGCTTCCCTGGGGCTGTCGGAGTTGGAGAACCCAAAATCGTACTGGAAAGTGCAGGAGATTGGGGGGGGGGGGGGTGTCGGGGAGAGGAGAAGCGCAGCGAGAGGGAAAGAGGTTTGAGGGTGTGGGTGTATAACTTTGGGTTTCAGAAAGCGTTTAATTTATAGATACTTAGTAGAAAGAATGTTAACACTATATGGACAGCAGGTTCAGAATTAATAATCTTTCAGCGATCTTCCTTTGTTTCTAAGTGTTGTGGTGTTACCGGAGAAGTGGGTGTGTTTGCGCCTCAGAACACATGTATATGTAGAAAACTTTAATGGAATTTGGAGGGCAGATGTCCAACGTGAAACTTTTTGATACACAGACATGCTAAATTTAAATTATTCTCTTCCACCTGTAGCTAGAAACTTCGTGCCCTTGTCAGTAGACAGGTAACAATTAGTGGAAAAATTAAATTATGAATATTATTGCCATATTTCTCAAGGCTGGTCATTTCCTTTGGAAAGTAAACTTTTATATTTCTGTATATATGTTTAATATTTTGATAATTCTACTTAAGATGTCTGGAGAAACTTGCATATGAAACATAACCTAAATGATAAAGGTAATATGGAGTACTATGAAAGCAGTTGTATTTGGAAAGATAGGGGAGGGGGTGAGGTGATAGTTTCGAAATACTAGAAACTAGGTTCTTCCTTTGAAGTTTGTTTACATTATGAATGGGTCCATTGTTTTGGTTTGTTGATAAACTTCCCTGTTGAGGTTAGATGGGGAATGTCCTCATGTGGACACAAGTAGGAACCTAACTGGTAGCTTGTTCCCACCTAGTTTGTCATAACACTTTTTTATCTTTCTGAAACTGCTTTTAGGTGGACTTTTTGGTCACCATATTCTTGTGGGGCCCGGGAGTCCAGGGCATGACTGTGAAAGGAATTTGTGGATGGGGTGATGTCCCCAGGTCATTGGGGACAGACTATAAAATATCTTTAGCAGCTGAACAGCCATAGTCCCATGACAGAGGTGGGCCTCCTTGGTACTCTTGGCAATGTACTTAAGCAATATCCAGTGTGCATACTAGCGTAGTCTTCTTAACTGTACCAAGCAAGTACCTATCCTGCGAGGTGTTGCCTAAATGTGTTTATATTAAACCTAAGATCAACCCTGTGTGCACAGTATTTCTGTCCATTTTTCATTTGCAACGGCAACTGAAAGGGCTACCAGGAGCCCACTAGCGAGTGGCAGAGCTGAATTGGAGCTCCCCAGGCGTCTAGGTTTAGTTTAATATCCTCTGCCATATCACTGGTGCTTCTTGGTAGAACTGGGACTCATGAGAGATGTTTGGTTCTTGTCTCTTTTGCTTCCTCTCTTAACACTTTGTTACTTAATCCTTGCACTGATACAGAGCTTATTTTTTTTTAAATTTGGTTAATCAACTGGAACTATGCCAAGAGCCATTAAAGGTTGTGAGAAAATAGGTCTTTTATCAAGTTCTTGATCTTTAAGGCACTTCAGGTTTAGTTGGGGAATTGACATTAACAAAGGAAACAATTATAAAAAGGCGGAGGAAGGCTTTTTGGCACATATAAATCTTGTTTTTTTTCTTTGTGATTTTCTCAGTGAAGACAGGCATGCCTGGAAGCCATTTGGCT
The DNA here is from genome assembly GCF_902655055.1 of Lutra lutra. Taxonomy (NCBI): domain Eukaryota; kingdom Metazoa; phylum Chordata; class Mammalia; order Carnivora; family Mustelidae; genus Lutra; species Lutra lutra. The sequence goes on from NC_062278.1 coordinate 160,986,723, forward strand.
TTCAACATCTAACCATTTTCGTTGCAAGATAGTTGAGAAAGCAAAATGTGACAAGAGTAGGGAAGACTTCTGTGAATTGCTGCAAGGTTGTCCCAAAGAATGATTAAGTTGAATGATCTGTTGAGTTTAGAGGAAGGCTGTGACAGAATTGCTCAGCTGCAGAGCAGACAGTAAAATAGGTGGTTTGCAGTGGTGTGTTGGCGTTGGCTTGTACTGGCAACCATTGCTAAACTTTCAAGAATTTTGCCAACTTTTGGCAGCTTGAAATCAGCCATGGTGGTAGTATTTGATATAAATACTCATTTATATTGATATCATAAAATGCTACAAGTAAAGGATTTTTTTTTCTCCCCTTCTCCTCCAGTGGGTTTACCAGCCACCTACTGGATTTACATTAGAATTTGACTATAGTCTTTTGCCTTGGAGATAAGATAGTGGATTTTGCCATTTTTAAAAGACCGATAAGATCAGTGACTCCTCTCTGTTGCCATTTCTCCTTCCCAAATCCTTGCTACCCGACTTCTTAAGAATCACTGCAGTTCTCAATGGTACATTCTAGCGGACTTTTTTTTTCCTGGGTACTTATCTTCCTTGGGTCTTTCTCAGTATTTGACACTGTAAAGTTAGCTTCTCCTTATTGAAATTCTTACCAGACATTATAACTCTTAAGACATTTTGCTTTATCCCTTAGCCTCAGATCAATAGTCACTTTTATTAGGTTCTCTTTTTTTTTCCATTCTTTAAATGTCACAATTCTCCAAGATTCTACTTCTTCTTTCATCTGTGTTTTCATATTTTGTCTTGTTTACTTTTACCCTTTGAAGCATCTTTTCTGTGGAGAGAACTAAAATCTTATTCTCATGATGGAGCCCTTTTCAGAAATCTGGTGATGTTTCTAATTGTGTGCCAGATGTTTGCACTTTATTCCTCAAATGTAAAACGTGCAGATTTGTATGTCATTTTCACCTTTCTTCCCCTGAACTAAACAATACAAAGAGTCCAGTTTTTGCCCTTGACTTACCTATTTTCATTAGGGTGCTTATATTCTTCTGGTCATCTGGGTTCAGAACTTTGGCCTGATTTTTCACTGCCCACCTCCATCTTCATGGCCCTGAATACCAAATCTACCAAGTCCAGTAGATTCTAAGTACATCAGCTTTCCATTTCCAGTGTCTCCTGGAAATCACCTCGTTCTGACCCTACATATTCCCTTTTCTGGTTTATAACAGGCTTTATTTATTTATTTATTTTTCAAGATTTTATTTATCTGACAGAGAGTACGCTAGAGCACAAGTAGGGGGAGCTGGAGCCAGAGAAGCAGGTTCCCCACTGAGCAGGGAGCCCAGTGTGGGGCTCCATCCCAGGACCCTGAGATTATGACCTGAGCCAAATGTAAATGCTTAATCAACTGAGCCAGCCAGGTACCCCTATAGCAGACTTTGATAACCCATTTAAAATAACATAAATAACATAGGAACCCAAAGTTCCTATGCTTTCAGCATAGCTTATTTCATCAGTTACTTTTCTCTCCCCAAGAGGCACAGTCTTGTTTGTAGCAGCTACACACAGTGGCTTTATTACAGGTGCTCAGCCTGACTTAAAGCCCTTTGTAGGCAGCTTGGCTCTTATCTGCCTTCGGAGCCTTATTTCCTCCCTGTGCCCTGGGCTCTAGCCAGTCTTTCATTGTTTCCCAAACAGGTTCTTTGCTCATCCTATTTCCCTTGTCTTGATTCACATGGTTTTCTTTGACCCAAAACAGATTGTGATCTCCCTTCTCTGAAGGCCTATAGTATTTTCCTAAGCTTTCTTTATGGCACTTATACCATGTTTTGTAGTGTAGTTATTTGTTTTGTCAGCTCATTGGGGTCAAAGCTTTTGTCTTACTCAAATGTCTGGTAAAGCCTGAATGGGTTTCATAAATAGTAAACTTCAATAAATGTTTATTGAATTAAACAGTTCAATATTGTAAATTTATGCTGACACAAACATTAAGATAAAATACCTAGTTATTATATATTTTGCAGCTTTATAACCTGATATTTTTCACCCTAAGATATTCAAAGAACATCGAAAGATGTTCTTTGATACACTCAATAAGAATTCGAAGTTTGAATGTGATGAGGACAACTAAGATCATAAGCTTAAGTTATATCGGGAGGTTAGGAATATGCTTCTACTTCTTGACCTTGGGTGAAACAACTCCTACTTCTTTATTTTGCCTGTTCTTCAAAATGCCAGTCACAGACCCAGCAAATGGAGATTTCAGGCCTGTGAGGAAGAACTTAAACAAATGTAAAGTCCCAGGATGGTCCACTTAATAAAAACAACACTGGATAATACATTTGAGAATTACAGATGACTCTGAATGGAGTCCTTAAGGATTTGACTTATTTGTAATAGCCATTCAGAAATATTATATTGTTAGGTTTTTAGTCTAACCTCTTTGTTCTGTAATTCCTCATTCCTGATTGTGAATCATAAAGAATTATGTAGAAAGATGATTTTATTAAAAGTTATTATTCAGTTTGAGACTTGGGATTTTTAGTTTTTATCTAGTAGATAAATTTATTTTAGAAGTAACATGAAATGCCACTTGGATTTGTTAAGCAGTGTAAATCTAAAAGTACACCTGTAGTTTTCTTTTAAGTGTGTTTGGTGCTGTGTCTGACTCCAGGATGGTTTGTTTACTGTATGAGAGAAGGTAGGAAACAACTGGGGAGCAAATATCACCAGCACATAACTGTGTCTAAAATACTGATTCTCCAACTCTGGGTCTTTCATAGTTACAGGTTATAGGGGGTAAATAGTTAAAGAATGTGAATAATGTGTTATAGTATATTAGAGGGCTTGATTGACCTAATGGTTAGTGATAATTCAAATCATGTGAGCTATTGTTTATTTGAAATGAAAGAGCATGATAGGATTTTCCATTACCCAGGAAAGGCCCTTTTTTGCAAAAGTGTTATAATGTCTTATTTGAAAGTTGTTAATCATTCATTGGTTGAGGAATTATTTCAGAAGAATATGTATATTCATACCTCTTTTCAATTTGGATATTTACAAAAGAAACAAAACCTCATAGTTTCTCTAAATGAGAGAGACTACTGTACTTAGAGTAGGATAGAGAGCAGTAATAAACAACTTTTCTCTCTTGATAGTAGCAGTATAGAGATGGAGGCCATTTTAAAAAAAAATTGTAATATAATGAAATCCTCTTCACTTATAACCTAATTAGAAATGTTATTTAAGTGGCCAACAGTGTGTGGAAATTGGCCAGACTTTTGTATATTTTCTTCAGAAATCTTTGAAACCTGTTTCACAATATTTATAGATTGTGCAATTCAGGTTTGGTAATACTATAGATAGTCAGCTATGTCTAAGAGAACAAAACAGGGATTATAAGGAAACGTAAATGTTGATGGCAGTAGGGTATAAGTACAATGCTATTTTATTTATTTATTATTTTAAAGACTTTACTTATTTATTTTACAGAGAGAGAGAAGGGGAACACAACAATTAGGGGGAGTGTGAGAGGGAGAAGCAGGCTTCCTGTTGAGCAGGGATCCCAATATGGGGCTGGATCTCAGGACTCTGGGATCATGACTTGAGCCGAAGGCAGATGCTTAAGGACTGAGCCCCCCAGGCACCTGAGTACAATGTTATTTAAAAAAAAAAAAAAAAAAAAAAAAGATTAGGTGAGGTCTCCTGGGTGGCTCAGGTCATGATCCTGGGGTCATGGGATCAAGACCCGTGTTGGATTCCTTGTTCAGAGGGCTGCCTGCCGCTCCCCCTGCTTGTTCTCTCTCTCTATGATAAATAAATAAAATCCTTTAAAAAAAAAAAAAAAGATTAGGTAGAAAGTTAAGAGAAAAAATTCAGTGTTTTATCGCTCGAACTCAGGATGTTTAAAATCAGATTCTTAAGTTAATAAATTCTGTTAATGTTAAGCACATCTTTTTTGTCTTTCCTTAGAATGCCACCTCTAGTGTAGTCTTTCAAGATTTTTTTTTTCTTTTAACTTGGAAGTCTGCTCACTAAAAAGATTCTTTCTCTATATTTATTACAGAGTTATAAAGCAAGATTCCTTGTACTTTATTATTATTACTTTTTTAATAGATGCTTTAGGGCTTAGATCCTCAGCCTTGCTGAGAGTTAAGTGCTCAGCTGATGTGGCTGCGTAGAAAACCTTTTGGTGCACTTTTTGATAGGTCTTCCTGTTGTTTTAAATAGATGTAGTCCCTATGGTGAATGGCTTTTTCTTTATTATTGCCATTGACATTTGGGTTGCTTCCCAAGTTAGGGCCTCAGTAGTGGATGATGGTGTTTATTGATTATCTGTTTAAATAAAACAGGGAAATTGAGTTTTGCTTTTCTGTTTATGTTCCAAAGCTGTGAGGAGGAAGCCCTGTATCTTATTTACTGTTTTGTTTCCTTGTTTACTGTTTTATAGCTGGGCCACATTAATTTAATTTTTACTTTAGATTTTGTGACCTTGCCAGATATCCAGCCATTCTTCTAAGCTTCAGTCTTGGGTTCTTAGTTTCAGTCTTCCGCACACTAAGCCTAGAACAACACCGGAGGACATAGGAGCTTTTGTGGAAGAGGCAGAGAGTCTCTTTGAAGACGAGTTTAATTTACGTGGAATACAGGAGATGAGGCTGAGTGGGTGTTTTGGAGGGTTGAAGCAATAGATGTTGCAAGCTCAACTGTGGGAATTTGAGAACAAAGGGTAATCAAGTGAAGAACAAAAAAGATAGACCACAGCTTTTCTTTCACTGTTTAAAAATGTTTCCTTGAGCCAGTTATGTGTGTGGGACTCAATTAGATAGAGTATCTCTAAGAAAGAAGTAGAAGACAGTTTCTCTAAAACATTTTATCTGGTTTAGGCAAAGGTGATTAGACAGAAATATTATCAAGGCTTAGGAGAAGAGAGGAATCTCTACAATTCCATTGAGTGAAAATAAAATATTTTACTATGCTTTGTTTATGGATTTTTTCAGTTTAAATATACTTCAGAAAAACTCCACTTAAAAACAATTATCTGCTTTGATGAAAAAGTTGCTGAGAAAACCTGAAGAGGGTTAGTGGCTCTTATGGTTGTAGAGCCCTGATTTTTAGTGTAATGCACTAGACTTGCAAACATAAAAACATTATTTTGCATTTTCTCTTTTTGCTAAGCCTATCGCTAGGAGGCAAAAATGAGTGGACAAGACATCCTATCCTTTGAAAATTGGTTTTGTGAGGAGGGTAGGCATAATTCCTATTGCAGGCTGTTATATAACATTTTAAACTTGAGGCCCTGTACTTAGTAGGTATTCAGAGAATGTAAATTTTTTTAAAGACTGAAATGAAGATTGCATTTGTGCCTTCTTTGCCCCAACCTGATGGCAGTTGGAGCAATAGTAGACTATAGTTCATTTGACTTTTTGTTTTGTTTTGGTTTTTTTTGGGGGTACTGACCTCTGATTCTCTCTGGCAAAGAACTGTGCTATGATTTGAGGGCTATTTAAGAAAACTGATGAGATTGAGTTGTAAGTAACTTCCTCTTGGTACTAGCTCATATTTTTGTGGCCTAACATAGACTTTGATGACCATTCCTGGTCAATGACAAAACAGCTTCAGCTTAATAATGTTTACTTTTTAAATTTTAAGCTCCAAAAATCATGAGATTCTTTTAACTGCTTGTTAACAGTGTTTTTTTTTTAAACAATTGATAATTGTTGAAGGATTGAAAAACTCATTGCTAAAACCTTGAATTGTTTTTCCTTGATAAGTTACAGCTTTATATATTTACAAATAGACTAATAATAATGTTTCTAATAATAATGTTTCTATTATGTTTTTACCTTGATAATAAGTTTTATGAAACATTTGTGGGGGATGCCTGGGGTCGTATCCTCTGATCTTGTTAATGTAGAAGGTTTGAAACTAACACAGAGAACATTTGGAATGGAGCCTGGTTATAATGCAGGCTATTATGTATCTTTTTTTTCCATGCAGGCCTAAAGAATGTGACTTTGTCCTGTGACTTTATCCTGTAGGTCATGATAGCACCTCACATATTTTTTTTTTTAAGATTTTTTTTTTTTTTAATTTGACAGAGATCACAGGTAGGCAGTGAGGCAGGCAGAGAGAGAGAGAGAGGAGGAAGCGGGCTCCCCGCTGAGCAGAGAGCCCGATGTGGGGCTCGATCCCAGGACCCTGGGATCATGACCTGAGCTGAAGGCAGAGGCTTTAACCCACTGAGCCACCCAAGCGCCCCACACCTCACATATTTTAAGGAAGGTAGTCACCTGAGAAAAAAGGTCTTTGATGTCACTTGGAATTAGATTTAAATCTCTACTTGTATCATTTCCTTACTACCTTGATACTCTTGGATCTGGTGCTTAACATTCCTAAACCTTTTCAGATCTACAAAATCTGAGTGACTTGGATTGAGAATATATCCTGTATTGTGATTGACTTAATCATTCTGCAAAACACTTATCAAGCAGCTGTTCTACCTAATGCCCAGAGAAATTCTATAAGCAGGCAAATGTAGGATGAGCCTACAAAGCTTAGAAAAAGCTGGTTGTTAGAGCCACCCATCCAAACTTAGCACAGTTCTCTACTCACACCTATTCTTATTCATGTATTTTTTATGGTTATTAGTGGTACCTGACTCAGAAACCTAGGAATCCTCTATTACACATTTTTTCTATTCAACCAGTTATCAAATCCAACCTGTTTTACTTATTTCTTTTAGCATAAAATTGTATTATGATTAAATGCTTAAATCTTAAGTGTTCATTTGGTGAATTGTATAATCCAATCACCTGTTAAGATAAAGAATGTCACTATCATCCCAGAAGATTCTCTTAATACTCAAGTGATCCACTTGTAATTCATTGTAGCCAGTACATTTCAGATGGAGCAAAAACTTCATTTATAACATCAGTGTATAATAATATGCATTGGTGAACACAGAGTTCTTACCGTTAAGGATCATACAGTTGAGTAAGGATATTGGTGAGTAAATAAGAATGTTGTAATACAACTTGAAAAGGAAGAGAATAGATCTTGAGAATTGGGTGATATCCTGCTATCCTGATCTAATCCAGTTTGGGTATATCGGGAAGGGGGAATGAAATCTAATCTGAGGTTGGTGAGAGGTATAATGGATCATGAAGAGAAGGGGAGATGCATATTCCAAGGATATTCAGCACCAGGAAGTGAGAGAATAGGGAATATTGTATGGCTAGAAAACAGACAAAAATGATACTTCGAGTGTCAAGTAAAAGGTTGGAATAGGGCTGTTTCCTATTGAAGGTCAGCTAGAAGTAGCCTTACCTTTGAGGTAAGGAGTCATGCAAAATGACAATTCTTTGTCAATTTCTATTTCTGATGTACTTTTTTTTTATTTTAAAGATTTTATTTATTTGACAGATCACAAGTAGGCAGAGGTTGGGGAAGGGGATGCAGGCTCCCTGCCCAGCAGGGAGCCTGATGCCAGGTCTCGATCCCGGGACCCTGAGATCATGACCTTAGCCAAAGGCAGAAGCTTAACCCACTGAGCCACCCAGGTGCCCCTCTATTTCTGAAGTACTTCTGAACCTTAGTTAAAGCTCTTATTTTAGGTATTACTAATTAATGCCACATAATTTTAGTGAATTGTTTTGTTGTCATCAGTATAATGTCAACTACCATTTGTTGGATGTTTAAATATTTTATCTTGGAACACACTTCATGCTTCATATTTGTGGTAGTCATCCCCAAAGATAATAGTCTCCAAAGCTGAGTCCATTTTCTAGTCCTCAGAACCTGTGTTTGTTTTTTGGGTTTTTTTTTTTTTAAGATTTTATCTATTTATTTGACAGAGAGAGACCTAGCAAGAGAGGAAACATAAGCAAAGGGGGTGGGAGAGGGAGAAGCAGCCTCCTTGCCTAGCAGGGATCCTGGCACGGGGCTTGATCCAGGACCCTGAGATCATGACCCAACCTGAAGGCTCAACCAACTGAGCCACCCAGGTGCCCAGAGTGTTACTTTACATGGCAGAGATTTTGCAAACTTCCAATTTAACCAATTGAGTTCGAAACTGAGATGGGGGCACCTGGATGGCTCAGTTGGTTAAGCAACTGCCTTCAGCTCAGGTCATGATCCTGGAGTCCTGGGATCAAGCCCCACATTGTGGGGGGAGGGGGTGGTCCCTGCTCAGCAGGGAGTCTGCTTCTCCCTCTGACCTCTTCCCTCTCATGTTCTCTCTCTCTCAAATAACTAAAATCTAAAAAAATAAGAAACTGTGAGATGATCCTGGGTTATCTGGGTGGGCCGTAAATGCAAGCACTAGTGATTCTATAAGTGAGAGGCAGAGGGAGATTGCAAACAGGCAGGAGAGGAGAAGCCACACAGAGGACAATGTGGTAATGGACACAGATAACTGGAGTGACCCTGCCACCGATAAAGAATACCAGCAGTCACCAGAACCAATAAAAGGGCGAGGAATAGATTTTCCCCGGAGCCTCTGTTGGGAGTGTGGCCCTGAATAAATTTCTGTTGTTTTAAGCTCCCAAGTTTGCGGTAATTTTTAGAACAGCCATTGGAAACAATGTGTTTGTTATCTCAGAACATACATTATGCATTTCCTTATGTGCATGTGCTCCTGCCCTTTCCTTCACTGGGGATGGCTGAACTGCCACTCTACCTGTTGAAATAATCCCATTCATTTTTTGTAGATCTAGCTCAAAAGCAACTCCCTGATGCTCTCAAGAAGAACTAATCACTCTTACCTCTGTTTGATAACTGATGTTCCAAATGACAGTAGGTGCCCAATAAATACTTGTGGAATGAATTAATTCCATCATGTAATTATAGTTGCTGGATCACCTGTTTCCTCCATTAGATCCTGCCCCCTTTCATATAACATTGTATAAGTTGAAGGCATACAACCATGTTGGTTTGATACATTTATATATACCCTTTATATGCTGCAGTATGGTTATGATTTAGCTAACACCTCTATCACATCATGTAATTACCATTTCTTTTTTGTGGTGAGAACATTTAAGATCTAGTCTCTTAGTTTTGAAGTATACAGTGTTATTGACCATAATCATTATGCTGTGCTCTAGATCTCCAGAACTTACTCCTTGTCTAGTTGTAAGTTTGTATCTTTTAGCCTGATTTATTTTTAAATATTCCTTGGCCTTATTTTCTTGTCTCCATCCCTGTTGCCAAAGCCTTGGTTCAAGGCCATACCTCACATCTGAAACCTATAGTAGTTTGTCTTTCTTCCTACTCTGATTCATTTTCTCTTTCATCAGAAAGCTTTCACTTTAAATACTCTTGGTCAGGTGCTAACGCCCTTGCAGTCAGATGAGTGCTGGAGCTCCACATTAACCCAGATTGTTAGGATAAGCCTGTAGTCTGCTGCCACCAGGCCAGGAGTTATATGCTTATCCTCTCCTTGGCTGGCTATGAGCAAAGCCCGTCTGTTCCAGCATCCCGTTCCCATACCTTTCCTTGCCTCAAGCTTGATTCCTTGTTCTCTTTTTTTTTTTTTTTTTTAAGATTTTATTTATTTGACAGAGAGAGAGAGAGAGAGAGATCACAAGTAGGCAGAGAGGCAGGCAGAGAGAGAGAGGGGAGGAAGCAGGCTCCCTGCTGAGCAGAGAGCCCGATGTGGGGCTCAATCCCAGGACCTGGGATCATGATCCGAGCCGAAGGCAGAGGCCTTAACCCACTGAGCCACCCAGGCGCCCCCCTTGTTCTCTTTTTTAAACTATCTTCTGCCAAAGGCCTTGGTCATTCTTTTCATCTACTATTTGTTGGATCCCAGAGATGTTCACTAACAGTTAACCCAGTCACTCTAGACAAGTTATACATGGCCAAACTTCTGCATTTGTATTAGGGGTGCATTCCCACTCTGAACCATAAACTTTGAAGCTTTAAAAAAAAAAAAAAAAAAAACCCAAACCAATTTCCTTTTTAATAAAATTTTCTCTTCTCTCAACCTTAAGATTTTATACCTGCTTGTGAGCCTACCATTTAAGTGAACCCACTCATGGTCTTTACCTTTTCTGCATTTCCACCCTGGTAAGAGGCTTTCTTACAGTGGGTTGGGGTGAATGCCTTTTTTTGTCTTTTCTTGTTTTGCCTATTTTTTATTTCTGCTTGATTACTTGAAGTCTGATTATCCATAAATATGGATTTTGATATCTACTTGTAGGTTCACAGGCTGAAGTTGAATGTCTGTTCCCCAGTACTTTACCACAATAACTTTGTATGTATTAGGTGGATTCTGCCAGATGTAGATAGCTTCACCATCACATAGACAGTAAATTTCCTCTTTTGCTTTTCTTCAAATGTAACAGTTTTAAGTTGAGAAGAGCATTAACTTATGTCTTTGTATTTTCTTTTTGATGCTCTAGGTCAGGATGGCTAACTGGTTGGCTTCCCACGTGGTGCCCTACATCTACATCACACCTTAAAGAAGCTGAAGAGAAAATTTTAAAATGTAAGGTTTTCTTTTTGTAAGTTGCCTGAGCTGTTTGCTAAGATCACACTGCCCAGAAACTGGAGATAAGATTCTGTGGTGTGTTAATTTGTTGGCAAAAGTGCTTTTTCCACGTTTCCATGTCATCAACAAGTACAGAAGTGTTGGAAGGCAGGGGTTCTTAAACTTTTGGTCATGGGTCCCTGTTATACTCTTAAATTGGTAAGGGCCTTAAGGAGCTTTGTTTATCAGTTATAGCCATGACTCTTTATCAATTAGAAATTAAAACTGAATTATTTGAAGTATGTTAATTTACTCATTTAAAAATAATAGGAACCCATTATAGGTTAAAATAAATAACATGTTTTCTAAAAATAACTACTTTTCAAATAGAAATACAGTGAGAAAAGTAGCATTGTTTGCAAATCTCTTTGATTTCTGGCTTAATATAAAACAGCTGGATTCTCATATCTGCTTCTGCATTCAGGCTGTTGGTAATCACATCTAGTGATCTCTGTAAAACTCTGCTGCATACCCATCAAAGAATGAGCATGAAAGGGTATCTTAGTTTTGTTATGAAAATAGTTTTGACCTCATAAACCGCCTGAAAGGGTCTCAGGGACTCCCCAAAGGCCCCTGACTACAATCTAATAGGCTCTAGGTGTTCCAGAATAGGTAGCTTTGTAGAATGGAGCAATACTGGAGTAGAACAAGATAACTTGGTCCAGGCCCAGATATGCAACCAGATGATATCAGCACCTTAGGTAAGTCACTTTCTCAGTTTCCCATTTGTTATCTGTAAAATGAAGAGGTAGGGTGATCTTTAGCGTTCCCTCTGGTTTTAGTTTCCTAGGATTTTTTTAATTGTGCATTTTAGTGGTGTGGAAACCTTTTTACAAAATTTCTTATGAGCAGTGAAATTTACCCAAACTTGTACTGTCAGGGCTATCCTGGTATCTTTGGGTATACTTTTTTTTTTTTTTTTAAGATTTTATTTATTTGACAGAGAGCTCACAAGTAGGCAGAGAGGCAGGCAGAGAGAGAGGGAAGCAGGCTCCCTGCTGAGCAGAGAGCCCGATGCGGGGCTCAATCCCAGGACCCTGAGATCATGACCTGAGCTGAAGGCAGAGGCTTTAACCCGCTGAGCCATCCAGGCACCCCTTGGGGTATACTTTTAAGCAATGGTGCTAATTGTGTAATTTTATTCTGCTGATATATTTTAGGCGTGGATTCAGAGGAGCAGTTCACATACATGATTATTGTGGATGTATGTGCAGATGTTTGCCCATGTCTCCTTTTCATTCTCTCTACCACAAATGGATTTTATTTGTGCATTTGAATGATTCAGGAGTAAGCAACTGTAACTGAATATATCCATAGGAAGAGATAGTTAGTCATCTTACATGCATTTATAGCATGAAAATAAATTTCTCTTCAGTCTGTATACTTGGGTAATCTTGTTCTCTACAAAGCTGGAAAAGTTGACATTGTGGTTTACTAAAATAAAAAAAAATCTTGTCAGAAGATATAAAAGGGTGCTAGATGCTCAATTTATGTATTTTACAAACATAAGGATTCCCTACTGCTAAATTCTAGGGATGCAAATAGGAATGAGAATTGGCCCTTGGTTCAGTATCAGATGTGAAAATAAGTGACTTGTAATACAATGGGGTGAGTGAGCTATCTATTAGAGGTTACAGATGGTTTTTATGGAAATATGCACACATCTGTGTACAGAATGCTGACGTGGTTTGGTTTGGTTCTAATGCTGCTGGATCATCTCTTCTAAACTGGTATAGCATTTCCCCCCATTTGGAGGCTTGGGCTCTGTTAATATTCTAAGTGAATGCTAGGTTTCCTCTTCACTGCTACTGTGTGGTACAAAACCCAAGATTATTTCTTTGGTTAAAGCACAGAAACTCCCAGTTCTCCAGTATTTGTCTTCTGCAGATGAATATGCACAAATAAGTGCTTTATATGAAGTGTCTATATTCAGTTGATAATTTAATGTAAAGGAATTTCAAATTGGTTTTATCTTTAGTCAACTTGGGGGAGACTTAAAGTATTGAGTCCTATGGCACTGAAAACAAGTAAAAGTTTTTATCTACAAAATTGCGATTATTTCTATTTTCTAGGGAGATTGTTGGACTTGAACCCACACTACCTGGCACCTCATGCCAGGACTTCCTGCCATACCCTGTCACCTCTTTCCTACTAAACTTTGAAGTGACTCAGGATTTCAGTTAGGTGTTCAGTGCAGATACTGCTAGTGCATCCTTAAATTCATGGTTACTTTTTAGGGAAAAGTGAGTCTGACTTCAATCTTCAGTGATTACTCTTCAGCTGTTAGACAAATTCAAGGTATTCTTTTGTTATTGTCTCCAAAGTTAGAGACCTTCAAATAATGTGTCCCGTGAGCCCTGAGTTCCTCTCTCGTTCTAAGAGTGTAAGACCCTCATTTGGTGGATGTAAAAAGAGCTAACATGACTTGCCAAAAGACCTTGGCCACAGGTACTTGAGAGTTATCTGAGATAGAACTTCCCACTTAGGTGTAATATATGGTAATTGAGAATTACTTGCTTGAATAAGATGAAAGCTTTTTTTTAGGAATGAGCTAATAAAGGCTAAAATCATATGAATGGATACCAGATAATTTCTAGATTATTTATATCTGATTTCCTTTAAAATATTCCCCTTCTCAGAAGTAGTGAAGCTAAGCAGAATTTCTTTTTTATGTTTTCATTAGGTGTCCCCTGCACATACAAAAAAGAACCTGTTCGTATATCTAATGGAAATAAAATATGGACACTGAAGTTATCTCATAATATTTCAAATAAGACTCCACTTGTCCTCCTCCATGGTTTTGGAGGTGGACTTGGACTCTGGGCACTGAATTTTGGAGATCTTTGCACCAATAGACCCGTCTATGCTTTTGACCTGTTGGGCTTTGGACGAAGTAGTAGGCCCAGGTTTGACAGTGATGCGGAAGAAGTGGAGAATCAGTTTGTGGAATCCATTGAAGAGTGGAGATGTGCCCTAGGACTGGACAAAATGATCTTGCTTGGACACAACTTGGGTGGGTTCTTGGCTGCTGCTTACTCACTGAAGTACCCATCAAGGTAAGTGAAACTGACAGAAGAGAGGCACCCAAGTGCTAGTCTCTAGTTCTTGTCCTTGGTGGTGGTTGTCTGAGCCTTACAAGACAGATTCTCTTAAAGGAGGTCAAATAGCCACAACCAATGGCCGATTTAGTAGCCAAAATAATGATGTCAGGGTTTTCCTGTTACACATGCTACATGTTGGTAGAAGGCTTGAGAAAGGATTTTCTATTTGCCAAACTTAGAATGTCTACAATTTAAGCCACAAGTAAAAACTGTTTTGGTGGTATTGTTTATCATTATGGTTATCATTAGACCTGTGGATTGAGCAGTCTTTGCCTAACTTTTCCAGGTTATAATAAGCTCTAAGACAAATGCAAAGGTGAGAAATTAGAAGCCCTGTGTGCCAATGATATCTTTGGGTTTAGAGCAAATCCTTCAACCTTGAAGCTTTAGTTTTCTCACTTATAAAGTACAAAAAATATATCTGCAAGTTGTATCTGACAGGGCTTTTATTATGCTGTGCCCTACCTTTATGGCTACAAAATTATTTTTCAAAGTAATTGAATTAATGACTTCAGAATTTTGCTTCAGAATCTTATAATATCTCCTATCTTTACCTTATTTTCTCATACTATATCCTATTGTTTCAACTCTGATTGGAGGTCATTTGAGTGCTAAGAAAATAGAAGGAAAGCTTTTTTTTTTTTTTTTTTTTGCTTAACTTTTGGAAAGAAAAAAAAATCAACATTTTATGTTGCCAATGTATTTTTCCATTGGACTAATTTTTAAATCCAAAATTGCAACCAACTTTGACATTGAAGTCTGTGAATAAGAAATGGGATGATGATGGACATTGGGGAGGGTAGGTGCTATGGTGAGTGCTGTGAAGTGTGTAAACCTGGCGATTCACAGACCTGTACCCCTGGGGCTAATAATACATTATATGTTTATAAAAAAAAAAAAGAAATAGGATGATGGTTATTTTCAGACTGCACATATGTACCTGTGAAGCTGCCCCGTTGCATAACTCCAGGTGTGCTGTTGACACAGAATTTGAAATGTAGAGCAGCAGCCCTGTGTAACTGAGGTTTTCTTCCCCTGGAACAGCCGACTTTTTCTCTGTAGATTCTTTATCTCAACTTCAGCATTAACACTTGGTTTTTCTGGAGAGTTTGTAGTTTTGTGTGTGGTAGATGGTGTAGTCTTGTCACTTGGCAGACCCCTTCTCTCAAAAGAAATTCAAATTTTCTTTTTCTAGTTGGCTTTTAGGGTTTACTGTCTTTTATTGTGTTCTATTCCCAATGGAAAGTAAGAGAAGATGAAATGGATACCTTTCTGGCATAAGATAACAGGGCCATTGGGGTGGGGGTTGGTTGGGCTTTCTTTGTTTCTTATCAGGAGTTTATTATGTCTATCTTGTGGTATTTATTCCTTGGCAACGTGATACAGGACTATATGGGTTAGACTCTGGCCATGAAACTCCTAAGTCTTAGAATCCTGACCTTTCATGGCTATTTATTATTTGTCAGTTGGTGAGGTTTTCATTTGCAGTTATGAAGTGCTCTGAAGAAATCAGTGATTCAGAAGAGAATGAACACTTTGAAATAATCTATGAAAGAGAATAATAACATAGTTTGAACAACATGGTGGGCAAAACGGGTATCTAAAGCAAAGCCAATGATCCCTGCATTGGGATGACTACATTTTAGAAAATGGGTTTTGAATGCTTGTAGCTAATGCTAGGAAATAAAACTAAAGTACTATGTCAGGACCAAGAATCACTAAGTATTAGTAAATAGATAAATATGAGAATGCTTGAAATAATTAGCATGTTTTAAATTGGCTGAATTTTTAGAAGAACTGTATAGACCGTGTTGGATATTGAAGCCTGTGTTCTTCACTGCATAATTTGTATTATTTTTTAAAAAATTTCATTCCTTAAGATTTTATTTATTTGACAGACAGAGATCACAAGTAGGCAGAGAGGCAGGCAGAGAGGGAGAGAGGAGGAAGCAAGCTCCCCACCAAGCAAAGAGTCAGACGTGGGGCTCGATCCCAGGACCCTGGGACCATGACCCGAGCCAAAGGCAGAGGCCTTAACCCACTGAGCCACCCAGGTGCCCCCATAACTTACATTAGTAAACACAAGTTCATTTCAAAATCATGAGATTCTCTGAATTTTCAATATCCCAAATCTCGAGTGAAATTCAGTCAGACGACTGTGGTTGGCACATAGTGGGTGCCTAGTGTTAAATGAATGAAACAAGGAAGCCATCGGACTGAGGTGGCTCTAATGCTCTGGTGGCCTACATAAGCAAACCAAAATTTAAGCCTGTAAGTACTTGAAGGTTATGAAATTAAAACCTAGGAACAACCAATCACAAATAGCCTAATGGGCTTTAAGCCAATCAGTTTCTTTGCTTCCACACCTTTTCTATGTAAGTCTTTATTCCACCTTTCTTGGTGGAGCACACCTAACCACTCAGGTATGGCACTGCTATATTCAATTGATTTTTGCTCAAATAAACTCTTAAAATTTTCAGTATATTTCAGTAGTTTATCTTTTAACAATATTAACTGAGGATGGAGCTATATGCTCTAAATGTCTCTTACCTAACTCATTTGATCCAGCTTTTCTAAAAAGTTTTTTTTTTTTTTTTTTTTTTAAAGAGCAGTGTTAAGTTTACAACAAAATTTAGAGGGAGGTACAGACGTTTCCCAAATAATTCCTGCCTCTACATGTGCATAACCTTCCCCACTGGGACATTTTTATTGTGTTGTCATGAGATTAAAGTAAATCTTTGCTTTTCTGAAAGATTTTGCAGGGAGAAGGATGAGAAGAGGGAGGAAATGGTCTACTAGAGATCAAATGAGATTCATTTAATTTCCTTCACTCACTGTGCCTTTTTCCTTGTCTCTTTTTTCCTCCTAATGGACTTTGAGAGAGCTACTTCATTCTTTGCCTTCTCAGGTATATCAAATGTATTCTTTCCCCCCCTTTTTTTTTCTTTCTGAAGTAAAACAATTTCTCCTTAATTTACTTAATTACTGCTTCTATGCATGCAGGAAAAAAAAAACAAAACTTTTTTTTTTTTAAAGATTTTATTTATTCATTTGACAGAGATCACAAGTAGGCAGAGAGGCAGGCAGAGAGAGAGGAAAGGAAGCAGGCTCCCTGCTGAGCAGAGAGCCTGATGCGGGGCTCAATCTCAGAACTCTGAGATCATGACCTGAGCCGAAGACAGAGGCTTTAACCCACTGAACCACCCAGATGCCCCACAAAACTTTTTTTTTACTTAGTCCAGAGCTATTTCCGTCCTCATTTTATGGGCAGCCCCATTCTTTTATTCCTTGTTTGTTTTTGTTTTTTAAGATTTATTTATTTGAGAGAAGGAGAAAGTATGAGAGTGCACGGGAGTGAGGGGAGGGGCCAAGGGATAGGGAGAGAGACTCTCAAGTACACTCCCAACTGAGTGCAGAGCCTGACACCATGGTTGATCCCACGACCCTGAGACCATGACCTGAGCCAAAGTCAAGAATCAGAGGCTTAACCAACTAAGCCACCCAAGTGCCCCTTTTCCTAGTTTATTTTTATAGGACAGTTTGAGGAGAAGAATGAAAGTGCCTAGTTTACTAGACTAATATACTTGTTTAGGAAGCATTCTTTGCTAGAGAATGGGTAAAACCCAATCCATTTTTTTTTTCCCTAATTTTTGGTACATTAGGTCAGCCCGGGTGCTTCATCTTTATGAGCAGCAGAATGCCTCTGTCCACAGAAGTGGTTTTATGGCGTAACTTGTGGTAGTGGCTGATTCTTGATATGGTTGGAAACTGATCATTCAGCAACTGTGATGCTTTATGTAAAAGCACCTAGATAATTCCTCCATTGAAATATTGGTGATGACTGAAATCCTCTAACATTAACATTATATTCCTGTAGGTCGGTTGTGTTTAAAGAATGTCGAGTGACTGTTTGTGTTTAGAAGGCTTAAGGTGTGCTGGGGAAGAGACACAACTTAACTACCCGAAGAGTAGGAAGCTGTTGAGGGTTGTGAAGGGGAGTGGACAGGTCTGTGAGAACTCTTGATGAGAACCTGGCCCAGTGTGGTACCTTAAAGAGGTGCCATGTAAGTTGAGGTTGAGTATCAAAGGGAAGTAGCGGGAGAACATTCTATGCAGTGGGGACAGAAATTGCTATGTAGACATCTGAGCCATTCAGGAAAGGCCATGTGGCTGGTGAGCAGAGAAGTTAGGAACTGGTTTGTAGTTGGGCCCCAGCCTGATTCCCATGTTCCATCCCTTCAAATGACCTTTGTTCATCTCCGTTCTCTTACTGTGATGTGTAATAGAGATGCCATTGTAGTTTCACTTGTAAATTAATGTGCTGTGTCACAAGCAGTAGGGCCATTCGTGGTGTGAGGTGTCATGGGCTGCCATTCTGCCTGATCCCTTAATGTCTGATCCCTTAATGTGGGCCTGGGGAGAGAGTAGACCAAGCCAACGTGAATAGCCCAATATGCTATCTCCTTTCTTTCGTGTGTGCACTCACTTTTTGCTGTTAATTTTCCTTTCCTTCTGGCCCCTGCTGTTCAGGACACCATAAACACCTTGTTATAAACTAAGGAAAAGGAGACTATAGAAAGTTTTATTAACTTAGAAAGTGTTTAGCAAAGAGAATAGATACAATAGAAGAGGTTACAAACTGGTCTTTACTTCTGCACAAAATGACTTTGAGATCATCGGACCTTGCAGCCCTGCCTGGCTCTATTTCCTGACTGTCCAGAGTGGGCTGAGTGTTTCCTGTCCTCCTCTCTCTAGAAGAAAGGCTGCTCTACTTGACCTGAAGTTGGAGATCTTTTGTTTGTTCTCTGGACCTGCTGCATTCTCCCCCCAGAGGCTCAGAGCCAATGGGAAATACCTGGGGCTAACTTCATTTTGAGAATGCCTTGCCTGTACACTAACTAGAGTTCTTACTGTTCCTTTTCCTTGTTCCTTTCCTTGTTGTGTAAATGTGTCCTATAGATTCTCTTGTGCATTTTGGATCTGAGCCTGAGTGTTCTTGTTGTATTATTTCTGCCTGGTGCCTGACTTTAAAGCTCATGAAAGTCAGGTTTATATATTATACCCTTGTTAGCATTCAGACTCAGCTATCCCAGCATTTTGGAGCAGATGTTAGCCACTGCTTTGCCCTTTAGGCTGTAATCTGCTCACTGTTCACCGTCTTTAAATTCAAGACTTGCTCTGATGATTAACCTGAAGGGGAATGCCTCTTTAAGTGTTTAGAAGCTGATGGGCTATTCTTTTTCCTGCTCTGCCAGTTCTTTGTTTTTCCTGCCGTTGGTGTTTTTTTTTTTTTAATATTTTATTTATTTATTTGACAGACAGAGATCACAAGTAGGCAGAGAGGCAGGCAGAGACAGAGGAGGAAGCAGGCTCCCTGCTGAGCAGAGAGCCGGATGTGGGTCTCTATCCCAGGACCCTGTGATCATGACCTGAGCCGAAGGCAGAGGCTTTAAGTCACTGAGGCACCCAGGTGCCCCTTTGTAGTTTGAATCAGTCTCTTGCTTCTTGACAAAGATGTCTGATAGGATGACTCAAGTGTGCTGTCTGGTTAGACCCATTCCTTACCTCTGGGTATGAACTAACAATCCCATCAGGCTACCTGCTATGGAATATTAGAGTGTTAGATCTAGATTACTATAATAGTTTAGATATACATTAAAACAAATTAAATTATATCAGATGAGGAGATAATCTTTTCACTGGAAGAGTTGGTGAGAAGATAGCCTGAGAACTTGGTCTGGTGCAACATAACCTGTGAGCCAAAACCTGTGATCAGGCTTTCCTGAAGAATAAAAATTAAATTACTCACGGCTCACATGGTTCCAGCTCCATGTGAGTCTTCCCACGCTCCCTGAAAAAAAGTCTTCTCTAGTAGTCTTCCTAGTTTTGCTAGTATAACTAGCTAACATTTACTAGATATTTATTATTCAGTAGCCACAACCTAAGTGCTCCATATGGTCTATCTTTTTAATGAGTCTTAAAACCAAAATAAGCAACAGTTATTTTCTGAGGTCTTTTACATGTAATGATGCAGATGATATATAATTCCAGTTTAGACAATTTTGCAGAGCTTTTAAAAAAGTGTTTTCAGACTTTTTTTTTACTATAACCCCTCAAGAATTATATATGTGTGTGTGTGTGTCTGAAATAAAAGTGTCATGGAAGGCTTGTTACATATTTTTCTGTTTCAAATTATATAACTAAAAAAGACTGCAGACTGACTCTGAGTAAATTTTCCTACCCACTAATAGGTAGTGACCTGCAAGATTCCTATAAGAAATAATGGTGTTTTAATGTCATCTGGGGACCAGAAGAATCCAGATTGGACTAAATCCTAGCTTATTCTATGAGTATATAGTTTTGGGGGGTTTTTTTGTTTTTTTGTTTTTTGTTTTTTTTAATTTGACAGAGAGAATATGAGCAGGGGACAAGCAGACTCTCCATTGAGTGAGGAGCGCAACATGGGGCTGGATCCCAGGACCCTGAAATCATGACCTGAGCTGAAGTCAGATGCTTAACCCACTGAACCACCCAGACGCCCCTATGAATATAGTTTATAAAATTTGTATATTCTTATAGACAGGGACTAAAAGGAAACCTGGAAAAACACAATACTCCATATGTTTACTGAACACCTACTATGTACTAAGCACCATGCTAAGCTGAAGACAGATCGAAAAATAGTTGGGTCAGTTCACTTCCTTTAAAAAAAAAAGTCATCTTCTTAGGGCGCCTGGGTGGCTCAGTAGGTTAAAGCATCTGCCTTCGGCTCAGGTCATGATCCCCGGGTCCTGGAATTGAGCCCGCATCGGACTCTCTACTCAGCAGGGAGCCTGCTTCCTCCTCTCTCTCTGCCTGCCTCTCTGCCTACTCTCTCTGTGTCAAATAAATCTTTTTTTAAAAAAAAATTTTTTTAAAGTCCTCTTCTTTACTATATAAACTTTGCATGATTTGTTAAACTGGCATTTTTATCTAGGGGCACTATTTTGAAGATCCATATCAAACTAGGCAAGCTAAAACGAAGGTGGAAACAACAGTCACTTAGCTAGAGATAGATGAGACTTCCCCTCCTTCATGTTTTCCTTTGTCCTCTCCCTTCTTGGGTTAGCAGGTAAGAGCTAAGAGCAAACTGGGCAGGATATCAAAATAAATTCATAACAAAATTTAATTATCTTTCAGGGTAAAGTATGTTTTGATATATCAGAAATCTTTGCTGCTTTCAACTAGGTGACTATTTCATTAATCCCACCCAGACCTCTGGCGTGCCTTCCCTTCCCCTTTCCCTCCTCCAGATCTCACTGTAGACTGGAGTAACAGGAGTTTAGGGAGAAGTCATTATCAGTTAGTCTCTGCCATTAAAAAATAAACTCCTTTCCATCCCCCTTCCCATGCACTATTAGAAAATATTCTCCTAAAACTTTTAAGAGTGAAGGCACTCTTAAGTTTATGGAAATCTCACTTATCACGTATCTCCACACAGATTGGTAGTTACGTTCTACAGATGCTTTGAAATCTAGAGTAGGGTTAGGACTGGCCTAGAGTTGATAAAAGTTAAGCTTTACCTTTACTGTTAGGTTATCTTATGTTGCTTGGTTTGTTCTTGGGAGAGAGCCTTCTACCCAGTGACTTGTTGGCATCAGTTAGTATACGGGAGTCAGGAAATGGGGGTTTTAGCCCTACTTCTACATGTCTTGGAGCAGGTCACATAGTGCATCTCAGCTTCCTTCTCATCTATGAGATGAAAGATTGGGCTGAGCTCCAAGGGCCCTTGGAGCTCTGTGCAGTAGGTCCATGCTCTAAAGCTTTCTGTTTGAGAAAATGCAGTCAAAGCGAAAGACTCATTACTAACTCATCCTTGTCTGTGGTGGCAAAAATAATAAAACCTTTTGTTTCTGGAATAATAGCCATCTGTGCCCATGTTCTGGTTTCAGTTATGACTTTGGAAAGCATTGTCCGTTCATCCTTGGTAAGTTTTTGCTGGCATTTGATGGCTGTTTTGGTTATAGTTGAATATCATTTGTGTCATGAAGACCTTTATGCTTTATTTAGAATCTTAATGACCTGTAATACCGTGATGCAGGCACATGGAAATATTGCTGATAGTTTTGGTTTTCTCTTAGCAGGAAGAGGTTTTCAGAAGATGGAAAAATTAGAACTATTAGTGATACAAAACAATTTTATATGAGATTTGGCTGAAAATTTTCTATCTCTTTGGTCAGTAAAGAAGAAAATTAGCAAAGGGTTAGGAATAGAATCTGAGGTCAGTATATCATGATACTGTGGGTAACCCTGCCCATGTGCTCATGTTCACCAAGCTAGGAGAAATTTCTGCCACATTATACATTAGCTCTGTGTTTGTGAAAAGTTGCCTTAAAAGTCCTTTTGAACCCACCTAAAGTGCTAATGCCTCTTACATTTTTAGAATGATTGGCTTACAGGAGAGAACTGTTGTTGTGTCTGAAGTTATTTTATAAGTGTAATATTACTCTTTAGTCATTTCTGCAGTGTCAGCCTTGTGCTGCATGGAACCATTGGGCTTTTTTGAGTTGTCAGTGATCTGTATCATCTGCCGGGGGTAGCTTCAACAATGAATACCATTCCTCAAGAGTAGCCACACAGTTATGTGCCCTTGCACATACCCTTTTTTATCCACATTTACATATATGAAAAATGAAACTCTCCTCCTATCATACACCTCTCAAGTCTTACCAAATCAGAAAGTTTACAGGCAATAACATGATATAACTGGTCAGCCATTGATCTTCTCTTTAATGTGAAATTTTGGAAGGTAGTTTTTTTTCTACCTTTGCTCTATAAATTATGTTAATTCTTTAGAGTCCTAGGGTGAGTTTGCCAAATGAAATTATATATATGTTCTTCCTCCAACAGGGTTAATCATCTCATTTTGGTGGAGCCTTGGGGTTTTCCTGAGCGACCAGACCTTGCTGATCAAGACAGACCAATCCCTGTGTGGATCAGAGCCTTGGGAGCGGCACTGACTCCCTTTAATCCTTTAGCTGGCCTCAGGATTGCAGGACCCTTTGGTGAGTGCTTATATTTGTGTCCTAGGAAGGCAAAATGTTTACAGATTGGCAGTAGAGGAGTATATACTGATCACCATTGTTAGTCAAAATCTTAAAAAGCAAGCTGAATCTTTTTCTCCTCCTCCTCTGAATTACTGAGTTACTTTTTTTTCCTCCCCTAAAAAATATCAGCCCATTCATAAAAATAATGAAACCAGGATCATCTCAAAGAGGAGTCTTTATATTGTAAATATTATAGGTAATTGGCAAAACTGAGAAGGTGGGAAATGCAGCCATGGGGTTAGTCAACCCAGAGCATGGGGAGAAGTGCTGCATGTTGACTTGTTGGTGACGTTAGAGAGCCTTTGGCTAGTTGAGGATACCCAGCTGGCAGATCATAGAGCCTGACATGATTGCCTGTGGGGATAACAGTATGATCACATTATCAGATTCCCTTCTTGCCCCATAATGTCAGAGTGTTAAGAAGATAAAATCATCCTTTTCCACAGAGATTTTGGGGACTCCTGATTTGTGTTTCTGGTCCCATTTTGAAGTACCAGTGTTTAGTGTCTGATTTAATTTCATTTGACTCTCAGCTGCTCTATTTCCATGCCAAAGCCCAGGGACTCTCCTTTCCCTCATTGTTACCAGTGATGGTGGTCTGGACCTCCACTGTCCCTCTTATAACTTGTATCAGTGAGGAGTCCTTTTAACTTCAAGTAGCTGAACACATAAGTGGTTTAAACCATAGGGCCTTTCGTTATTGCCTTAACAAGCAGGATGGAGGCAGGTGGTTTTAGCATTTCTTCTAGTAGCTGGCTCATTGACGTTGGGGTTTGGACCTGCAACTATGATTCTCTTGACCTTTTTCCTCATGGTGTTTGATGGCTGCTATGGCAGGAAGCCCCATCCCACAAAGCAGCACTCTGAGCAAGAAGAAAGGAATGAATGGAAAATGGTCTCCTCTGGCTCTTCTGTCCTACTGCCTCCATTTGGGATAAGGAGAGCCATGGGACTGCACAGGGATTGGATGGGCGACCCCATCACACTCCCTCAGTGCTCTGACAGACAGCTGTTCTTTCCCACCCCAACCCCTCACCCCTCCCGAGTAGAGTCATTCCTCTTAGGTACTTGGTCCTCCTTTGATGGACTATTTAAGAACTTCATTTAGTCTGTGCAGTCCTGAAATATAAATGAATTGTGCTTGATTACAGTTACACAGGGAGCAATTATGGGAAGAGTAAAGTATGAAAAGAAACTAGGAGACAAGGGAGGGAGGATGCCTAGGAAGGGCCCTCTCATGCTGTGCCCTCTGTCTCCCACTACTGCTTGTGTGTAGTCAGGGTGGGACATGATTTAGAAAATCAACTGCATCATAAGAATTTTCTGTGGAGCTGTACAGTTCCTTCAGAGGCAGGAAGGAGAGCCAGGAAAGAAGTAAGACTTTGCTAGAATAATGGGCAGTGATAGCAGAAAGGGAAACTGACTAGCCCCTGGGGCCCCAGGAGTGAAAATAATGACCAGATGGAGGCTTCTACTCTTCATCCTTTTTCCTCTGGGGAAAGGATGCCCCTATCTCTCACCTCAGGAGTGGATGTCCTTAGCTGGGAGGATTGGCAATGTCCCAAGCAGAAACCCTGGATTTATTTTTGCACAGAAAGACTTGTATATTCCAGTTTGCTTCATTTGGATATTAATGTATTATAATTATGGGAGAAATACAAATTAATAAGTGAACTTGAGCTGCTCTACTCGCCTGCCATGTTTAATAGAATTTATTTTCCTACAAAAACAGGTTTTAGAAAATTAACTTGTATGTTTTGGGCTCCTGAAGCACTTCTGTAAGGCAATATGGAATACTCCTTATCTCTTCTTTTAATTCTTAGGGAACTTGAGGAACTTGAGGGCGACTGAAGTTGGAAAGTAGATGTTTCCTATACCGTGGATCTTCTTAGAAACTTTTGCTGTTCCAAAGGGTATTAAGTCTCCCCAAGTGCGTGGGAGATGCCAGTCAGCATGGTTCCAGATCACATGAGGACTGCAGCCTCTAGGATCTGTGCTCTTTTCTACCTAAAGTATACACTTGAATACGTATAGATTTGTATGCATATAACATACATTCTATAAGCAAACACAAAACCTTTCTCTATTAGTCTATCAGTTAACTATAATTTAAAACATTTGTTTCCTCTTACTTAGGTTTAAGTCTAGTGCAGCGTTTAAGGCCTGATTTCAAACGGAAGTATTCGTCAATGTTTGAAGATGACACGGTGACAGAGTACATCTACCACTGTAATGTGCAGACTCCAAGGTAAGGGTGAGGATTCTGAATTTACTATGTTGGTGTTTTGCACTTTTCTTCTTTGAAAACATGGGAGGACTCTAGGATATTTTTTATCAGTAGTTAACTGATTAATACTTCTAATATACTTATTTATGCATGGAGTGCCTAGTATGTAGAACACTACTGGATGCCGATGAGAGACTAAGCAGGATGTACTGTCTTCCCCGAAAGTGCTTATGGATAAGTTAAGGAAGCTTTGGTCCTAGGTACCTCTAGGAGGTAGCTGGAGTTGAGAGATAAAGAAGAATTTCAAGTAAAACAGCATTTCCAAATTGAGTATGCATACTTTACAAAAAAAAGGGCGACTGAAGTGCAAAAGTAGATGTTTCCTGTACCATGGATCTTCTTAGAAACTTTTGCTGTTCGAAAGGGTATTAAGATGCCAGTCAGCATGGTTCCAGTTCACATGATGACTGCACCCCTCTTTTGGCGAGCACTTTTTAATGATCCTGGATCAGCATGACAAACACAGCTACATGGGTGAAGAGTAAGTGAGGCTGAAGACTGGGAGGAGGGTTTTGCAGGTATTTTGACAGTGATTAGAAGAGGGGAGAAAGAAGGAGGAAGAGCCTGTGAACATGGTAGCCACAGGGAGAAGGAGGGCCAAACAGAGGTGTTTCCTATTTTTTAAAATATATGACTTATGGACATTAGATATAAGACAACAGTGGCGAAAAAAGCCTGAAGATAGTGGGGACCTAGAAGGAGCCTGGAAGACAAGATGCTGGAGTTGCTAGGGAGAGGGTCAGGCACAGTGTAGGCAGAGGAGAGCTCCAGTTCTCATGCTTCATGATGTACCAGAATTGCTGAGGTTGTCAAATATATGATTCCCGAGCCCTGTTTCTAAGACTGATTCAGTGATCCTGGGCTGATTTTTGTGCTTCAGATTATGATTTTAATGCTTCAGATGACTCCAGTGTAGGTGGGCCATAGGCCGTACTTCAGGACCTGGAAGTGGTACCTCAGCCTTTCCAAGGTGGAGGCTGGGGTACAAGGCCGAGAGGCTAGGTGAAGAGCCAGCCTCCCTCAGTTTTGGCATAGACCATGCACACCTGCTTTATTAAAGGGTCAAGGCTGTGGCAGCTGTTGGGGTGGAACGATAGCCTTAGTCTTTTTAATAAAGTATGTTAGAGATTCTCCGCCAAGAGTGAAGGAAGCTTGGAGAGGTTTTGGGGTCCTGAAGAGACTGACGTTTTGTGGCTCCCTAGGCCATTGGGTCTGGTGGATAAGGACTTCACACGCTACTGACTTGTTCCAACAGTTTTTAGTGCTGAGCTCCAGGTACATCATCTGGTTTACTGCTTGGTCTTCATGCTTTATTCACTTACATTTCAGGATTACGTGTGTCTGTGTAGTGCTGGTTTGTTGTCTTTCTTGTGGTAGAACTTGAATTCTTCATAACAGATAGTTCAGAGTTGTGCCTAGTACTGCAAGGAAACAGAAGTGACAGCAAAGTGGGTCTATCCTGGGAGTTTGCAAAGTGTTGTGTGCTCTTTCATGTGATGATCAGTCAAGTGTGGGCAAAGGAAAAAGATACAAAGGCTCAAGAAAGCAAAGTTTATTATACTCACGGGTCCTGGGTGGGGGGAGGGGAGTGTCACTGAATGCCATGAGGGTTTCAGGGAAGCAGCAGATTTTGGTCAGGTGGCAGAAAACAGTAAAAGGGAAAGTTGAGGCCAGAACTTTCATTGGGTTCTTCAGGAAAGGCAAGGAGGGGTATGGCAGACAGGTTAGGACGGGGTAGTTGAACAATTGCGGTGGGCTCTAGGAGATAGGGATGGTCTCATTGCCTGGTGCCTGGCCCTGGGCTGGTTAAGGCAGAGGAAATCCCTCCTGCATGTGTGGGCAGTACAGAAGAGGCATGGCTCTGGATTAGTTAGTTGGCACATGACAGGCATGTTGTAGTTGAATCCTTTGCTGTCTCTAAGAATGGGTTAGCTCCAGGAGACATAGTCTCTCCCTAGGTAGAAAGGTTTTTTTAAACATTAAATGTCTTTCTATGTAGAAAATTAAAAATGTAAATACACATTCCACATTTCTATCTTGGTACTGGTTTTTTAACTATAACAGGTAAAAACCTGGTGCCATGCACATGTTGAAAAGTTACCTTCTACATTTGAAACAAGTTAGAGTAGGGAAAAAAAAAACCATTTTAGCTCTCCCCACAGGGAATTTAATGATAGGGTTGCATGTTTGATTTAGAAGAGAGTGACTTTTAATCCACTAGAGTTCAGAGCATCCTTGTTTATCAAACAAAAGCATGTATCTTCTGTGGGAGTTGTTTCTTATACCCTCTAGTATATTATTTTCTATTCAGACTGAGGTTTTCCTTAAATGGGAGAGAAGCTAAACATGAGTGTTTTTCATGGAGGTGGGGGTGCAGTTCATACTCATCCCTCGAAGTCATATGTGTGTTGTTTTCCTTTTCTTTAAGTGGTGAGACAGCATTCAAAAATATGACTATTCCTTATGGATGGGCAAAAAGGCCAATGCTCCAGCGAATTGGTAAAATGCACCCTGACATTCCAGTTTCGGTGATCTACGGCGCCCGATCCTGCATAGATGGCAATTCTGGCAACAGCATCCAGTCTTTACGACCACATTCATATGTGAAGACAATAGTAAGTGTGTGGCTTAGTTTGGGTTTTCAGTTGTAGGTGAAGCCTGCTGTGTTATGTTTGCTTTCAGTGAGGTTTCACTTCCACCGTGTTTTCAGATCTGAGCTAAACTTCCAGCCTCCATCAGGACCTGATGTCACTTGTGATGAGGGACAGGGTTTGACCCACACACATTTTCATGTCCAGACTGGCCGTGCCTGTCCTTAGAGCCGTGGTATCTCCGAGATGGGAGTGGGACATGCCAGTGGCACCTGTCCCACTCCCACCTCACAAGGCAGCATGTTCTCACTTGATTCATTTTGATTTGCTGGCCCCGTCATTAGTGGTCAGTTTGGAATTATTTTGCATATAAAATTTTAGTAAGGTCCAATAGATTTTTCTTTTCTCAGATTGTGTATTTGATGGAAATACATGAAAGTTGCTCATTCTTTTATGTTTTATTTCTGTGTAGCTGTTCTCTCTTACATTGCTAAATGTCTTTGCTTATGTGTTTTATTAAGTGCTTTTGCTCACTGACCTTTGGACTCCTTTTCCTTTCTCAGGCCATTCTTGGGGCAGGGCATTATGTGTATGCAGATCAACCAGAAGACTTCAACCAGAAAGTAAAGGAGATCTGTGACACTGTGGACTGAGAACACCGAAGAGGATATGGGAGAGCCTGCTGACTGATAGAGTTCCTCAGCAATACTGTGCAGTCTCCCGTGCAGAGTAAAGAATAAAATAACAGAACCAGCAGTCTTCTTGACTATACTTCGCACATACTTTCTTTATGAAGTTGCTTGCACATTTAAACCAGTTAGTGCCTTCTAGAAGAATGGCTTTCCTTTCTCCTATGCAAAATCGAAATATTCAAGAGTCTACAAATCTAATAGCTTTAATAAAAGGTTATTTGCCCTTCTGCTGTACTGAAAAATTATAATTTTTCAACTGAAATTTTTTTCATTTATCTAACTTTGCTATGACAGGTACTTTTTATATTTCAGTCTATATTACCAATTTTAAAAGGTAATTACTGGGTCTATAATTTTATATATTGTAATGGTGCACTTTATTTTCTTTGCTTCTATTTACCATGTCTAATAACTGATATAGTTAATCACAGTTTTGTG
Source organism: Lutra lutra (assembly GCF_902655055.1). Lineage (NCBI taxonomy): Eukaryota > Metazoa > Chordata > Mammalia > Carnivora > Mustelidae > Lutra > Lutra lutra. The sequence goes on from NC_062278.1 coordinate 161,015,452, forward strand.
TGTTTTTAATGTGAAAAGTTATCACTTGTTTAGAATCTTCCACTTCATTTTTGAAATGGAGTGATGAAATACCATTTTGGCTAAAAAGATGGGACTTTGATCACTAGCATTAATTTTTCTGATTTTCCTCTGTTCTGTATTTAAGCCACGTTTAACATTTTAAGTGTGGTCTATCCTGATGTATCTGCAACCACATAATTCCTTAAGATATTTTATATGTGACATAATTCTATGCTTCAGGGAAATATGACATTAGTATTTAAGTGATTTAAGTACTAAAACCCTTAACTAGAAGTGTGTTGTTTCCCCCGACCCCCATTAATACTATTCTTTTCCATGAGCCAGGATGCAGCGTAAGAAACAGATGTCCTTCTGAGGGGATATTAAGACTGCTACTTTCCAGTAAGCCAATCATATATTGTCATTAACCTCTAACTCCTATAGATGGGTGCTAAAACTGGATTCCATTTTTAACCACTAAAACAGAAAAATAGGTGGTGCTCTTACGTCTCATGGCACCAGAGATGAGATAGTGTTTGGTTGTTGGGTTTTTGTTTTTGAGGTTTGTGTTGGTATAATACACATACTTGAAGTTATATTATAAAAGCTATATAAGGTTGATTGAACTATTTGACAATAACTACCATCAGGTGTAACACTTTCTTGTTTTAAAATGAAGAAAACTTCTTTGAAACTGTGAAAATTGCCATGTTATAACTGGCTGCTGAGAAGACCCTCCAAAAAAGAAAATTGAATAGTATTGTCATCAACAAGGCGTCTTTGCCTTATGTTGGCTAACATTGCTTGTCTAGGAGAAAGGTGGTTATGTAAATAAAAAGAGTGAACTGTTTATATGCAAATAAAGGTTTAGTGGTTTTGACTATTGGTGTTTTAAATGGTTAATTAGGAAATCTGTAGTTAGGAAATGTAAGGTTATATCACTGTGGATTAACTGCCAGAAACATCAACGTTGTCTTCCCTACAAAGGAATAGGCAAATTATACTGAAGCACAACAGCTTCCCAGTGAACAGTCTGTCTCACTTGGCACCTTAACTATGTTACTGCAAAAGGTAACATGAGAGCCAAGACAGGTTCATATTCCTCTACCTAACAAACAAAAGTAGCCTGTACTTTTTTTTTTTTTTAATAAACATATATTTTTATCCCCAGGGGTACAGGTCTGTGAATCGCCAGGTTTACACATTTCACAGCACTCACCATAGCACATACCCTCCCCAATATCCATAACTCCACCCCCCCAACCCCCCTCCCCCCATCAACCCTCAGTTTGTTTTGTGAGATTAAGAGTCACTTATGGTTTGTCTCCCTCCCAATCCCATCTTGTTACATTTACTCTTCTCCTACCCCCTTAACCCCCCATGTTGCATCTCCTCTCCCTCATATCAGGGAGATCATATGATAGTTGTCTTTCTCCGATTGACTTATTTCGCTAAGCATGATACCCTCTAGTTCCATCCACGTGGTCGCAAATGGCAAGATTTCATTTCTTTTGATGGCTGCATAGTATTCCATTGTGTATATATACCACATCTTCTTTATCCATTCGTCTGTTGATGGACATCTAGGTTCTTTCCATAGTTTGGCTATTGTAGACATTGCTGCTATAAACATTCGGGTGCACGTGCCCCTTCGGATCACTACGTTTGTATCTTTAGGGTAAATACCCAGCAGTGCAATTGCAGGGTCATAGGGTAGTTCTATTTTCAACATTTTGAGGAACCTCCATGCTGTTTTCCAGAGTGGTTGCACCAGCTTGCATTCCCACCAACAGTGTAGGAGGGTTCCCCTTTCTCCGCATCCTCGCCAGCATCTGTCATTTCCTGACTTGTTAATTTTAGCCATTCTGACTGGTGTGAGGTGATATCTCATGGTGGTTTTGATTTGTATTTCCCTGATGCCGAGTGATACGGAGCACTTTTTCATGTGTCTGTTGGCCATCTGGATGTCTTCTTTGCAGAAATGTCTGTTCATGTCCTCTGCCCATTTCTTGATTGGATTATTTGTTCTTTGGGTGTTGAGTTTGCTAAGTTCTTTATAGATTTTGGACACTAGCCCTTTATCTGATATGTCATTTGCAAATATCTTCTCCCATTCTGTCAGTTGTCTTTTGGTTTTGTTAACTGTTTCCTTTGCTGTGCAAAAGCTTTTGATCTTGATAAAATCCCAATAGTTCATTTTTGCCCTTGCTTCCCTTGCCTTTGGTGATGTTCCTAGGAAGATGTTGCTGCAGCTGACGTCGAAGAGGTTACTGCCTGTGTTCTCCTCGAGGATTTTGATGGATTCCTTTCTCACATTGAGATCCTTCATCCATTTTGAGTCTATTTTCGTGTGTGGTGTAAGGAAATGATCCAATTTCATTTTTCTGCATGTGGCTGTCCAATTTTCCCAACACCATTTATTGAAGAGGCTGTCTTTTTTCCATTGGACATTCTTTCCTGCTTTGTCGAAGATGAGTTGACCATAGAGTTGAGGGTCTATTTCTGGGCTCTCTCTTCTGTTCCATTGATCTATGTGTCTGTTTTTGTGCCAGTACCATGCTGTCTTGATAATGACAGCTTTGTAATAGAGCTTGAAGTCCGGAATTGTGATGCCACCAACTTTGGCTTTCTTTTTCAATATTCCTTTGGCTATTCGTAGCCTGTACTTTTTATTTAATATCTTAGAGGGCTAGCTACAGGCCTTCAAGTGGCACAAATAATTTGGGTAATATTTTTCTATTTTTGACATACTCTCCAGTCTCTCTTAACTGGGTAAGTGACAGTTCTCACTTGTACAGGAAAGTTTCTGCAAAGGAAACTTGGTCTCAGCCCTTGGAGGGAAGTTACTAGTTCACTTAGTAAATGGAGTTTCTGACCACAGATGTGCGAAGTGATTCAGGAAAATTGTACCCAATGTCAAGTGGAACTTTCTTTCCTACCAACTGATTTTGCTATGTTTAAGAAATATTGTCATAATTCATTTTAAAAGTTAAATTTTCCCTTGGGTTATAGAATATGTAATTTTGTGAATATTGAGCTAGCCAGGAAGGTTACAATCCTTAAATTCCTAAAAATACAGGGGGTGCTAAATGTTTCCTTAAAAAATTCTATTACAGTATTTGATCTTTGCTAAATTGTACACACCATACTTCAACTTTATTTTACAGAATAAATTTTACTGTGATAGTTAAACAAGTCAGTTGCTGTATATTTTCTTGAATTTTTGGTATAGCCCAGTCAGTTTATACTAGTTACCATAGGACCATGGATCCAGTGGGTATGCAGTAACGCTTGTTGGCTTTGGGAGGGGAGGCAGCTGTGCACTGCGCTGACCTCCACACAGGGGCTATTTTGGGTTCATGAGGCCCTTAGTGCAATGTCTGTTTCCTTCTAAAATGAATTTCAAAAAAAAAAAGTTTGCCTAGAGTGGGTTTCAGAGTATTATTTAGAAAACACTTTTGATGTCTCTCTGTTTATATAGATGTATATTATATATGTACATAATTATATATATAATACATATATATAGAGAGAGGGGGGGTCCCTCTCTCTATAATCCCAATAATACAAGTTCTTTCCTATATAAATTATTGGGAAGAATAAACAATACTAGCCGGAAGAGCCCCAGAAAAGAGCCGAGAGGGAAGAGGGATAACCCTATTAGATATTATAACATTACTAAGAACTATATAAAATCCAGGAATTTAGTATATGATAACGGAAGCATGTGATTGATGGAGAAGACTTAATAGTGTTGAGACACATGTGGTTAACTATACAGAAGAAAACAAAGTTGAATCCATTTCTCACACTGCACAAGGATACAATCTGAATGGATCAGAGACCCAGCTGTGAAAATGAAGCCTTAAGTAACTGCAAGAAGATATGTATCAACTCCTTTATGATCTGAGAGGAGGGAACACTTTTCTATGACTGAAAATCCAGAAGCAGTAAGTGGAAAAGTTTGCATCTTTAACTGAAAGAGTTTTGGATGGCCAAAAAACCAAAGTTAAAAAGTAAATAAACTGGCAAAAATATTTGCACTATTTGTTAAAGAAGGCATACATTGCTCTAACATCTGAGGAATTTTGAAACTTTAAGAAACTGCAAGAAAAATAGGCAAAAAGATATGAACAGTTTGCAGAAAATAAAATGCAAATGGCCCTTTAACACGAGGGTGTGCCTACTAAGGGAAGGGCGAATTTAAGCTACCAAGACGTCACCATTTCTTACCTAATCAGGTGGGGAAAATCCAAGTTACACAATACACTGTTGCTGACACAGTGGGGAATAGGCACTCTGAAAAGTATAAATTCCTGTGGGTGGAATTTGTTAATAACTAGCAAAATTAAATGAGTTTGTTCTTTATCTGGGCAGTCTCACTCCTAAGAATCTATCTGAGACACGCTGGCAAAAATCTGAGATGGTGTATGCCCAAAGATCTTCATTACAGCACTATAACCACAAAAGATTGGAGGCCACCTAAATCTACTGAGGGATTGATGGAGGAACCTGTGGTACAAACTCCGTACAATGGAATCCTACACAGCTGTGACAGGACCTGAGGACGATTGCTGTAGACTATATTCTAGAGTAGAGAAAGTAAAGAATGGGATCTGTGGTATGCTAACTATTGTGTAGGAAGGAAGGGAACAAATTAAAAAAAAAATATGCATCTGTTTCTTTTGTTTTTAATGCCATAGAAAGTATGTTATACCAAGAACTAATAAGTCACTTCCCTTTGTAGTGGTGGTAGGGAGCTGGATAGTGATGGCACCTAGATCTGTATCTTGTTTTATACTTTTTTTTTTTAAAGATTATTTATTTATTTATTTATTTGACAGAGAGAGATCACAAGTAGGCAGAGAGGCAGGCAGAGAGAGAGAGAGGGAAGCAGGCTCCTTGCTGAGCAGAGAGCCCGATGTGGGACTCGATCCCAGGACCCTGAGAGCATGACCTGAGCCGAAGGCAGTGGCTTAACCCACTGAGCCACCCAGGCACCCCTTGTTTTATACTTTTTACGTTTAGATCCTTTCGGTGTTTCCTATAACTAAAGAAAAAGAAAAAACCCTCTTAAAACTAAGAATTAACTATATCAAGCTGGAAGTAAAACCACATATAGAATTTCTTCAAGTGACTTTAAAACACAGCATTTTGTCTGCAGTTTCCTAATGAAATGTATTCTATGTTTCCTACAGACGAAACAATCACAAAGAAATCTGAAACTGCATTCAGTATTTTTATTTTTAACAGTGATATTGGTGCTACCATTTTGAAACTGCATATTTATAGATGATAGGGCATATATTAGGGAAATCACAAACCAAGAGTTTCAGCACAAAGAGATACAAGACCTAAATAAAACCCCTGCAATTGTATATTAAAATAGTAAATACCAGTAAAATACTGTGATTTATTTTTCTTTTTCTGAAAAACACGTATCACATAGTTTTTTTCCACTGAAAGTTCTTGAAGCAATCACAGCCCAGTGGTGAGGCCCAGCCTAGTACCAAGACTGTCCCACTAAAGTGACAGGGAAAGGATAAGATGAGGTTGGACCATTTGTGTCTGAAAGCAAGGAAGCAATGAGAGTGAGTTCATGTCACAAGGACCCAGGAGCCAACTTAAAGATGGAGCAATTTGAGCATCAGAAAGGATAGAGAAAGGATAGTGGAGGAGGCGCCTGGGTGCCTCAGTTGGTTAAGCAACTGCCTTCAGCTCCCGTCACGATCCCAGAGTCCCGCGTAGGGCTCCCAGCTCCACGGGGAGTCTGCTTCTCCCTCTGACCTCGCCTCTCATGCTCTCTCTCACTGTCTCAAATAAATAAATATCTTAAAAAAAAAAAAAGAATAGTGGATTGAAATACAAAATACAATAAAAATCCACAAAGTTGTAACAATAGTTGAAAACTGGGTCGGTCACCTTTGGAGGTTACTAGGGCACCAAACCATTATTTTGAAAATGGCTGACCAGGGGTCGCCTGGGTGGCTCAGGTGGCTTGGGTTGGTTAAACATCTGCCTTCAGCTCAGGTCATGATCCCCGGGTCTTGGGATTGAGCCCCACGTCAGGCTCTTTGCTCAACTGGGAGCCTGCCTCTCCCTCTGTCTGCCACTCACCCTGCTTGAGCTCTCTCTTTCTCAATCAAATAAATAAATCTTAAAAAGAAAAAAGAAAATGGCTAACCGAAAAAATAAAAAGCATTTATCCTGACCTCTTTTTGTATTAGGTTAACTTGATAAGGGAAAGTTCTTCACTTGAGAATCCTAGCTAAATGCCAGAGAAATGATAGGATTAAGAAATTCACTTCTAGTGAAATAATGGATCTAGGTTGCTAAAAGTGTTAGGTGAAAAGTTGATGGAAAACATTTTGTTGAATGACTCAGACTGATAACCTGCAAACCTAGTGTTACTAAAAAAAGGAACAGCCAGAGGTTAACGCCTCCAATGTGTTGCAATATCAAGGACCCGATACCAACCGTGATGAATTATTGGCCAAAACAAACAAAACTGAACCTGAATGTAAATCAGCCCTCCACATCAATGATCTGTTTGTAAACACATGGGATATTGAACATATTAAACAGCGCACCAAATACAGAAAAGTGTATTTCAGAAAAAGAAATTTCATAGGACAAATAACACAGTTTCTTCAACAAACTGAAGGTGTAAAATAAAGACCGTGGATGGTTGAGACTTACAGACTGGGGGAGCTTAAAGAACTTGTTTGGATCCTGATTTGAACAAAACCAGTTTAGACTTTTTTTGATACAGAAGAATTTAAGATGGATTGGATATCAGGTGATATTAAAGAATTACTAATTTTATTGGGTGAAATAATGGTATGACTATGTTTGTTGGTTTTTTAAAAACCCTATCAGAGATACACTCTAAAGTATTTATGGTTGAAAATATGACTGGGATTTAGGGATTTCTAGGAAAAAGAGAAGCAGGAAATAAAATGAGCAGAATATTATGTTGAAACTGAGGGACAGATACATGGAGGCTTATGTAGGGGTTTATTACTCTATTTTTATGCACACTCAAGAATTTACATAATAGGGGTGCCTGGGTGGCTTAGTCATTAACATTAAGGTCTACCTTCAGCTGAGGTCATGATCCCACAGTCCTGGGATCCAGCTCCCCACCCCCTGCATTGGCCTCTGTGCTCAGCATGGAGCCTGCTTCTCCCTCTCCCACTCCCCCTGTGTTGTGTTCCCATTCTCTCTGTGTCTCTATCAAATAAATAAAATCTTTAAAAAAAAAAGGAATTTACATAATAGGAATCTAAGGATGGAAGAGAATGGGGAGAGATTGGAGGCTGCCAGTAGAGACAACATTTTTGAAGAAAGAGCAGACAAGTGGTAATAGTTGGAGGGGGAACCTGATGAATAACCCAGCAGAGATGGGGGGGAAGATGGGGCTGCAGGAGAGAATGATTGGGGTGATGTATTGGCAAAGCTAAAGGTGAATAAGAACTCTCATATACTATTGGTAGGACTGTAAAAGCTATTACCCTTTTTTTAAAAAAAGATTTTATTTATTTATTTGACAGAGAATACAAGTAGAGAGGCAGGGAGAGAGAGGAAGGGAAGTAGGCTCCCTGTGGAGCAGAGAGCCCGATGTGGGGCTCTATCCCAGGACCTGATCATGACCTGAGCCGAAGGCAAAGGCTTTAACCCACTGAGCCATCCAGGCGCCCCAAAGCTATTACCCTTTGACCAGCAATTTATATGGTAAAATTATAAATGCCACCTGACACAGCAATTTTGTTTCCAGTTTTCAATCTCACAAATACACCAGCACTGATGTGCAAAAACATCTACAAGATTTTCATTGCAACATTGTGATATTAGAAGTCTGGAGCCCCATATATGATTAAATTCCAGGTCATCCATACACTGGAATATTATGCAGCCTTAAAAATGAGGTGGATCTCAATATTTAGGTGTATCAAATCATCACATTGTATACCTTTTTTCCCCCCTAAAGATTGTATTTATTTATTTGACAGAAACACAGTGAGAGAAGGAACACAAGCAGGAGGAGTGGGAGAGGGAGAAGCAGGCTTCCTGCTGAGCAGAAAGCCCAACGTGGGGCTCGATCCCAGGACTCTGGGATCATGACCTGAGCTGAAGGCAGACCTTAGTGACTGAGCCACCCAGGTACGCCACATTGTATACCTTAAACTTATTTATATGCCAATAATAATAATGAAGCTGAAAAAATATGAGGTAGATTTTTAAATCTATAAATGACTGGAAATTTTTCAAAATAATAAAATGAAAAAATTAAAAATAGTATGTACATGAGATATACATATATTTCACACACATAAATATATTTTCACACATAAATATACACATATAAAATGGTGTGTCTCTGAAGTCACATAAAGAGATTTTGGGGAGGATAAATATGTGCATGAGTTTGTTAGCAGTGGTTGGCTTTGAAGAAGAGTAACTCTGTTTTATATGTTCTTGTAAATTTTGGATCCTGTGCATTCATTATGTTTTGGTAAAAATATATAAATAGAAAAAAACAAACCTTAGTTAATACCAAATATGTAAGAAAATAACTAAAGGGGCTATCTGTGAGGATGTGCAGTCCCAGGCTGGGGGAAGAGGGACAGGTGTTCAGTTTGGAAGACTGCAAGCCTCAGTAATTTAATTATCAAAAATTGAGCTATAAAGCCAGAATTGGTCTGTCTGTGTTCCAAAATAGAAACACAGTCACAACATGAAACTGTCTTCTTCATTTGTTTAATTTTGCTTAAACTTGTTACAAGGGGCGCCTGAATTAGAATATCTCTATATCTCTATGTCTGTTAAGCTCTACCTTTCTCTCTCCCCATCTCCTATGCACCCCCATATCTCTCCTATTTTTATGTTAAATTAGAAGGGATTAAAATGTATTTGTCTGTTTTCTGGCTATAGCCTGGCTTTAGGATCACTTAATTAGATCAGCTCCCATATTTAAAATTGAAAAACATTCTTAGCAAGTAGTTTTCTAAATGAATGAGTAAGGAATTTTATTCCACTATATATTTTAATCTTTAAAAACAATTCTGGGGGCGCCTGAGTGGCTCAGTTGGTTAGGCATCTGCCTTTGGCTCAGGTCATGATCCTGGGGTCCTGGGATCCAGCCCAGCGTTGGGACTCCCTACTCAGTGGGCAGGGGGGCCCTGCTTCTCCCTCTGCCTGCTGCCCTGCCTCCCCTCCCATGCTCTTTCTCTTACTCACTCTCTCTCTCAAATAAATGAATGAAATCTTTAAAAAAAAAAATTCTGTATGCCCACTTACGGCTTTAAAGCTCCCCATGAAGTGCCCACTATTTGAAAATTTAGAATAACCAATGTGTACTTTTTTCTTTATTAAAAAGAAAACATTCATCTTGACAGAGGGGTCAAGGCTGACAGATGTGAAGGCTTAGAGTTCCAAGTCAGGTTTACCACATCATATGACACTGGACACTTGAGCAGACAGGTATGGAGAGCTAAATGACTGGACCCATTTTTTCCTTGGTAAGATCAGACATGTTAGTCATAATGACCAGGTGGGAGGATAAGTGCCTTCTAAACATTACTGCTGTGTTTGTCATGTTGATTACAAGTATTTCTTAGTTTTTATCTGTGAATGGTTTAAATGGGAATGTACAGCAATGGAAACTATGAAATGTGGAAACCAGGATGCCAGACACGAGTGACTGGTATTTCACCTTCCCGTGCCAAGCAGCTTGCTATCTGTCTGCTGATTTGTGAAAACACCAGCAGATCTTTAACATGTATCTATGCAAGACTTGAAAAAGCTGCTTCGGGGCACCTGGGTGGCTCAGGCGTTACGTGTCTGCCTTTGGCTCAGGTCGTGATCCCAGGATCCTGGGACTGAGCCCTGCATCAGGCTCCCTGCTTGGCGGGAAGCCTGCTTCTCCCTCTCCCACTCCCCCTGCTTCTGTTCCCTCTCTGGCTGTGTCAAATAAAATCAAAGGAAGGAAGGAAGAAAGGAAGGAGACGAAAGAAAGAAAAGAAAAGAAAGAGCTTCTTTCTGTGAAGTGGGGTTGGGGACTAGCCGAGTGAGGGGATATGGGGAGTCAAAGATGGCAGAGGAAGGAGGCCTCGCGCTAACCCGCAGGAGATGGCTGAGGGACTCTCTGTGGCCCTCTTCGATAGCAAAACATTTCCAGGGATGATCTTAAGGGTGAGGCATCTCCTGTGTGCTTCTGAATGACCTCTCCGCTTCATGTGGCCAGCACCAAAGATGTAGGCAGCTGACACATCTCCTTGGCAGCCAAAGAATTACTGCAGCCTGTTTCGGCCGAATCGGAGCATGAGGCGTGGACTCTGCCAGGGCTGAAAGAATGAGCATCTCAAACTCCTGTGTCTGAGTCATCCAGGCTGCTTGTTGCAAATGGAGTTGAGGCACGAAAGCCAAGAGATTCTCATTCTGCAGATCTGTGGGTAGGGCCTGGGAATCTACATTTTCAATAGCCCTCCCACCCCCTATCCACCCCCAGCCTATCTCTTTAATACATCTGACAGAGAAATGTCAATTTTTTGTTTGGTTCGCCAGGCAGTTAATTTGGTTGGACTCAAATTGCAACTGCTGTGTCTTGTTGGCAGCTGAGGTCTCAGTTCAACTATTTTATCCTTTGCTGTAGTCTGCCAGAAATCAGGGCAGAGATTATATTCAGACTCTGTGTTACCCCTGTCTGGCTCTCTCCTTTCCAGGACTCCCCACATTTTGCAGTGGCTGTGCTTACCCCGAACTCTGTCCTCTGGTTCTTGAAGCCAGAAGAACTCCTGGTTTTCTACCAGAGTCCTGGGCTCCTCCCTACCTTGTGGCCCTGAGTTGTGGCCTTCTTCAAGGCTAAGAGCTGTGAAAAAGCTGTTCTCACTCCTAGCATCAAGTCCCTTCCATTTTACATCTTGCTTTTGTTCGTTGTACAGGGCTTTCGTGTGGTATTTGCTTCACACTGTCCCGTGGACAGCTGCTATCAGCAGGTGGGCTGGGCCCCGGTAGGGTCTTCCCCAGCTGTCCTGGAAGCGGGACTCCGTTTTCCAGGGCTCTTTTTGTACAAGCTTGAGACTTGGCTAGGTGGAGGCTTGTTTTGCTGTAAGACACACTCACATGTTATTTCTGTACTTCCTTTACTCACCATCAGCCTGTTGTGGCCACATCTAGCAATCTGTGGATGTTTCTCTTTACTGGAAAAATGTAAATAAGAATTAGCCAAGGCAGGAAGAGTGGTGTGGTATTTGCACTGCTTTTAGAGAATGAGGCTCTACACTTAGCTGAGATGAAAACCAAATATAGTTTGCAGTCAATATCCCGTCTGGAAACCACCAGTTCTGTCTCATCTCTCTAAAGCTTTTCTATTTTTTTTCCCCTGGTCCATCTATCTTTAGCTTTAACTGGCCTCACAGGCCTTGCTTACCCTGCCCACCAATGGCTCCAGAGACTTGCAACACTTTCCCAGTGCACTGTTCCTAAGGCCTCTGCCCTCTCTGGAATTTATTTCTCGTATTTACGGTCGGAGCTGTGCTGGTTCATTGTAATCTAATACCCCTAGTGCTATAAATTTTTACTAAGCCAACAAAAGCAAAATGGTTAAAAGCTTGAGAAATGCCAAGTCCTCATAAATCAGGAAGCTTCCAGCAACTTTAGTTGGTAAAGTACTGCAATATTCTGCGTTACTCAGAACCCCTATCTGACTATAGGATAAGATTAGTGAAGTCTTGTTCATCTGGAAATCAGCAAAAGCCTTGAGGGATGAATGCTTTTCATCTTCCGCATTGCTGATGGAAACTTCGCGATTCCCTAAAACTAACCCATAAAAACCTTAAAAGGTGATGCTCCTGACACATTCCCTCCATTATGTCCACTGTCCAATGGCTGATAACAAAGGAGCTTGAAAATAACGATCTGAACTAATAAGGGGTTATATTTACTATGCTGACACTGAGGAAGCAGGGTCTGGAATCCTGACAATCACAGTCCCATGATGTATGAGTTGGTGCGCTGACAGCTACCTCATCATTCATTGATCTTTGGCCCGTGGGGACTGGAGCCAGCCATGAAGTCTGGTGTCACACACATACCTCTCCATTGCTGAGAACCCAGAAGATGAGGAGGAAAGCTTGAGCACTCACAATAGCCACCACTGAGGCTTGCAAACGAAGCCCTGGGTGTGGGAAGGTGTAGAGACCCTCTCTCAGCATTCAAGCTGCTGGCTGCCTCACCACAGTTCACAAGTGCTCTTGGTAATCTGCCAGTGGCCAAACTGCACGTGAAGGCGAGGGTTTCCTGGTTCCTGGGAGACAGCCTGAGCAGCAGGGAGCAGCAAGGAAGAAGCTGATACTTATTTCATCCTTACTCCCTGCTCTGTGTATCTCAGGAACACTTGACTTTGATCCTAAGGATAGCAGGTAGTTGTGCAGGGTGGGGAATGGGGCAAAGCACACATAGAAGTTATCTCCAAAAACCGTTCCCATTTTACAAAGGAGGAAAATGAAGCTCGGAGAGGGGAAGTGACTTGCCCAAGATAACATAGCTAATGAGTGGTCCGCAGGGACACTGGACTCAAAAGTAGTCTCATCCCCTTTAGAGTTCTTTTCATTCAAAGTCTTCCTTCTACAAAGTTAGTCAAATATTATAAATGATAGCGTAGGGTTGGTCTGCTGTGGTGTAGAGCAGACAGGATCTTTATAGAAACTACAGATGTGGCAAAGTAATAACTTGGTTGTCTAGCTAACTTTTGATCCAGATCTCACAAAGCTACCAGCACCTTAGCGAGTCTGAAATAACCTTTTTCAGAATGATTACAAGTTGCTCTATGATAGAAGGTGCTCAAATAAATGTCATAACAGTACAGGCCAGCCCTGTACCCAATGCCTCAGAGACTCCAGTCAAGGAAGTGAGTCAGGGGTGGACTCTTCCCCATGGGGTCATAGCCCTTTGGGAGTTTTGTTTCTTTGTGTACTTCTGTCGATTACACTGTAAGGTAAAGGCATTGTTGCAAAGAAAGGAGTTGCAGCTGGCCTGGGGGGGGGGGGGGGGGGTCAGGGGGCATCCGGAAAGGGGAAGCAGGCAAAGCATTTGAACCAAAACCTTAAGAAGCTATGTTTAAATAGTATCCATCTTTCATAAGAAAAAACACTAATGGAACACTAATTGCTTGCAATGAGGTTTGTAACATTATTTAATTCTTGTAACAGCTCAGTGGGAAGGTACACTTCTTTTATGGAGAGTTTACTCCTTGGTGCAGATGCTGTTGGTGAACTGCCACCGGGGACTTTCCTGGATTAGCTGCTGCTGGTGTTGGTGCTGCTGATTCACATTGACCTTTCTTCTGAGAGCTGCTCTTGGCCAGCGGAAGAAGCCTTACTCGGAGATGTAACTGGGAGGCAAAGTCAAAGAAACCTCCTGACAAAGAGAGAAAATAGGAGAGACAGCTGATGAGAGACATGAATGTTGGATTTCCCAGATCTATCTTCCATCTAATTGACATTCCAGAGAGAGAGACTTAAAAAAAAAAAAAAGTATTTTAATAGAGAATAAAAAATAGAAAATAGTCCATTTTTGACATGAATTTCCTTGAGATGCCCCCAGGTGGTGAGAAGCAATAGTCGGGGGGGGGGGGGGTCAAATGTAGACATCACCTAGTGAAATTTCAAACTCTTAAAGATGCCAAGGATCCTTGGCTGAGAATAAAGAGAGAATTCTACAAGTTTCTAGAGGGAGATAATACACACAGTTTCAACAGTCAGACTGGCACCCAGGTGTTCATCTTCCAGTGTGAGCTATCTACAAAGTTCTGAGGGAAAAAAACTTTGAACTTTGAATTCTACACCCAGTTTACTATCATTAAGAGTGAAAGCAAAATAACAATACTTTTGAACATGCAAAAGCCCAGGTAATACGACGTGTAATTTGTGGGGCTCAGCATAAAATGAAAATGTGGAGGCTCCAATTAAAACATATATTAAGAATTTGAGGATGGCAACAATGGCAGAAGAGTCAGGGTCATCGTGATGCAGTGAAAGCAAGACTTGATCAGCCATTGCTGGCTTTGATGATGAAAGGGGACCCAAGTTAAGGAAACCAGGCAGCTTCCAGAAGCTGGGAATGGCAAAGAAATGGATTCTCACCTACCACAGCTGGAAGAACACACCTTGATTTTTATCCAAGGAGACCCATTTTGGACTCTGGACCTCAAGAACTGTAGGATAATAAATCTGTGCTATTTTCAACCACTGACTTTGTGGTAATTTGTTATACCAGCAATAAGAAATTATTTTGCCCTCAAATAAAAAGACAGACTCTCAAATAATACAAAATCATAACTAGGAAAAAACAAATACTCTAAAACATGGGGTTTAAGTTCAGGTATCTGCAATTTACAAGCGAAAACAAAACCAAAACAAATTGTGAATCCTTTCATAAAAAGATTTTATTTATTTATTTATTTATTTATTTATTTATTTAAGAGCGAGAACATGTGCAAGAATGAGCGGGGGGAGGGGAAGGGGCAGAGAGAGAGGGAGAAGCAGACTCCCTGCTGAGCAGGGAGCCCGATTTGGGGCTGGGTCCCAGGACCCTGAGATTATGCCCTGAGCCCAAGGCAGACACTTAACCAACTGAGCCACCCAGGCACCCAAATTGTGAATCTTTATTCATTCATTCAAAAGTAAGTGTTGTGCATTTGTGGGAGCCAGGCAGTGAGCTGAATAAAATGAACAGAATGGATGAACTCCTTGACCTCATTGCGCTTAAAGTTGGGGAGGGGAGCAGCTTAAAAGGCATTGATTTGTATATATGTACATAATTGCAATTCCTAGGAGCACTGTGATGGTGTATACAGCGTGCTGAGATTGAGACTCTGCAGCTGGTGACTGGGCACATGCTGAAGAATGGAGCTTACGTTGAGAGGAATGGCTGCAGGAAGTGGCCTCACTTCTCAGAAAGGGTAAGGTGACCATGGAAGGTGTCGCTGGAGCTTATAGCCCCAGAAGCCTCCCCTTAGACCCATCTGCGTTTCCCTCAAGGCCACACCTATCCCAGGCAGCCCCAGCCAGTGACTTGAGTGCAGTGGTGCTCAGAAGCCAGGTGTTCCTGCCCAATGCAGGGCTCCCTCAGTGGTCAATCCCTGGCCACTGCCAGAAACTTCCCTGGAGCTGCTCTGCTGTCTGTGACCTTCTTGTCCAACTTCTTTCTTTTTCCTCTCCTTTCACACAAGTCAGCTCCACCCTACCTCCTCTAGCTCTCTCCCTTCTGTAGGCATTTTCCTCAGCAAATGCCTTGCACACCTACTGCTGTGTGACAAATAACCACAAAATTAGTGGCTTAAAGCAACACACATTTATTATCTCACAACTTGTGGATCAGGAATCCAGGCGTGGTGTCATGGGTACTCTGGCTCAGGATCCTTCCCAAGTCTACCGTCATGGCTGCCAGGGTGGTGCCCTCATCTGAAGGCTTGAATGGGGAAGGACCAGCTTTCCGAGCTCACATGATTACTTGGGGGAGAATTCAGTTCCACAGAGCTTGATGGATGGAGGGCCTCTGTTCCTAAGTGGCTGGCAGCTAAGGCCACCCTCATTTCTTTGCCATATGAACCTCCCTAGTGTGGTCACTCCTATCATTAAAGCTTATAAGCTAAGAAGGCAATCAAATCTACCAGCAAGAGAGAAGTTACACTTGTGTACTATAATCAGAGAGGGAACATCTCATCAGATTTGCCAGGTTCTATTGGTTAAAAGAAGTCACATATCTCATCCACACTCAGGGGACGAGATCACGCAAAGGCAACAGAAGTCACCAGGACAACTTAGAGCTTGTTTGTCACTGCATGCATTCATAATCAGGTTTGTCAGATACCAGAAACTTGGTGATACACTTGGTTTACAAAAAGTGTTGCCTATTCTCCCTGAAGTTGACAGAATAAATGTCTTGCTCCAAAATATCTGCACATGGTTTCAAATGGAATCATACAGTCACTATTTGTTGAATGAATGTATCCATTTGCTGCAAATGAAAGCAGTCTTGAGAAAACAGAGTCTGGCACCATGAATAGGTTGTTTTAAAATTGCATTATAAAACTGACATGGCAGATTTCTATATTAAGGTCAAAATTTCAAGCCATGCCATAAAAAAAAAAAAAAAAAAAAAAAAAAAAAAAAGCTTAAATATTCAAGGACAAAATTTTCCACAGCATACCCTTGTGTTTGCCTTTCACATCTGGACCATTGTCCTAGTCCTGCCCTTCACAGCCATTTACATTTGAATCACGTTTCTCTCCAAGAAACTCGAACAAATATAGCACTTCCTTTTAAACGTCCTTTACTCAGGGAGGAAAACATATTTTGGGATATGTACACACTTTTCCACAACAATACCACCATAAATTTTAAAATACTGTGTGCAAAGGGTGGTGACTGCTTTATGTTCACTCCCTCAGTCGATGCCTTTTAGATGACATTATGGAGAATTGATTCATTAACACTGTAACCGTTTTGTTCTTGGCACGAGAATAGGCCAGTGCTTGCCCTATGAAGCCATGTCAGGAAGTCTAGATTCTTGCCTCAGCTCTACCACAGGTGAGCTGAGTGGCCCTAGCAAGTCACCCTCCCTGTCTATACCAGAGTTCTCTTGTTTGTGGAATGAGAGGTTGAGATGAAAAAAATCTCTCTTATCCATTCAGGGATCTGTCCCTCCATGGAGAGCTCTCTCCGGGGTGAGCCCGATGGGTGCTGTAGTGTTCCACCCAGATCCTCTTTACTGGGCTGGGCAACCACACCCAATCATCGGGAGGGCGGCCACTAGTAGCTCATAGCTAGCTCCTTCTCTGGAGATTTGCCCTGGGCCAAACAGGACTGTCCTTGCTTGGGAGTCTACACCATCGCACCCAGTGACTGACTGACATGGGGGCACCTCCTCACCCCGCCTCCACGTATGACTGAGTCTGTGGTACAATTCATGGATCTGAGTTCCCGTGGGAACCACATTCGTACTCACCTCCTTCCCCCATTCCATCTGCTTTCCTCTCTCCTGAGCAACTCCTTAAACCCAAAACAGAATTCTTGTCTCAGGCTCTGTTACTAGAGATCTACTTCTGGTCCGAGAAAATTACCTTAAAGAGGAGCACTCAGGGTTGTGGGATTTCCTAAACCTACTTGAGGGTGTATGTCATCAGGAAAATGGGGAATGGTGAGATATAAAAAGGGACAGGAAGCTTTTCACTAAAGCACTAGGTATATTTAAATAAATGAGTAGTCTTTAGTTTATAGACAATTTACATTTGTGTTGATGATGGGACCTCTAAGTAGAGCTGCTCATGCCTTGCTCAGGGTGGGTACTCAATAATTATTGAACAAAATTGAATTTCTAAAAGGGGGCCTGGAATGTTTATAAGAGGCTTGATTGTAGGAGAGAAGAGGTGGGGGCATAAATGAGAGAAGGGAGAGAGAGTACAAGGAAAAGTCTGGTGGCCCTGGGCTCCAGACTGCCCCGGCTCATGTGTCAGCATGACGGAGATTAGGGCCAGGGGAAAGCAGCCATGTAAGAGTTCATCTTGGCAGGTATGTCTAGATGGCAGGTGCCAGTCCTTGGGGGTATCCTCAGTGGGCTCTTACCTTTCTTTTTGTCACCACCAGTCATGGTCCACCAGGTTGGGAAACTCGATGGAGGCAATTCCCTTTTTGTAGATTTCCTCGGCTCAGCTACACTGCCTTTCTTGGTGTCTGGGAGGGGACACGAGCTGGTAACAGTCCTCTTGGGCCCATAAGGACAGAGCAGAGCTTCACTTACTTGGGACCCTGAGTGCTGAGATTCATGGTTCAATAATGAAACATGGCCTTCTCCCTGCTGCTTTGCCCACACCCAGACTTCACTGTGGTTCTCAGCCCACTTGACTTATTTTGTGTCTCCTTATACCCCCTCCACTGAGTGGTCAAGGAAAGCTTGGAGGGACTCCTTCTGGATTTTTCAGAATGAGCGATGGGAGCCATACAGGTATTAAAGATGTTGAGCCAGAGAATGAAAGTCCTCTCTCCTCACCCAGCCCTGAGCCATCTCTGGATTAGAATTTCAGTGCAGGCCCTTAGCTATGGCCAGCACAGACAGCGGGGCGACCCTCAGCTGGAGACCTCTCCTGGCTAATGCTCCCTGAGGGCCCGCATGGACAGGAGATCATCTTCTAAACAATGGTGACTTGGGCTGAAGGAGGCAGGACCCGGAGTTGGGGAATAGGGCCACCTGGTGTGGGCACTCCTTCAGAGGTGTGAAGATCTCCAGAATGATATCTGGTGTTCCTAACTATGGCCTCCAGACCCTAACCCAGGACACCAAGCATCTGTTAGAAACGTCCTGCTCACTTCCTGAGCCCATCAGGGATTTCTGGCTGCATCCTCATATGGAACATGAAGGGTTTTGGGCAGGGGGGCTTTGGGTGTGGGAGAGAAGAAGACAAAGAAAGGAAACTAAGAAGACTGACATTGAGTGGGTGACAGCTGCATCCCACAAACATTTTCATGACCCATCTCACCTGACCCTCTCAACCTCAGTGAGAAATCACCTCCCAGACTCTGTTTCTTCACATGTAAAATGAGCTTAAGAACTGGCTGAAGTCTCATAGGTCCCACTCACACCGCACCCACGGACAAGACAGAGCTCTGAGAGGCTAAATGATTTGCACAATGAGAGATCAGAGCCTATGGACAAATCTTGGTGTGTCTGAACTTTCTGGTGATTTTAGAGTGCTGGGGAGGCCCTCTGCTGGGGGCTACAGCTGGAGGCTTTGGACAACTGGGTAAAAGAATAAAGATCCACCTTCCATTTGGAGCAGGGATTGGCACACATGTTCAGTAAAGGGCCAGATAGTATTTTTTTTCTTTCTTTTTTTTTTTTTTTTACTGTGGGTAATATGGTCTCTGCCAGAACTACTTGACTCTGCCCTTTCAGTGCAAAAGTAGTCATAGACAATATGTAAATGAATGGGTGTGGCTGTGTGCCAATACAATATTACAAAACCAGGCAGCCAGTCTGTAGGCCAAAGTTTGCCAGCCCCTGACTTAGAGGCACATTGCATAGACGGATCAGGAGGTATCTGGGTGAGACAAGAAGTGTGAATGATTAGGGTTAGCAAGGCATTGCCTCATTCACCTTAGTCTGTGTAAATGGCATCCTGTGGTGTTGTGCAATGCACAGCCTGCACAATTGTACATGATAGTCCTGAGGGTAAGATAAAAAGAAAACAAGCCTTACAATCTAGACTGTCCTACATTGGGAATGGCTAAGCGCTAGGCCCTGGACAGCATCACCCTGCTCCTTTTTGGGGTGGGAGGGACAGAAAGTGGAGGGACCTTGGAGAAGAAAGTGGAGAGCCACTTAACCTACCCAAAGGTAATGCCCTCTCACGAAAATCAGGTTCCGGGCACCTGGGTGGCTCAGTTGTTAAGCGTCTGCCTTTGGCTCAGATCATGATCCTGGGGTCCTGGGAATGAGCCCCGCATCTAGCTCCCTGCTTGGCGGGAAGCCTGCTTCTCCCTCTCCCACTCCTCCTGCTGGTGTTCCCTCTCACTTTGTCTCTCTCTGTCAAATAATAAAATCGTAAAAAAGAAAAAAGAAAATCAGATTCCCAGTAGTTGTCAAGAGAATGCAGGATCAGAGCGCCTGGGTGGCTCAGTCAGTTAAGCATCTGCCTTCGGCTCTGGCCATGATCTCAGGGTCCTGGGATAGGACCTGCTCAGCAGGAAGCCTACTTCCCCCTCTCCCTCTGCCTGCCACTCTACCTACTCCTCCTCTTTCTCTGTCAAATAAATAAATAAATCTTTTTTTTAAAAAAAAAAGAGAGAGAGGGGCGCCTCGGTGGCTCAGTGGGTTAAAGCCTCTGCCTTCGGCCCAGGTCATGATCCCAGGGTTCTGGGATCAAGCCCCGCATCGGGCTGTCTGCTCGCAGGGAGCCTGCTTCATCTTCTCTCTCTCTCTCTCTGCCTGCCTCTCTGCCTACTTGTGATCTCTGTCTGTCAAATAAATAAATAAAATCTTAAAAAAAAAAAAAGAGAGAGAGAGAGAGAATGCAGGATCATGTGAAGTCCTATTGTCCAGAGTGCGAGGAAAGCAGAGACACCTGGTGACCTGATTTCATGGACTGTGGCCCTCCCACTTCACAGCACTCGTGGGGCTCTGCTCCAACGTGGAAGCAAAGAGTGGCTTGATCAGCATTACAGAAGGAAAACCCTCATGAGGCTGAGGCACACATCTGAGGACGGACTAACAAGATATAAGATCTAAGTCCTCGATTCCTCTGAATTCCATTCCTGGGCCCCTAGGGCAGTTGGGCACACAGTGATGCAGATTTCACCTTTGGCCTCTCTCAGCAGTAGCTGCTCCAGCAGATCAAGAGCAGGACAAAGTGCAAGAAAGGGATTGAAGCAGGTGCTGCTTTGAGCGCATTTGGCCAGGACTGGATACACAAGATGGAAAACGTGTTTGTCTGACAAACTCCGGCCGTGGGAAAAGACCATCATGAGGAGCTCTGCTCTGGATGGGGGCATTTGCCCAGCAGATCCTGGGATGTGGATGTGGTGCTCAGGACTTGGGGGTGAATGAGAAAAGGCAGAAGAAATGGATTTGGAGCCAGATAGGGAGTGGTCAGTAGAGCAAGGAGGTCCTGGTGGGAGATGCATAAGTCTGCTGCTTTGAGAGGGGCTAGCCTGCTCAGCAGGGCCACGAGCATCACCTACCAAAGGAGACTCACAGGCCTGGTTCTGGTGAGAACAACAGCTTCTCCACCTGCTGCTTTTAAAATCCTGATCTTGACTGTGGAGCTGGGGACACATTATATGGCAATACCATTCATACTGCTTGCCCAGAAATTAAACTCAAGCAGACTTCTCATCTCTTGCTTTGACTCTAGATCCTGTGGGTGTCCCGCTCAGGCGCCAGCTGTGTACTCAGGAGCTGAAGGGAAATTAGGAAAGTTTATGAACTGATCACACCAGGAAGGGAAACCCAAAAACGGTTTTCTAAAAAAGATCTCCAAAGAAAGAAGCCCTCTCATGGGTTCTGAGACGTGTATAGGTGGACAGATTTGTGGAGGCCGAGGAAGGCCCTGCAATGAAGCTTTCCAAAACTGGTCACCTAGCAGAATAACCTTGGGGTTCTTGTTAATACTTCTGAGGCCCAGCCTACAGAATCAGGCTCCCTCGGCATGGAGGCCAGAAGTCTGTATTTAACAAGCTTCCTCGGTGCACTGGACATATAGCCTGGTTTTTGGAATTCTGGCAGAGGGGACTTCTTGAGATTTCTGCTGGCCCTAGGACAGAGCTGAAGTGACTGCCCCAAACAGTATCCTGTCCTGCTATTCTTGGCCTTTCTGTCTGACTGTGCTACAGTCTGGAAGAGGGAGACAAGGAGCTCAGGGTTAGGACCTGGTTCCTGCCTCCAAAGGGCCCCAGTGCCATATTTCATCATGGTACCAACAGCATGCCCCTCTACGGCCACAGAGAGCAAGTAAGGGAAACCAACCTTTGTATGGAGTAAAGATGACAAAGCAGGAAACTGATTATTCCCCCTATGGTTTTTTGCTGCTTTTGTTTTGTTTTGTTTTTAAAAGATTTTATTTATTTATTTGACAGAGAGAGAGGGATCACAACTAGGCAGAGCAGCAGGCCGAGAGAGAGAGGGAAGTAGGCTCTCTGCCGAGCAGAGAGCCCCATGCGGGGCTCGATCCCAGAGCCCTGGGATCATGACCTGAGCTGAAGGCAGAGGCTTAACCCACTGAACCACCCAGGCACCCTGCTGCTTTTGTCTTTATGCCAATGAAAATCTGAAAAGCCCACCTCACACTACTCTCAGAGGCAGTTGGTACAAGATAGCCTTCATTTCTCTCAGCACATGTTTAAAATTCTATCAGCAAAGTCAGAAATATATAGAGAAAGGGAAGAGAATTGAAACTTCCATTGGAGGAATAGAGAATATGCTAAAATATAAAGTAAACATGGTGATTAAGAAGCATGCAGCCCATATTCTAGTGGTCAATACTGAAGAAAATACATAATTAGACATACAAACTAGAAATACATTTTGGGTTAAAATGAAAATTTGTAGTAACAGAGAAAGGATTAGATCTAGAAAATAATTCAGGCAGAACATTTAAAAAAGCTCTAGAGCTGTTCAGTGTTTGGTAGACTTCTCCAGTGTAACCATGGGTCTAGAGATGTCTTTCTGGGAGTTTTTAAATTACAAATTGAACTTCTTTAATGGTTGAATAGTCCTATAGCCATTAAGAAGTTGGATTCAGAAGTTAAAAGCTCCCGAAGAAATAATTCTCTTCTGGTTTCAGCCCTAACATGTGACACACAGAACAGTCATTACTCCTGTCCTCCAGAGAACGCTGGGAAAACTGGAAGGTCTGGGACCTCTGGACCCATCCCAGAACCAAGGTCACAGGACGAGCTGCCACTCTAGAATCGAAGACTCGGCTTACCTGAAGCAGAAGCTAATGCAGATTGGGACAAAATGGTTTTCAAGGACCAAGTAGACAAAGGGATGCTGTCCTTCATAGATAAAGGGCATGCGCATGCAGGCAGGGCACGGGGCACAGATTCCGGGGAGAGCATGAGCCAATCAGACAGGAAAACGTTCCACGCAGTTAAGCAAAAGAATGTTCAAGCTAGCTCATGATGAAAGAAAAGCAAATTACACCAGCGAGATAGGTTTCCGAAATTCTTGCTATGCTGACTGGCGCGCAGATATTCTCTAACGGCCACATTGCTGGGTCCCATCCTTTGCAGTGGGGATTGGCAGCTGGTGCCAAGAGCTTGACGCACGAACTGTGTGTCACACTTTCACCTGGTAACTCCAATTCTAGAAAATGCCCTGAGGAAACAAACACACTGCAGGTCAAAGATTCACACAGATGTTGGCCTCAGCACTACAGGGAAACACCAGATTATTCTAAGTGCTGGTGGGGAGGGGTGTGCAAACAATTTATGGTATATATACCTTAAGGAATGTTGAGGACCCATTACAATGATGCTTAGAAAAAGTTCTTGGTAATATGATAAAATGCTTATGGTGCAACGCTAAGGGGAAAAAAAGAAGACAAACCTGTGTCAATCACATATTTCCCCTTGTACTTAAATGCAATCAAAAAGAAATATACGAAATCTGAAAAGAGTTTACGTCTGGGTAGTGGCTGGTCCGGTGATTGGAAAATGCAGATAAATGTTTTTAAAACTACAATTTCAACAATAAACATACATTTTTATGTTGACTTCTAAAAAATCTTTTTTGTTGAGCTTAAAGACCTTTTTTGACTATAAAAGTAAATCAACTCAGTGAAAGTTAATTAACTCGAACAATGTGTTGAAATAATTAAATTGATAAGAAAACTCATTGAATTTTTAAAAAGCACTAAGACTATGTACTGTAATTCTATAAATTCTACATACACAGAAAATGATTTAATGATGAGAAGAAAAGGAGAAAGGGTGGGCAGCCTCTGTAAAAAGCAGTGTGTGTGATAGAGAATTTGTGGGACTCCTTTATGAATACATATCAGAGAGCAGTACTTTGTCCGTTTTTCAATTCTTCTTAAAATATTTTAAATGCAGAAAAAGTGAAAGGATATAACCCACTCTCGGATTCAATGAATGTTAGCATTTTGCCATATTCAGATTCTTTTATTTTTGAGGACATAAACACTGTGGATATGTTTGGATTCCCTCCTTAACCTCACCACCGCCCCCCCGCCCCCCCCCCCCCCGGCGGTTCATTCTCTCCACCCACGGCCTCCTGCTACACTCATTCCTCCTTTGTTGCTTCCCTGCTTTCCAAACATGAGAAGCTGTCAAGGTTCTGGCTGTGAGCTCCTTTCATTTGGGCACCCAGCCAAGCAGAGGGAGCAGGGTGGGATGCGGGGATGTAAGGGAGCTGGGGGTGCGGGGTGCCCAGTCTAGGCAGCCTGGCCTGGCACCTCCCCGGGACCATGTACATCGTAGGGCGCTATGCCCCCCTCCCACATCCCCATCAGTTGGAGGCCCTGGACGCTCTCCCTGCTCCTATGACTAAGTGACCTGGGACAGTCTGCTCCCTCAGGAGAGCCTCTTCCTTGGCTTCCTTACCAGAGGCTCAGGGGCTACAGGCTGTGGCCCTGTCAGGCTGGACAGCAGTGGAAGAGGCAGCCTGTCCTGATCTTTCCCAAAGCTACGGCACGTCCTCCTGGTCTTCCTTTCATTGTTGTTTGCCTGTGAGGTCTAAGGAATGGTTTTCCGCCTTATTTCCTTTGGGCGCGGCCCAGAGAGGAAGCAGACACAGGAAGGGCCGTGAGGGGCTGGGGGCCATGACCTCTGAACGCTGGGCGTTTTCTTCGGGAGCCAGTTCCTGCCAGGTTCGCTCTTCATTCCTCTGTACTATACAGGACGTCTTTACTATGTGGGAAGCTCTGTCCCCGCCTCGTGCGATACCATGTCGAGTAGACAGAGACTGAGCGCCTGTTTGGGTCAGTGGCCTACAAACTGCTGTAGTAAATTAACACAGACTGGTGGCCTAAAACCACACAAACTTACCGTCTGCTAGTTCTGGAGGTCAGAAGTCTAGAATCCAGGCGTCCACAGGGCTGGCTTCTTCCGAAGGCCTTCCTCAACTTCGGAGGCTGTCTGTGTCCCCGCATTCAAGCCCCTTCCTCCACCTTCAGAGCACATCACGCCCACCTCCAGTTCTTTCCCCCCGGCTCCTCCATCTGACCCTTGGCTTTCTGCGGCCTTCTTGTGAGGGTCCTTGTGATGACATTGGGCCCACTTGGGTAATCTCGGCTAATCTCCCCATCTCAAGAGCCTTAACTTGATCACACCTGCAAAGTCCCTTCAGCAGCAAGGGACTGCATTCACGGGTTCTGGGAGTTTGGACGTGGACATCCTTGGGGAAGGGGTGTCCTTCTGCCGCCCACACTGTTCCCATGGCAGTTTTCACCTGAGTAGCTGTTGAACAAATCATGGTAAATGCAAGGGTAGAGACGTGGATGACCTCATCAGGGAGGTGAAGGCCTGAGGAAGTGACCTTCAGGCCACGACCTAGAAGCCGAGGACACACAACACAAGGAGTAGAAAGAGAAGGTCAGTTTGCTCAGAGTGAACAGCACTTGCGAAGACCAGGTGTCAGGACAGAGCTGGGGTTGGGGGCTGAGTGACTATTTGAAGCTTGTAGGTCAGGAGGAGGGAAAGGAGAGGAGAGAGGCCCAAGATGAAGCCAAAGGGGAAAGCAGGGGCCAGACAGTCCAGGCCTAGGGGATTTGGTTCAAGATCTTTTCCTTAATATCAGCGGACAAGGGCAGCCAAGAGATGGCTGACTGCCTTGTGTTTTGAAAGTTCCTCTGGCTGTACTGTGCGGAGAAGACCCCGTTGGGCTTTCTGACCTGGGCCTGTGCGATGGACACAATAATGGTGTCCCCAGAGATGACAGTGCCTTAATTTGTGTCCATGATGAGGAGGGATTTCGGTCGCCAATCAGCTGACCTTAGTATAGGAAGAGTATCCTGGAATATCCAGGCGGGCCCAATATAATCAATCACAAGGGTCTTTAAATGTGGAAAAGGGAGGAGGCAGGAGAGGCAAAGTCACAGGGATGTGAAGGTGTAAAGCACTTGATCGGACATTGCTGGCGTTGAAGATGGGAGGAGGCCATGGGCCCGGGAAAGCAGGAAAACATCGGGAGACTGACTCTCCACTTGAGCCTCGGGGAAAAGAGCGTAGCCTGGTGGGCACTTTGATCTTAGTTCAGAGAGGCCCATTTTGGATTTCTGAACTCCAGAATAGTGGATTTCTGTTGCTTTAAGTTATTATTAACCTTGTGGTCATTTGGACAGCAGCAAAGGGGAGCTAAGGCAGCCTGGGAGCTCCAGGACACCATTGAGAATTTAATTGGGGAAGCAGGGAGTAGCCGAGGTGGGGCTGGCCATTGTTCTTTTAGAGACCTTGATCCTGGAATTTTGGAAGTGGACAGATGCGTTGAATAGAGTCCCTTCAGCCAACAGCGCTGACAGGAACCTGACCCCTGGGGAAGAGAGAGAGAAATGAGGGTGAATAATGTGTGGTGTAGAGAATGAAGGAGAAGAGGGTTTGCCATCTCCTGTAAGGTGGGGACGGGGGCAGGAGGGGACAAAGATACCCACATCTGTTCAGGGTTCCCAAGTCCTGAGCTCATGGAGTCCTCACACTCCATTTTATAAAAAAGGAATCAGAGGCTTAGAGTCAGAAAAAAGGGAATGAGTTCAGGTCGCAGAGCTGGAAATGGTGAAGTGAGTGTTTCAATCCTTCTTGGTTTGGAGAGGCGAATAAAGCCCTGCTGAGAACTTCAGCCATTCACATGGCTTCAGAGCGTTGCTGGGTGGGTGGCAGACATGAAGGGTTGCCGTTTGGCTGGCTACCTCTGGCAGGAGCACCTCGCATCTACCTAGCCCAAGGTCACAGCCTGCACTTGGCACCTGAGCCAGCCAGGGGCATAAAGGCTTAACTGTTGGGGCCAAACATGGACATGGCCAGCCCATCCTGAGCCTTTGCAGAACCAGAACACATCTCTGGACAGTGAAGACCGTCCTTGCAGAGAAGGAGGCTGTGGTTGGAGCTGAGGGAATTCAGCTTCTCATTCAAGGTCAAGTTTTGTCCACGTTACTTTTGTTTTTAGCACAGAAAAGCAAGGCAGGAGTCTCCCCATCTTTTACTGCTGGTTTTGGTTTTGGTTTTCTTTCTTCTGAAGGGAAGGCATGGGTGCTTGTGTGTGTGTCTTGATAAGACGGAAGCCGAGCTCTTAGGTGTTGACCATGGATTCCTGGGGAAGCAGCAGCCTCTTGCCCTGGCTGCATCACGCTCAGGTTTACCTTCAGCGTCTGCCTGGCTGTCCGTCTTCTCTCCTGACCCTCCAGCCCCCAAATGCCTGAAGATCACATAATGAATCTGGGGCTGGGCAGGGGGCACCACATTATCACCTGAGGGAAACAGGCATTATCCACTCAAACGGCAGACAGCCGTTTGTCCGCACCCATCCTTCCTCCCTTCTCCCTCCTGGCTCTGGCCTCCAGCCTCCAGGGAGGAAGAGGGTCCTCAACTTGCACAGTGACTTGTGAGAATGGAAGCCGGCAGGGGGCTCAGGCAGCCATGAGTGGCGCCTCAGAAAGCTGCAATAGGCATGTGGACACCAGCCCAGATCATTTGTCCCCATCGAGCCCTGAACACTTTACCAGAAATTCCACCTCTAAACATGCAGAGATTTAGGGTTTCAGCTCCACATGTGAGGAGCTTGAAGTTGCCATTTCATCCCAAGTGAAGAGCTGCAGGCACGGAGATCCACAACTCTTCTCAGACCCTTGAAAGAGAGGAGGACACAGGCCAACCACTGTCCCGAGACTGGGGAGACGGGTGAATCCAGGGAGTCCCAGCTTCCCTGAGCAGAGACTTGGGAGTGGAAGGTGTGGCAGGAGCAAATGCAGGGGTGGGGAAACTTCCACTGCAACTGGCCCATTGCTGGGGCACAGTGTGCACAGCGGAGCTCACTCGGGGGCCCAAGTGAAAGGGGGGCCTACAGTAATGTAAGGCTTACCTCCAGAGGCTCCCCTGGATCCCACCATAAATATCTGAAAAAAAAAAAAAAAAAGAAAAAGAAAAATCTCAGGCTCCTGGCAGAGGAAGGGAAAAGAACCATTTTGCAATGCACCAAGCATTCTGCTTTCCTGAAGGCCTAGTCTCAGGGGAAACCAGTTAACTAGAGCCTGAGTGATCTGGAGCAAGGACAATTCCCAGCTGCAGCCTACTCTGGTCATCCATTCCACCTAAGTGGAAGGGTTGCATAAACTGAGAAACTCTAGTGAGGTCCACAGTCCAGGGGTACTCGTTCACTAGGAGACTGAGCCCTACTCGCTTGCGGCACTGGGGGAGGCTTCCTCCCCCACACCTTGCCGGAACATCCCCAAAGGCCCATTTACAGTTCCTCTGACCCAACGCCTCATCTCTGACTTGAAGGAGAAAGCACAAGGCACATGGAAGGACAAAACTACAATTTGCAGAGACAGAGCAAGTGCTGTTGCTGGAGCAAGTGCTCCAGACAGGACAGTGCTGTTGGAATGATCAGGCCAGAATTGAAAACAGCTAGGATGTGTATGCAGAGGGCTCCAGGGGATAAAGTAGACAGCGCCTAAGAGCAGATGCGCAATGTCAGCAGGGATGGAAATCCTGAGAAGGAACCAAAAAAACCAAGAACTGCTGGAGATCAAATACTAACAGAAACCGAGAATGCTTCGGTGGGCTTCCGAGTAGACTAAGGCTACGGAAAGGCTTTCTGAGCTGGAGGATATATCAATAAATAGGGTCCTTGAAAACCGAAAAAGAGAACAAGGCTTAGGGGAAAAGAAAAGTTCAGAATATCCAAGGACTGTAGGACAGTATAACATATGTGTAATGGGAATAAAATAAAAACTTTTCTTTTTCCCTTTTTTAAAAATGTAGGCTCTACACCCAGCATGGAGCCCAATGTGGGGCTGGAACTCACAACCCTGAGATCAAGACCTGATCTGAAATCAAACGCTGAATGCTTAACTGACTGAGTCACCCAGGTGCCCCCCAAACTTTTTTTTTTTAAATTTTTAGTTGATCTAATAGCTGCATTTGCTCAACACAATACCAACGGAGCATTTGACAGTGTATGCTAATGTACGTATCTGCTTATGTATGAGAGAAATGAGTGACAGCAAGGAGAGAAGGGGTGGAGGAGGAAATCAGATGATGATTGCCATAAGGTGCTCACACTACCTGTGACGTGCTGTAGTATTATTTGAAAAC
This sequence comes from Lutra lutra, assembly GCF_902655055.1. Taxonomy (NCBI): domain Eukaryota; kingdom Metazoa; phylum Chordata; class Mammalia; order Carnivora; family Mustelidae; genus Lutra; species Lutra lutra. The sequence continues at coordinate 161,044,278 of NC_062278.1, forward strand.
GAACTTGGATTACCTGCAAAGGTCCATTGCAAACTCTAGGGCAATAAAAAGGTAAGAAAGGAAGTATAGCTGATATGCTGACAAAGAAGGGAAATGGAATAATAAAACACTCAATTAAAAGCACAAAAGGCTGAAAAAGAGTGGAAGGCAAAATAAGAATATAGAACATGGACAACAAATAGAAAACAGTAGTGAATACGATGGATATTAATCCAACTATATAAAAAAATCACTTTAAACATCAGTACACTAGTTAAAAGTCAGAGATTGTCAGGGTGAATCAAAAAACCAGACCCAACTATATGTTGCTCACAAGAAACCCACTTTAGATATAAAGACACACATAGATTAAGAGCAAATGGATGGAGGGTGCCTGGGTGGCTCAGTGGGTTAGGTCTCTCTGCCTTTGGCTCAGGTCATGATCTCAGGGTCCTGGGGTCGAGCCTGCATCAGGCTCCCTGCTAAGCAGGGAGCCTGCTTCCCCCCACCTCTCGGCCTGCCTCTCTGTCTACTTGTGATCTCTGTCTGTCAAATAAATAAATAAAATCTTAAAAAAAAAAAAAGAGTAAATGGATGGAGAAGCACATACCATGTAACACATATCAGGGGAGCTGGAGTGGTGGTGCATTAATTTCAGACAGAGCAGAATTCCAAGCAAGTAAAGTTACTGGGGATAAGGAAGGGCCTTTTAATGATAAATGGGTCAATTTTCCAAGAAGACATACTAATCCTTAATGTGCACGTGCCTAATAACCGAGCATTCAACTATGCGAGGCAAAAGCTAAATGAACTTCAAATGAACGTGAAACTGCTGTAAAAAAAAAAAAAAAAAGGCAGTTAGGAAAGTTTTCTTCTGCAGGTGTTTTTACTGAGCAGTCAGAATGCAGGAGGGAAGGGACAGAGGGATGGAGGCGCGTGCTTTCTCTACCAGGGCCCGGCAGGCTGCTAACCCGTGACCCCATCGTTACCACCTTTCCATGTAGGCACAGTGCTCTGCCAGTGAGTGGCCAAACGCTCTGATCGTAACCTTGGCTGATTGCTGTGTTGCTAACATGCCCCGCCCCGCCAAGGCTGATATCACTGGATATCACCAGAGTGATGTCACTGGACACAGAACGGGCAGGAAATGGGCAGCAGCTCTCCATTATACCATACATCCACCACGCAGAGAACCATCGACACAAATAACCCCAACAGCATAAAGAATAGTAAACCGTAGTGAAATAACTAGGAAGTGACACATCTGAGTATTAGCTTTGTTTCTCTAATTTAATTGTAAATGTATATGACTTGATTTTAGAATGGTTGTGTTTACACAACCATTACAGAAAATTCCTGAACACTGAGTAAGCAGTTCCTGAAGGCCAGGGAAGAGCCGACTCCAGCACGTGCCATGCGGACAGCCATTTAGCAACCCGAAGTCACTTCACGGCCACCATCCCAGCTGCCACTAGGGCTGAGTCTGTGTGGCTCCCCTCCCCCGCCCCAGCCAGCCAATGCTCTTCTTTGCAATATCTCTGGAGGGGACATCAGATGAACGTCACTCCTTAGAGGGAATGAGCGTAGTGTAGTGGAACGGGCGCAGGCTTCCCAGCCAGACAGAACAAGGTTTTCAGGTTTTTCAGGATTTCAGGTTTCGGGTGAGTTAATCACTCTGAGCCTCAGACTCTTCTTCTCTAAAATGGGGGTAATAGTGGTAACTGCACAAGATTATTATGGCTTTTGAGAGGGATTACTAACTATATCCTGGTATCCATTCTCCTCCTCTTATGGAGTAGTAGAAATTTTAGCTGGACACACAGCTGTCTGGATGAACGACTACGTGTCTCAGCCTCAGCTGTGGTTAGATAAATACCTTCTGATTAATGGGATAAAAGAGGAGGTCTCATGTGCAAGATCCAGCCCATACTCGCAAAGAGAAGGAGCATGGCCCTGCCCCCACGTTCCCTCCTCTTGCTGGCTGAAGTGCTGTTGGGATCCAGGCAGCGGAAGCTGTGTGGACCATGATGGGGACAACCCATGTGGCCATGGCTTGGACTCAGGGAGCAGAAGCCGTGGTCAGCAGCACCACCTATTCAGACTTTCATGAGTGACAGAAATGGTGTGTAAGCCTCTATTATTTTGAGTCTTCTTTAAAACTGTTTTACTGTGGTAAAATATATAGAACATCAAATTTACCATTGGAAGCCTTTTTAAGTGAACAGTTCAGTGGTATTAAGTACATTGCCCCTGTTGTGCCACTATCACCACTATCCATTTCCAGAATTTTTCATCATCCCAAACAGAAACTCTGTACCCGTGAATCACGAACTCCTCAGTCCCCCCAACTGCCAGCCCCTGGGAACCACCATTTTACTTTCTGTCTATGAGTCTGACTATTCTGGGTCTTCATGTAAGTGGGCTCACACAACGTTCGTCCTTTTGTGTCTGGCTTATCCACTTAGCATAGAATTCAAGGCTTATCCCCACTGTAGCCTGCGTCAGAGCTTCATTCCTTTTTAAGGCTGAACAGTCTTCCATTGTGGCTACATACCATTATTTGCCCATTCATCTGTTGGTGGACACTTGGGTTGTTTCCACCTGTTTGCTATTGCGAATAATGCTTCCATGAACACTGGTGTACAAGTTATTTCGGGTCTTTTTAAATTAAAGCAATGGAATTAACATACTAACTAATACCAGTCTTTTTTTTTTTTTTTAATTTGACAGAGAGAGAGAGAGAGAACACAGGGAGAATGGCAGAAGGAGAGAGAGAGAGAGAGAGAGAGAGAGAGAAGCAGGCTCCCTGCTCTCCCCATCCCAAGACCTGGGATCATTACCTGAGCAGAAGGCAGCCGCTTAACCGACCAAGCCACCCAGGCACCCCTAACTAATACCAGTCTTAAATAATACACACAAGGTGTTGTCACAGTGACTGGGTGTATGTCCCCTTCCTACTCATTCTTCAGAATAGGTCAAATGGTGCGATGAAGGAGTTTGGGCTAAAACCAGGACAGGGCCAGAGCTGGCTCCTACCAGCTCATGGGAGCGGATGATTCGTGAGCTGGTTGTTAGAATCTCCGTGAAGATCAGCCACGGTGCAGTTGTTTGTACCATAGTCATTGACAAACCGTCCAAATCGGGGCTTTCGGAGAAAGCCGGTTGTTAAATATTTACTAGCCCCCAGCTGGGAAACGCTCCCTCTCTGGAGGGGCAATCCTTATTGCCCACAGGACTTTGTTCTAACTCCTTCCTAGGTAGGGAAGGTTGTGAAAACAGAACTCTTGCTTGTGGAAGTGGATTTTTTCTTGTGAAGTTTATGAAGTAGACATTTACTTGTATGTGTGTGAGTGATAGCATTTAAATCTAGGAGATTAAATGAGATAATCAAGGGAATGAGGGTGTGTGTATGTGTATATATATATATATATACACACACACATATATATATATATATATAAAATTATTTTAAAACGTTTTTTTTATCTAAAGGCTGCATGCTGGGGGTTCATTAATGTGTTGATGTTGGCAATGAGGAACCAGCCAGGCAAAACCAAAAGAATGTGGGGTATGTGTACTGGGCAGAAGGGAGGCTCACATTTGTCAGGCACAAGTGAGAGTGACAGCAGGCAGATGGGGGTGGAGGGGGCCCATACGGAACTGTGGGGGTGGGGCTCACAGCTGCATGGCAGTGCAGGGGGCATCAGAGGGAGAGCTGGAGATAAGCAATCCACACAGCCTTTGAAAGTGCCTGCTGTAGAGAGAATGAGAGGACGGGCAACACCTCAAGGGCAGTGAGGTTGAGAGAGGATCTTTTCCTTTAAGATAGAAGAAGCAATGGGGCACCTGGGTGGCTTAGTGGGTTAAAGCCTCTGCCTTCGGCTCAGGTCATGATCCCAGGATCCTGGCATCAAGCCCCGCATCGGGCTCTCTGCTCAATGGGGAGCCTGCTTCCTCCTCTCTCTCTGCCTGCCTCTTTGCCTACTTGTGATCTCTGTCTGTCAAATAAATAAATAAAATCTTTAAAAAAAAAAAAGATAGAAGAAGCAAGAACACGCTTGTGTGATGGTGACAAGGTTGCAGCAGAGAGGGGAGAATGGCCAGAGCTGCTGAACAGTGTGGTAGGGAATGGGGTGTCCGATGGGACGGTTACCCTTGGTAGGCAAGACCCACTCAGTAACAGCAGAGAAGGGGAACTGAGGCATAGAGCTCACATGATGGGGTGGGGGAGCCTGTGGGATTCTCCCGAAGGCTTCAGCCTTCTTTGCGCATTAGGAAGCAGATGTCACTGGAAGGCAGAGAAGGGAGAGGAGCTGGAGCTCTGAGGGATGGAAGAACCAGCACAGGCAGAGAGCCCTTGAATGAGGTCAGGACAGAAGCAAGGATCAGAGGTTGGGGAGCGCTGCGGTCCGAGCCGGGAGAGAACCCTCCCCACATCATACACCTGCTGCCTTTCCTCTGGCTGCTCCCTGTTTGTGGCAGGTTCAAAGAGGGGAAAATGCAGGCATCCTGGCTGCTCTCTGCTCAACCCAGCCTCAGGAGAAGATGGTCTCAGAAGCCGTCGTGCCCAGAGCAGAGGCTGAGGCTAAACCAGGAAGTGTTCCTTTTGAGCTGCCTGCAGTCCATCCTCGGAGATGGCCCACCACCCACCAGCCAGCCAGTCAACAAACACTCATTCTATTTACTGAACACCGACCAAGCTCAGCCCAGCGCTGAGTGCTTGCTGAGAATTTTAAAATTCTGTCTTTCTGAAACTAATGATGTGCTCTATGTTGGCTAACTGAATCTAAATAAAAAATTTTAAAAAATAGAATACTGTCTTTCCTACTAGATTAACTCCTGTTTAATGTGATGGAGGCTCAGTTAACAATGAAACTCTGAAGAGGGAGCAAGTCTTTCTGCCCAGGGGGAGAAAACAGACTGATCATAGGAGGAGTGAGCCTTAACGAATGAGCGCTCCTTTTCTAATTTCTAAGAAGAGGGTGGGAAGGGCATTCCCACCGGGGAACAGCATCCGTGAAGACATGGAGGTATGAAATGTCCCCTCTGCTCCTTGATCACACCCAGCCTTCCCTGCTGCTCCCTTGGCCTGGCACTCTGACTCTGCCTGGCTGATTCCTTCTCATCACTTAGGTCTTATCTCAGTACCCTTTGGGCTCTACCTAGAGCTCCTTGGCAGTTTTGTTCCCTCTCCCTAGAAGGATCTTCCCCCACTCACTCTCCCCTTGGCTTGTTCAACTGTCACCTCAGGATAAGGACCCACCATAATATCCCACGTGACATAGTTTCTATACTAGTCCTTTTCTTCTATTTCCACCCACTGGAATGTAAGCTCTGGGAGGGCAGGCATTCTGGCCTCTTTCAGTCACTGCTTTATCCGAGGGCCAAATGCCCAGTATATAATAGGTGCTCAATAAATGTTTTGCATCAAGGAGGGAAGGAGTGGTAGAAGGAAAAGTCACCTTGAAGAGATGTGCTTCAAAGTCAGAGACTCCCTCTCCTCCCTCCCTCTCCAGTCCCGCCCGCCCCTGTGTTTTTCCTTGCTAGCCCTCTTAGAAGTTCTCATTTCTCTTTCTACCTATGGGGTCGAGACACCCACAGGCTGATTTTGCTGTTGGTCTTGTTCACAATGGTTTCCTCCAATACCTGGGAAAACCTCCAACATGCTGGAAAATACAGCACAGAGTAAGACCTTAATAACTGCGCAGTGAGAGAATGAATGAAGATATGAATGCATGCCTGCATGTGGCTGCCCAGCACACGTGGAGGTGGCAGGGGCTGCACTGGGAGTTAGCGTTTGTGTGTGATGGGTGGGGCTGGCCCTTCTCGTAACTTGAGAAGTTACAAGAAGCTTCAAGAAGTTTTGAGTTAGGTCTGAGAAAATGCAGTGAAATATTTAACACACAGAGAAAAAAATCAGTCAGTTGTGGCCAGCATGCTTATCATCAATATTACTGATTTCCTAGATTTATTTTCCTTGTATATAGGTGGGGGTTTCATAAAGAAAATTTGTAATTCCTGCCTACAACAGAAGATATTACAGAGGGACTCCACAGGGAATCTTGGATATTTATTATTCAAATCATGGGATTTGTTAGGGTTTCTGGCTAGTTAGTAACACACCAGAACTTTCAGTGAGGGCCCTCACAGAGCTGCCACTGGGGCGAGGAAGGAGGTGCCTGCAGTCCTTGTTTGTGGAAAATCCCCTCTGTCCTGTGGTTTGGAGAAATGGGCCAGTCTTCTGCCTGCCAGGAGGAATTGTCCCTCCCCAGGGTAAAAGCTTCCCATATGGCTCCATTAAAAAGTGCAAATATGTCTTTGTAGCTGTGGGGAGAAGGTTTCTGTGGAGAAAAATTTTATTCAGGAGGTGTGGGTGTGGGCCTGGGAGGTGACAGCCTCCAAGAGAGGACAGAAGGTGACCCCTTTCCCCCACAGCAAGGGAGAAATAGAAATGCAGTCAGGAGAGAGGATGGTCAACTCCAGAAGTCACCTCAGCTGGGGGTGGGGCCTATGGCATGGTGAGTCAGAGACGACAGGCCGGCGGGGGGGGTGGTGGTGGCGGAGGCCAGGTGGTGGCTTCATGCCAGGGACTAGGCTGGATGCTGTGAAGACACAAATATGTCACATGTGTGTTAGGGGGAGTCAGAGAGGTCAGGGGAGAGACAGGCCCCCTTAGAACATACCTCCTGATGCAGAGGCTGTGCCTCTCTCTCAGCGACTGTTCATTTGTGCCCTCCCCCTGTTCCCCTCTTCTCTCCCACCTCAATCTGACTGCTACCCTCAGGCTCACCCAGATTAGTGAGGGAAGGCAGAGAAAGGAATATGGCCCTTTTGTGGTCAGAATCCTTGGGGGATGTCCAGATGGACAAGGGACACAGACGAAAGTCCCAGTTTGGAAGGGGGACCCGCTGGTCACTTAGGCTCATGTTCACTAAGGGAAATTTTCAGAATACAGCTCTGCTGTTGGTGAAGGAGGCTTTATGGGACACCCCCTCTGAAAGTCAGAAGTCAGAGGCTGTACATCACCAAATTGGGGATGGTGCCTCTGGAAGGAAAACTGGGGTGATTAAGCCTGGGTGGTCATGCCCTGAGTCATCCAGTCCCAGGAGGAGGGATGACTCAAAGTACAGAAGAGAGAAAGGGAATTAGATTTATTGAAGGGTTCTATGTGATTTATTTGCAATAGCAGACAATGTGTGAAGTGCTTTTACATCTTCCCCTCTGACCCCACAGTCCCTTCTGGTAGCTGCTAATATAACCATGAGAGACGTTGGTTAACGGACTCAGAGCAGGTGGCCACTCACAAGTCCGTGTCTTTCCTTTCCCAAGGGCTCACAGACTCACGGCCAAGCAAGCCAAAAGTGGCTGGAGCAGCTCGGGAATGGTGGAGGGTGTGTAGGAGCAAACCAGCTCAGGGGTGCCCCTTGCCTTAGTGAGAGGGAGCCCTAGGAGCACAGAGGGCTGCCCAGCCCTACAGGAAGGCAGGCCCAATTTTCCTCGGCCCTTTAGCTCCGCAAAAGAAGCCAGAGATTTGGAATTTGAATGAAGTGTCCCACTTTTAAAATATTACTACTTAAAACACTCTGCTGGTCAAACAAGACCCTTGTGTGGGTCAGCCCCTACCCGTGAGTTGCGGTTTTCCAGGAGTACTGGTGGGGAGTAGGTTCAGCTGGGTGTAATAGGGACCTGCCTAGGGTAGTGTAAGCAAGCAGGAATTTGCTTTCCCACTTAATAAGATGTCTCAGGAGGTAGTGTAGGACTGATGGGACCGTTCACAAGGCTGGGTCGGAGACTCAGGCTTGGTTCATCTTTTGGCCCCATTCTCTGGACTCTGTGGCTTTCACCCTTCCTCTCACAGCAAGGCGGCAGCACTTCCAGGCATCACTTCCTTGTTCCAGCCAGGACGAAGGGCAAAATGGGAAAGACACAAGCTACTGGGTCTGGCCCTTCAGGGCAGTAATAGCTTTCCAGGAAGCTCTACCCCGTATATTTTAGAATTGGTTAGGATTGGTTAGAATTGGTCTCCGGACCATCCCTAGATGAAAGGGAGTCTGGAAAAGGGAGTCTTTTTTTTTTTTTTTTTTCCTAAAGATTTATTTATTTGAGAGAGAGAGAGAGAGGGAGGGAGAAAGGGGGGAGAGAGTGTGTGAGCTGGGGGAGGGGCAGAGGGAGAGGGAGAGAAAGTCCTCAAGCAAATCCCCCACTGAGCACAGAGCCTGACATGGGGCTTGATCCCAGGACCCTGAGATCATGACCTGAGCTGAAACCAAAAGTCAGCTGCTTAACCAGCTCAAATCCAAAAAGGGAGTATTTTTAATGAACACATTGCTATGAGGACAAAATTTGCATTTTATTAATAACAAAGGGAAAATGAATATTATGTAGCAACATCTTTCTCACTGTGCCAATGTTCTGAGTAACATGGACTGATTGACCCCTATTGGTAGAAGCAAAGGAGGTGTTTTTGCCCCTTTGGGAACAATTTTACACTGTTCTTTCCTCTGCTGGGGTTCTGGCATTAGGGGTCTCTAACCTGGGTTGCTGTTTTTGTTGCCCAAACCCTCCCACTTCATAATTCCCAATAAAGGCACTCTAGAGCCAGCCAGATCCTTTGTTAAAACTCATCCACTTGGCAAAATCTATCCCCTCAAGTTGTCTGCTTTCATCTCTTAACATAATCTGACATCAGTTTTTACCTTTTTTCCCCCTTTTATATCATTCACTGATAGACATTGCTTTTCCTAAGGATATCTCCCTGTTATTATATATTTAGTTGTAATTTATCTATATTCTTTAGAAAATATTACATTAGTTGCCACTGAGGTTAGTTATCCAAACTATAGGTAACAGTGTGTCTCAGGCAAGATGGGCTTGGTTATGCTATGGTAAGAACAACCCTAATCTCAGTGTCTTAAACAACAGAGACTGATTTCTTACTCGTTAATGTGTTCATTGTGGGTCATTATGGATATGGGAAGAGACTGCTCATAGTCATTCAGGGAGCAAAGGCTGTTGGAAGTATTGCTATCTTGAAGTTGCTAGTCATCACACCACAGGGAAAAGAGGGTTCCGCAGGACCTTGCATTGGCAATTAAATGCCACTTCATGACAACTTATCGGCTAGAATCAGTCATGTCCTCAAGCAACTATAGGCGCCCAGGAAAGCAATCCCATCATATTCATGGAGGAAGATGAACTAGAAATATCTGGAAAACAGCAAACAAAATACTCAATGTATGTAGGCAAGGCAAGATAAGGCATCTGTCTGGTTGAAGTTTACGTGTGTTGCTCTCGAGAGACCAACCTGTAGTGGTAAGTGCTCTTGAAGGAAGCCATCGTCTCTCTGAAAAGTGCTTGCATCTGAGTGGGCATGAGCAAAGAGGAACCTAAAACCTGGCTTTACAAAGTAGATTTCTCCCCCCAATTAAAGGAAGAATGTTCTAGACTGTTCTCTTCCTTCAGTCAATCTCAGATGTCCTCTTACCTCACATAATCCTCTAGATCATCTCACTCAAAAGGCACCTCAAAACCTTTCCACAAAAGTTCTCTGGCTGGGTGTGGGATGTGTAGTGGGGAGGGAGGGAGGCATGTGCTGGGAGAGAGTTGGAGGACTGGGGAGGGGTTAAGTGAGGGCCCCAAGATTCACAGACTTCAGCATTTCCAGGAGACCCTGGATAGATGGGGTTTCTGTGACAGTCACAGGACACATTCCTTTCTTTCTATGTGAGAGTGTATTAACAATGATGGTATTTTGTTTTCTCTACTCTATGATGATTTCCCAAGCATGGTGAGACAGGGAAAAAACTCTCTTCCCAGCTCTGGCCTCCACCCCCAGCTTGAGGCATTTTGTGTCCTTGCCACTTTAGTGTAAGAATGTGTGAATAGCAAGTGCGGGTAGCAAGGGTCTTTCCCTTCTCTCAGTGAGTGGGAGGAGCTGCAGAAGATGTTAATTCACACATATCAAAGATGCATGCTTGCATTTGGCTGTGGAAAAGAGAACAATGGAATGCACAGAGCTGTAGGCTGATCAATTAACTTAGAGTCTTTGCAGAGAGGTTTGAAAGAAAAAAAAATTAGCAGGCTAAGGAAAGACTTAGCTTCCAAAACTCTAATGACTTTCTCCACCATAATTATGCTGCGCATGTTGTCAGGGGAAGATGCACCAGAGTCTGCAAGACTCCCAGGGTGGGGGTGTTAGAGCTCCAGGTGGTCCACAGGCGGAGGCTTTCCAAGCCTGGCAACGGTGAGAGTTCTAGTTTCTGTCTCCCATCTTTCTACTTGGGAGTTTGCTGTTATGCTGTTGTCATTGCTTCTGGTGGCGTGGTGCTCTTTTATTTATTTATTTTTAAGATTGTATTTATTTATTTGAGAGAGAGAGAGTGCACAGGAGCGGGGGGAGGGGCAGAGGGAGGAATAAGCAGACTCCCCCGTGAGCAGGGAGCCCAAAGCAGGGCTTGATCCCAGGACCCTGGGAACTTAACCAACTGAGTCATCCTGGGTGGTGCTCTTTTTGAAGAAGTTATACAACAGATAGTTGAACCTGAATTTGAACTAAGCCTCTGGCGCTCACAACCGAATGATGTCCCAGGTCTCTTTCTCCAGAAGCAACCCTGAGATGAGGCTTTACATGCAAGCGCTTCATGGGAATGTTCCCAGAAGAGTCAGTCGAAACCAGCGAAGTGGGATCAAGCAGAGGTGAAATGCACCGAATCAAACAACATCCCCTTGGACAGGGGCTCCCACTTGGCTCAGTTCTGGAAGCTCTGGAGTCACTGTAGGTCATACCCCAGAGCTCCCTCTCAGAGGCAAGGCAACAGAACATTCACACTCCTGCACCCAATAATCCGAGGCTAAGGGTTCCCTCAGGAGACCTGAATTCCCAGGCACCAAAGGCATTCCTGTAGATAGGCAAAGTGGCCTTTGGCAGTCCGAGGGCAGCAGTCTCACAAAGTGACACAGGAACTTCTGATTGCGGTGAAGGTGCATAGTTGACGGGCATGGACTGTGTCTGCTGCAAGTGACCTTAAGTAATCCACTTAGGTCTGTGAGACCCACCTGGAAAATGGGGACAGTGCTGTGTCTTCTTCACAGGATTGGCCCAAGATTAAATGATACTTAAATGTAAAGCACCAAGACTATAGCTCTGATATGGTAAATACTCCATGAGTAATATTATGATTATGCGGAACAATGGCACAAACCTAAATTCTAGGTCTGTGGCCTATTAAGTTGACGTCAGAATGGGGAGGGCAGATGTGAGCTCCCTTCCTCCTCCTGTGCTTAAGAAGATGCATTAATCAATGGTGCTATCCCTCCCTTGAGCCAGCCTGTTGCCTCCATATCCTCGCTAGGGCTGGAATCCATTAGAGTTTTTATCCACCTATCTGAGCTCGTTGGTAGATGAAACCATTTGCTGGCTTTCAAGTGGAAGGAGGCCTGTCCTGGAGGAGATGGGTATAAAAAGGAGAGCAAAGCCTCATTGTTCCTGCCTGACTTGGCCCTTCAGAGTGAAAAAAAAAAAAAGTCCAGTCCAGCACCTGCTTCCATCCCACATCAACCTCCTTCCTTGGCAATTAATCTGTCCAGGCCTCTCTCTGCCATCCAACAGCAACCAGCTCACACATCAGCCATTCTCCCTTCTCCCCCTCTCCATTCTGAATAACAAGCATTGAGATTCTGCACTTTCTCAACCCTGAAGGATTTTTTTTTTACAATGAATCAAAGCCCATGTAGACAGAGACCATATCTTAGTAAGCACTGAAAGGAATATAAAGATGACAAGTCTATGGTCCCTGCCCACCCAGAAGCCCGGTTTGCTGACCAAAGATGTCATTCCTGTGCCGGGGAGGACAGTCAGCAAGTGATGTTCATGGGAGTTCTCCAGGGCCATCACATTTCTGGTAATTCCCAAGAATCCCACCTTTCCATGGCTGCTGGGTGAGGAGGACCTGTACTGCTGCTCTGTGATCGTGTACAGAATTAGGAGCCTTGCTGTGGACTAAGGGCTAGTGTAAGGCTATAAGGTGCTGTCCTGGAGACAGACCTGCCTCAACCCTTTCCATATGGGAAGTGTTTTTGAAGTTACCCTGTATTTCATTGCTGTGTGTGGGGTAGATTAGTGCTGGTGACATCTACCGCGATAGTCCTTAGCTTACACAATTGTTGGTGGTAACACTGGGCTTGACTGTTTTAGAGCCCAGAGAGTGATAGATATTAGTAGAAGTTGTGGACTCTGAAAACAGTGGGGAGCAGAATCACCCCCAGCTGTACTCACTTGACTGTGACATTGGGTCTTGGTAAATGGAAGATCCTTTAGAAGTGTTGTATGGGAAAAGGGTATGAGCCCATGGTGGGCAAGGGGTGGACCACAGTGGGCAGGTTTCCTGGCCTGGACTACCTTGGCCAGTTCTAAAAAATCCACCCTGCCCACTGAACAAAATGGAACCTTTGGTTTTACCTCTCAAGAATTTGAGCCAAGAGATACAGACTTTGTCACTGGTGGCTGATGTGTAGTCAGGCTGGTCCCAGGGCCTGGCAAGGTGAGCCAGCCTGGCAGGAGGGTGAGGGAAGGAGGAGGGGATGAGAACACCAGCTGGTTCCTCGGCTCCTTTTCCTCCCTTGGCTCCTGCTATTGTTGTTGCTTTCTCCTGGTGACTCTTCTCCTCCCATCAGCTTCCCCTCTTGGCCTTAGGAGAGGGCTTCTGTGGCCAGTGACTGGCTCTGGGGCAAATTCCTGGGCAACTTAACCTTCCCAGCTTTGTCCACCTGGTCCACCAAAGACATTTCCAGAAATACCTCAAGCTCCTGATTACAGGATAGGTTCATTCTGGCCTTCCCTGTCATGACTATCCAGGTTCTGGCTCATCACAGGAGCTCCATAACTGATGAAGAAACCATGTGACTCATTCTTCCTGAAAATCAGCTGCCACCTGACCAGGGCCCAGAACAGAAACTGCCTGAGTCATCCTGAGCAATCTTGTATTAAGACAGTGATCCCCAGAAGTGCAGAGGGATTTAATCCACTCTGGGTGTGAACTCTGCCCTCTGTGGTGTGTGTGATGATGTGCACCATCTTTTAAACTTGTAGAACCCCCTGTGTTCCTATGCACAAACACAAAGCATTAGGATTAACATACATAACAAGACAACCCCACTTGGTGTGTGACAAATGGCTTAGTGACCATCAGACCTGGAACTCCCCAGGGAGGTGTGAGGACCAGGAGTCTCAAATCACCTAGGAGTTTGGTAGGAAAGCATGCTCTTGGGCTTCCCCCACACTGCTGGATCTGAATACGTATTTTCACATCTGCAACCCTCTCCCCAACCTGCCTTATTCGGAAACACATTCAGCCTCATCAACCAAAGATGTCTATGGTTCCACATACTTCTTGGGACTGAAAGTTGGCCTTGGTAAGCTTATGTGTTAATGATGGAATGGAAGGGCTCCTCATGGGCCTGACTATAGATCTTGCTGCATTACCCAGATGGCCTCCTAACTTCCCCAAGACTCAACTTCCTCCTCTGCAAAAGGGGAATAATAACAGCAATTTACTCGAGAGGCCTGCTGTGGACATTAATTGAGAATATGCATGTAGAAAGCTTGGGGCCAGGTCCTCACCACATGTGAGTTACTATTATTTTGCACCATCAAAGTAACAACCATTTATTAGGTGTTTACTGTGTGTTAAAAACTGGGCTACACACTTCAAACTATGCTTGGAGATACTATCATCTTCCCAAAAAGGGACAGAAAGTCAGAGAGGGTCAGGATCTTGGGTTGAGATCTTGGCTCCCCAGTGCTAGCAGAGCTTTTACTAAGCCGTCTCACCTCCTGAGAGTCGGGGCAGAGTTTTGAGATGCCAAGCAAGGAGGGAACACAATTTCTGTGTGCTGTGATATTAGCATAACGTCACGCAAAGTAACCCAAGAATTGCTTGTGTCGTTTGCCTTTGCTGTGAATTGCCTTTGCCAGTGTATTTTTTTCTTATTGCTTTCTCTTTAATCTACCCATGTGAAGTGCCTTGAACAGTGCGGTGGCTGGCACTTTGTAAGTATTCAATAGTATGCAATAAATATTGGCCATTATTTGGAGGAGTTTGTATAATCTATGTACCAATCCATTTTCAGCCTCATGCATTCCAAATATCTTCTCTCAGTCTGTGGTTTATCTTTTCATTTCTTAGATGGTATGTATTGCATGAAAGACTTTAAATTCGAATATTGCCAGATTTAGCAGTCTTTTTCATTAAGGTTTGTGCTTTGCATAAGAATTTTATTTTTTACTCCACGGTCATGAAGAGACTCTCCTGTGTTATCTTCTTATGGTTTAAAATTTGGCTCTTCTCATTTAAGTCATTTTTTAATTTCTTGATGCGACTCTCCATCCTACCCTCCCCCCTCCACCCATCCTTTTAAATGTGTTGGGTGTATGTCCTTGCATATGTATACAGCCTTGTAAATATGCAGGACTGCCTTGCGTTGGTTTTTAATTTACATAATGGAATTTTGCTATAAATCTCATCCTGGTTCCACTTTTCTCACTCGGCATGTTGCTTTGTAGATGTCTGTTTTGCTTCTGAGTGCTGAATATTATTCTAAAGTCTGCATTGTCACAGTTTACTTATTTCCCCTAGTGAAAAGCATTAGCCTGCCTCTAGCTCCCCAACATAAAAACGCCACACTAAATCATGTGGTATTTTGTGAGAACTTCCACGGGATTTATGCGCCCAAGGGTGAGACTGTGGGGTGATGGACTAGTGGATTCTGAATTTTGCTCAATGCTGACCAAAAGCTGCCCAGAGAGGTGGTTCTAGCTTACATTTCCCAGCACCACTGGGGGTCCCACCTCCCTGCCTTTCAAACTTTTGCCTCTGCTGGTGAATGTAAGAGGACGTCTGGTCTGAATTTGGATTCCTCTGATCACTGCTGATCTGGAGCGTCTCTTCACATACTTGCTGGCCATTTGGGCTCCCCTCCCATGTGTTACCTGATCCTGATCACTGCTTTCCATTTACTTTCTCTTGAAATTGTGGTTGTTGTTAATTTGTAGTTAACTTTGTATATTTGAAAGCCTGGATAGTTAACTTGGATTTTCAGTGCTGCAAATACTTTCTCACAGTTTGTCATTAGCCTATTAATTTTCTCCTGGGTCCTTTAATTAGCCAGACATGCAATATTTTATATACAGTCAAAAAACCATTAGCTGAACACAGACTGCCAATCCTGGGTGAGGTCCTCGCCTTAGTTTGGTTCCCCTGGTGCAGACCCTGAGCCAAGAGTATTGGTGTAAGTAGTTAATTTGGGCAGTGAAGACCATGTAGTTCTTGGGAAGTAGGGTATGACTTGGGAAGGGAAGGAGGCCAATAAATGGCATATTATCTAGCGAGGAGCTGTCTGGGTGAGGGGAACTCAGTTCTGCTGGAGACTTCTGGGAGGAGTGTAGGACTAGCCACTAGTCGTCCTATCCAAGAGACAAGGGAGTTGGGGTATTTACACACCAATTCCTGTCAGCTGTTGGTTGTGGGGAGTGGGGAGGCTCTTAAGTCCCAGCATTTCTGGCTTGCTGCTAAGGAAGCAAGAAGAGCCCCAGTAGCAAGAGAAAGGTCTCAGGCAAAGCCTTGCAAGTGCTTGCAGTCACCCCCGCACCTCTGGCCCACGATGAAAGAGGGAAGGGATATGGGCAGGGCACCTAGAGGGCCCTCTGCTGTGCTGTGTGTACAGGACCCTTTAACCAAGGGCCAGACAAGACACAGATTGCCAAACAAAATAAAAAAACAAAACCCCTCCTATGTGGGCATGATTATGCCCATTGTTAAGGGATGGGTAGGGACGTAAACTCCCTGAAGTTAATGGCAGAGCCACAATTCAAATGAAGACTGCTCATCAGAATCGCCGGGAGAGTTTATATTCGGCAGATTCTAGGTCTGGAGTAAAGCCCAGAGATTTACATTTGTGACGAGGGTCTGATATAGGTATTTGTGTTACTTATCTATTTCTGTATCACAAATTCCCTCAGTACATAGCAGGTTAAAAGAACAAAACAGCTCTCACTGTTCTGAGGGTCAGGAATCCAGAGTGGCTTAGCTGGGGGTGGGGGTGGGGTTCTGGCTCTGAGTTACTCCCCAAATTGCCATTACCATGTCATTCACTTTCAAGTGCGCTCTTGTATTCCTCACTGGCTATTGGTGACCAAACTGACCCAGAGTCTTGGCTGGCGGTGAATATTCCTACACTGGTGATAAAAATGTGTGGCCCACAACACACACACACACAGGCACACACAGGCACACACATGTACAAGCGAAATGGGAAATCTGGACAAGATCCGTGGTGGAGTGTATCAATGCCAATATCTTTTTTTTTTTTTTAAGATTTTATTTATTTATTTGTCAGAGAGAGCGAGCACAGGCAGACAGAATGGCAGGCAGAGGCAGAGGGAGAAGCAGGCTCCCTGAGGAGCAAGGAGCAAGGAGCAAGGAGCAAGGAGCAAGGACTCGATCCCAGGACGCTGGGATCATGACCTGAGCTGAAGGCAGCTGCTTAACCAACTGAGCCACCCTGGCGTCCCTCAATGCCAATATCTTGGTTGTGATGTACTCCTAACTGTTTTTGCAAGATGTTACCATTGAAGGAACCTGGGGAAAAGGCACACCAGGTCTCTCTGTATTATTTTTTCCCACTGAATGTGGATTTACAATGGTCTCAAAATAAAAAGTTTAAATAATTGAAGAGTTAGGGCAAGAATATTCATAGCGGCTTTATTCATAATCACCTTGAACTTTAAAGCCACCTCAAGGGCCATAAAACGAAAGAACGGAGGAAGAGATGAAGGTGTATTTACATAGTGGAGCAGTATAAAGCAGTGGACATGAATGAAGTAGAACTATCTGGAACATGAGCGAATCACACAGATGCAGTGAGGAAGCCAGGCACAAAAGTGTGCCTGGGGGATGGGTCCATTTATGTAAATACAAAACCAGATATATGTGGTCTATGCTAGTAGATGTCTGGAGAACAGTTGCCAGTATCGGGGAGTACAGGCAGAAAGGCCATAAGAAGGGGCTTCTGGGGCAACGTTCCCTTCCATGATCAGGGTGCTGGTGACATGGGCGCATTCAGTTGGGGGAAATTCAGCCATCTGTACAACTATGGTATGTGCACTTTTCTGTACAGGTGCATCAGTAAGCCTTTTAGGGGGATTTACTATATATTAATTAATACCTAGAATTAATCAAGCACTACATGCCAGGCTTTCCTAGCCACTTGATATGCATTGTCATTTAAATTTTTGAGGAGGTTTCTATTATAATCCCCATTGTACAGATGAGAAAATTGAGGTTAAAGGAAGTAGTTTTGCTGGGTCACCCAGCTGTCCTGTGAAGGACCAGAGAATTATCAAAGCCCTTTATCACCTCGGGGTTCATAGACAAGCCCAGGCCATTAGCAACATCACTGAAAATGGGCCTGTTCACTCAGCAACAGATGCTTGTTCTGGTGATACCAAACACGGCCCTTTGCCCAGGCAAGGGGGAATTCCTACAAAGGACACTTGTGAAATTCAAGTACTTTATCTTTTGCTGAAAGCCAGGGCAGGCCCAGGGCAGGGGGCGAACTGTTAATTGCTAAACACTATAATTGAGTAGGGAGGCCTCTGTTTAAACCACTAGGCTTGTAGTTGACCATGGAAGTGTGAAAATGACCATGATTAATGAACTTGCTGGTAGTGTTTTCCTGTTAATGACATTCTTTTATGTTTTAGCAGGAGTACATGCAGTGATTGCAAATCAGTAACTGGGAAACCAGTGTCATTTTGGCTTTCAGTCTCCCATTTCTGTCCTGGAGTCCCATTCTGCCTGGTGGTGAAAAACTTCACTATAGTCAGTTTGGGACCATGTCTCTTTCCCCTTGTCCTTGGGTAGAGTGCCAGGGGTGATGGGCTGTGGTGTCTAGGCCTTGGTGGTGGTGGTAAGGGGTGGGGGCACGTGGGTCCTTATTGTCATCTGGCATCCCTGGGCTGAAACCTTCGTGATGGGACAATGCACGCTGACTTCTGCCACACTGGCATCTGCCATGATGTTCTCGTCTGTCCATGGCCTATAGTCCCGCTCTGATCTACTGCCACGTGTTCCTTGTCTCAGCCACAAGTCTTTGGCACCAGCTCCCCAGTGACTTCCTTCAGTGCCTTCTCTGAGGACATAGAGGTATTTGGCTGTACTGACAACACTGTATTCCACTGGTGCCTCACCCAGAACCTTTTCTCTGGAGCTCATCGCCCCCAGGAGATTGAGCATTCCCAGCTATGAGCTCACAGCTGCCTTCCACGAGAATTGCCCTTGGCCCATGGCAGGTGAGGTCTTCCTCCCCAGGGTGGCCTACTGCCAGGACTGATTGAGGGCAGTCTACAAAAGACCATCCCCTGTTTTAAGATGGTATGACGTTCTTTCCCTGCCACCAAATGCAATGAGTCTTTTCCAACACCAGTTCTGCAATTCTCCTACACCAACCCAGTGTCCGACAATTCAATTCTGACACTGACCACCCAGAATTAACATCAAACCTCATAGGTTTTAAGGGTTCACAGTTCTACAAGATTGCTCTTACTTCAGATGCCGACTGCCAATGGATTGCCCAGATGGCCCACACTTCTGCCTAGCCTACTACAAATTTAGGGGCTTCCACAAACCCCCTGCAGATTCAATAATTGCTGGAATGATTTGTAAAACTTAGGGGAGTGCTTTCTTTACTATTACTGATCTATATTGAAAGGTAAAACTCAGGAAGAGTTAGAAGAGATACCCAGGGCAGGGAATGGGGGTGGGGGAAGACAGTTAAGGGGTGTGGTTCTTCCATGCCCTCTTGGGACTACCATCTACCCAGGACCAGCCTGGAAGCTATCCACACCACCACTGAGGAGTTTTTATGGGGGCTTCCTTATATAAGCATGATTGATTAAATAACTGACCTTCGTGACTGAACTTCATCTGCAGCTCCTTTCTCATGCCTGAAGGTTGGGGGTTGGGTCTGCAGGTTCCAACCCTCTAACCATAGCTTTGTCTTTCTGGCCACCAGCCCCATCCTGAAGCTACCGAGGGGCCTCCAGTCATGGTTGTCTCATTAGAATATAAAAAGACACTCCTAACCACTCTGGGGATCCCAAAGGTGCTAGGGGATCTGTTCTAGGAACCAGGGACAGAGATGGAATTTTTTTTTTTTTTTTCATACCAAGGTGGGAGCAAGTCTGTGGTATAATTCGTGCTTCAGAGCTCCCTGTGGGATCAGGATGTAGCTAGACTCCGGCTGGGACCACAGTCTGGCTTTGCTCTTTCTTCTGCCCTATGTTGCTCCCCTCATTTTCTTTTGGGTTTTTCCTAGGGCGCTTCTACAAGCACTCCCATCTTAGTTTCTGCCTCTGGGGAACTGCCCTGAGACACTGCTCTGTCCCAGGGAGGTGGGAAAATGCAGGGAACCCTCAGGTGTCCCTGTGCGCATGTGCCCTCAGCCAGTTCTCCTCTGCCTCTCCCTCACCAGGCTGGTGTGTGTGTGTGTGTGTGTGTGTGTGTGTGTCAGGGGTAGGGGGCCTGCAGGGTTAGGGTACTAGCTTCTGTGAGGCCGGGAAGTGAGGCATAGGTTCCATGCCCTCTCAAGTACAGCTTTCCAACAGCTTCTATTGATTAGGGTGCCCTAAGCTGCAAGTAAGGAAATCAAACATGAGCCAGTTTAAATAATTTCTCAATCGCTCAGCTGGAAGCCCAGAGGACAGGCAGGCTTTAGGGTTAAGGTAGTGTAAGTCCCAGCTCTGATTCCTGGGATTCTTCTTTCTTGACTCTCTTCCAAACAGACATAAGGCCCTAAATACTCCAGCCATCCCATCCACTGCCCACATTTGAGGGAAGAGAAGATACAGAACTGATTTTGGGAGCTATTTCAGCAGAGTAAGGAAAGACATCCTCCGAGCCTCCTGACAAACCTTGCTTTGAATCTCAGTGCCGTACATCTGGCCACGTGCCCATTTCTGAACCAATCTACCCCAGCCTGGCCCGGCTAGGGACAGGATCTGCTTCCCTTCCCAACACTTGAGCTGTTCTGTTTTTGAAAGAGGAATACATGACCCACACACCAGGGTTCTCCTAGAAATGAGAGAAGGGAGAGTTTCAGGGAGGGTGGACCTTCGACAAGGTTCGCACATTTCATTATTGTGTAGGTGACTGGGATGGGGCATGGACACAGGTGGTTTTCCCAAGAATTTCTCAGGTTCAGTATCAGTGATTTCACATGGCTGAGCCCATACAGCTGGGACGCTCTCTGCAGGATGGTTATATGACATTTACATGCTAACCTGCCGGCCTGCAGTTCCCATTTCTCCCCACCTTCACCAGCACTTGGTACTACCTATCTCTGAGAAAATCTCAGTATTGGTTTACTATGTCTTCTTTCGGATCCTGGGGACATCACTCATTTTATCATGCATAGTTATCCGGCCCCTGTCTTTTCCGATGGATTAGATTTGTGAATTTTCTTGGTGTCTTTGCTGCCATTCCCTGCATATTCTAGATCAGAGGCCAACAAATGTTATCTGTAAAGGGCTAGATATTAAATTTCAGGCTCTGCGGGCCATGCAGTCTGTCACAATGACTCACTGCTGGTGTAGCACAAAAGTGGCCACAGAGTGTACATAAGCAAATGGGTGTGGCTGGGTTTCAACGAAACTTTATTTACAAAAACAGGCAGCCGGCTGCACTTGACCCTGTGGGCTGTACTTTGCCAACCCTTATTCTAGATATTAATCCCTTGGTTTTACACTATGTAAATCTTCTCCAAGTCTTGACTCAGCTGTTAGTCTTTGTCTAAAGTGTTCTTTTTTAAAAACAAAATCCTTAATTTTGATGTAGTTAAATTCATCCAATTATTATCTGAAATTTATGTTTTTCGGATGAAAACACTCTTTCTCATCCCAACAACACAAAGATATTCTGCTCCTTTCCTTGTGATGAACTCCTTATTTCTGCTGGCTTTCACACTGAGTACGCTGTTGGATCTGTGAGGTGTTCTCGATTCGTATGTGATGTGAGATGCAGTGTGGTTTTTCCCCCTGTGATGAGCTACTCTCCTCACAGAGCAGCCAAACCAGTCATCCTTTCCCCATGGATTTGTAGCAGATGCAAATTTTAGTTGGGGGTGGGTGGAGGATACGTAGGAAGGCCTAACTCTCCAACCAAAAGCTGGTCCTCAGTGCTGGCCCTGTTCACCTGTTCCAGCAACACTTGCGTCCTTTCTAGTCCCCCCACACCCAGGGCCTCTAGGTTCTGGGACATTGAACAGGCTGTTCCCTCTTCCCATGGTGGGCCTTTCCTCATGCTTCACATCCCACTTTAAGTGTCAACTCCTCACAGATGTCTTCTCTGTACACCCTCTCATTTACTCTTGTTTCTCAACCCAACTGGAAATTACTGCTCTGTTGGGGAATCTTGTCAAGAAAACATGACCTCCAATGGGCCTGTGAAGCTGACACTAGTTGATCCGAGGCTCCCCTGTCCTTGAAACATGGGTTTCCCTTCCCTTCCTGGTCCCAGAGGCTGGTCTACGGACATGGCCTTGAGGTGGTGATGTGGTGTGGAGACCATCTGGATAGTATATGTGACTGAACCCAGTTAGGGCCTCTGTACAAATCTTTAAGATGTGCTGTGTGGCTAAGAGATATATTTGTCTTGCTGCCGCTCCAAACTAGCCTTGTATATAATTCCCTTTGCTTATAAAACCTGCCACCCACCATGGAGGGGCCCGCCTCCTTCTTCAGTCTCTCCCCGCCCTCTGAGTGTAATGGCTGGTTTCCAATTACACCTGAGATGCTCCTCAGGAGCTCCTAAACCAATACACTTTCATCTGTGTATCTGCTCACTGTCCCTGGAGATGTGAGCCTGGGTCGGGGGCAGAGCAGAGATCTGAACCGCATTATTCATCAGTCACGGCCTCCCTTGTGCCTGACACATAGCAGGCCTGAATTAGTTTTTGGAAACACAGAACAAATGAGCAAGTCTAATTGACTTTTCAGAGGCAACGGGTCATTAGATAGCCTGAGTGTTGTCCAATAAATTCTCTGACCCTCTTTGACAATGTGCAGAATTAGAATTAAGGTTTGTCCTTCAACTGCCCCCCTACTCTACACCTTTATCTTTTGATAAAACATCTCAATAGCTTGAGTGTATTTATCACACCTGCATTTATTCACAGTTCGATACGAGAGCCCTGTTAACTTCCTTAAAATATCTGACTGAATTTCATGTGGAAGTGAGTGCCACGGATTAAATATATGTTGTGTTAAGAAGCTTCCCGTTTTATCACAGCCTGTGCACTGCTAGAAAAGCATTCTGCATGTTAATTAAGAGAGCTGGGGGATTTTAAAAAGACTTCTTTCTCTCCCTTTAACTTTCTAGTGCATTCAGAGGACAGGAAGGGAGGCAATTACTTGCAAAGCTGTAAAAATCAGTGTTAAGTCAGATGGCTCATGGGGTCCCCAGGAGCTTCAGGGCTTCAGGGACTGGCCTGGGCACCTGCTGTTACGGGCCGGCAGCAGGCGGATTCTGAGAGCCAGATTCTGAGAGCCGGCTGCAACGGGACTGGGTGATGCTGCAGGGAGGAGGCTCTGACTTCTGGCTTCAGTAGGAATAGTGCCCTTCTGGCGAAGACTGGACGTTGGCCCCAGGGAACAGTTAAGCAAGAGGCAGGGGTTGGGAATGACCAAATCTGAGAAAGTGGACAAGATGAATTGGGATACTGAGAGTGTGGAAAAATCTGACCTTCCTCCCAGTAGGACGTCAGCAGAGCCAGGACAGTGTGGCAAGAGCAGGAGAGTGCCACAGACACCTACCTCGGCGGCAGTGAGGTAACAGCACGTGAGGTAACAGCCGAGATTCACTGATGTGAGTAAAGCAGGGGTCAAACTGCTTCGAACCTGGGTTACAATCCAGGCTCAGCCTCTTGCTTCAAATCACTTATTGGGCCACAGTTTCCTCACCTGCACGATGAGTACAGGGTGACTGCAGGATTCGGAGAGCACAGGGCCCCTGGGACAGGGCAGCCGGTTGTGCAGGGCGCTTACTACTGTTCTGCGAGAACCTGTGCCGGCTTCTTGCTGGCGGAGCCTCAGAGCGCCGCTGACTGTTTGAGGGGCCTTTCACGTTCCTTCACTCAGCTTCAGCCCCTCTCAGCTTTGGAGCACAGAGAGGTCCAGGTGGTCTGCACCATCCCAGTAAGCTCTGGGTAAGAAAATACCCTTGCACAAATAGTCCCAGAACAATATTGCTGTTTGTTTGGGAATCCCTGACCCGCAGCGTGGGAGCCCTGCAATAGCGAAATCGTGTTGCTGCCTGGGTGGTACTGGAAGCAACACGCAGAGGTGGGCCTGAAACTTCCACCTCCGGGGACACCTGGCCTGGGCCCGGTTTATTGCAGTGCTTTTCCCAGCTCCGGCCAGCAGGGGGAGGCACCTCTCGCTCGCGGCCCTTTGCGCGCTCCTCCTGGGAGGGGGCACTCCCTCCTGCCGGATCGGGCCTCCCACTCCTCACCGCCCCCCGAGGCTCCGCCTCCCAGCTCCTCCCCACCCCCGCCAGACTTGGCCTGGCTCCTTCCTCAACCCGCGCTGGAGTCTGGCGGACCCAGAGGGAGGGGCCGTGGCTGAAGAGATGGCTGGGATCTCCTCCTGGGCAGGGGACAGTCGCTCTGGCGTCCGTGGCCCTGGGTGCGCTGGTCTTTCTCCTTCCTGGCTCCAATCCAGGCAGAACCCTCCCATCCCCCCGGAGAGACCCAGCCTGGCCCTGTCTCTAGCGGGGATAGAAGGCATCAAGGGACTCTGGGTCATGGGACACGCCCATCGGAGACATCCCTCAGAGACATGTCACACATGGTGCCTGACACACACCTTGAAGATGTCAGATGTTCTGACAAGATGACATGCCCCTCGGGGGTGATGTAGCCCACAGAGCCGACACACCCCACAGGGGAAGGACATCGCCTACAGAGGAAACATGCTCCACAGAGGTGAGGTGGCCCACGGAGGGAACCAGCCCCTGAGGGGTGACCCATGCACTGTACTACTCAGGCCTGTCCAGCCAGTTCAGGGAGCAGATCCATGGCATGTGCCAGAACCATGGAACAGCAGGCCCTGCAGAGACCACCCTACCTGGCTGCTACTGGCTTTCAAGGTCTTGCAGCCCATCTGGGCCTGGGCCAGCCAGGTCCTGTGCCCGGCCTGAAGGTGGCTGCCACCCTCGCAGGCCCCGTGGAGGAGGAAGGGGGCCTCCTGGGCACCTTCCCTGCCCTCCTGCCAGTAGAAGTCCGTGGCTGTTTCCAGCCCAGCAGACAGAGAGAGACACGAGAATCCGTGAGAGGAAGAGTCATTTATGATTTATGAATAACGAACTAATTTAATCCTGGGTTTCTCTTGTGCCTCCCATTTAGTAATTTGTTCCATTTCTTAATGGCCCAAGTTCTTTATCAGACTGTGACAGAGGAGAGCAGTGAGTCATCACACCAGGGATCTGAAGGGTGACCTATATACCAGGACTGGGAAGGCAAGTCCTGAGAGCTGGGAGCCAGCACCCCCCTCCACACCCTCCAGCTGGGGGCGACTCCTGGGTGGCCCCGCTCCTGTCCTTGCGGCAGGAGTGGTGGGAAGGCAGTGGGCTGGGGTGGCCGCTGTGTCATAGTGAGCCCTCAGCTTGGAGGGTTTGGACATGGTGGAAGATAGGGTGGATGGGGTTCTAGCTGCCCCCTCCAGGCCCCCATCCTCCCCACTGAGAGTGGGGACCAGACCTTGGAGCCAGACTACCTTGGCTCTAATTCTGGTTGCCCTTTCTGTCTTGGTGACTCTGGGTGCCTCACTTTGTCACTCAGAGTCAGGAAAGATGCTCTGAGGGTGAAGGCCTTGCCTCTGTCCTTGTCCTGCTGCCTGAAGCCTCCTTTGAATCTGAACCTGTTATCTTGAATCCTTTGTCCATTTTTATTTTTATTTTTCACACAAGGATACTTTGGTTGAGGGAGGCTGAAACCCTTAATGAAGAGGGAAAGAAGATGGTCTATGAACAGAGAAGGGGGAGCAGAGCCCGAGAAGGCCAGCAGTAGGGACACCATGCCACCCCAGAGGCACCCCAGCACAGGAGAAGCCTGTAGGGGTGTGGGGGGCTGGGCAGACCACAGCTGCCACCCAGAGTGAAAGCATAGGGAAGAAACCCAAGCCGAGGTCTCTGGGTATTTCGATGAGACAGAAGTGAGAGGGCTGGGAGTCATAGTTGTAGACTTAGCGCACCCCACTGGCATTTACCACGTGACTACTGTGCCCACTTTATAGGTGGGTAAACTTGGGACAGAGAAGTTAAATCCTTATGTAAATGGCTTGGCGGTGCCAATGGAACCTGTCTTCTTATAGCCACTTCTCTGCCCATTTTCCCTCTGCCTCTTGCCAGCCAAGACCTGACAGGCATGATTCTGTCCTCTACCACCCTTAGATTCTCCCGGGAGGGAGGGAGGAACAAAGACTACTACATATATGGTCAACGTTTGATTCAAGTACAGTAGCAGCCAGAAAACTGTGCCCACTGTGTACAGTGGAGTGTACAGCTCTCCGGATGGTCCTAAGGACCATTTTTTAAATCCCATTTGCCTGTAGAAATCCGGAGCTGAGGGAGATTGAGTGGTGTTCCGGGATGTGTTCCTGCGGCCAACACCAGAGGCTTGCTTCTCTCTCCTCTTTCTTGCTCTCTCCTTCTTTTCTTTCTCTCTCTTGCCTTTTGTGAGGTGAAAATCCAAGTTTTTGTCTTTTTTTTTCTTTCATTTTGGATGTCTTTATTATTATTATTATTTTAAGATTTTTATTTATTTATTTGAGAGAGAGACAGAGAGAGCATGAGCGAGGAGAAGGTCAGAGGGAGAAGCAGACTCCCCATGGAGCTGGGAGCCCGATGTGGGACTCAATCCCAGGACTCCAGGATCATGACCTGAGCCGAAGGCAGTCGTCCAACCAACTGAGCCACCCAGGCGTCCCAGATGTCTTTATTATTGAAGTATAGATGACACACAACGTTCTGTTAGTTTCAGGTGTACCACATAGCGATGCGACGATTCTGTGTGTGACTCAGTTCTCACCACCGTAAGTGTGCTCACATACAACGTTATTACAACATTATTATTATTACTGTTATTTAAAGATTATATTTATTTATTTGAGAGAGAGAGAGAGAGAGAGCATGAGCTGGGGGAAGGGCAGAGAGAGAAGGAGAGAGAATCCTGAGCAGACTCTGCACTGAGGGCAGACCCTGGCGTGGGGCTTACTCCCACGACCCAGAGACCATGACCCGAGTGGAAATCAAGAGTTGGATGCTTAACCAACTGAGTCACCCAGGCCCCGCACAGCATTATTACGATGTGATTGATTGCATTTCCTATGCTGCACTTTTCGTCTCCATGACTTAATTATTTTATAACTGTAAGTTCATACCTCTTAATCCCCTTCACTTATTTCATCCCTCTCCCCCCAATCTGGTGACCACCAGATCATTCTCTGCAGCTTCCATTTCTTAAGGTCTATGTTTTGAAATGGCTTTTTTATTTAAAGTTTTGATTTTGAGTTCATTTGAGAGCAATGCAATTTAATGGAAAGGGGCAATGCTTTTATCATATTAACTTCATTACCACAAGTGGTTATACGAGAAGCAAATCTGTACGAAAACTCTTTATTTGGGGGATGAGAGTTCTGAAGTGTCTTAAGCAGAATTTGTTAAAAACTTGTAGGACAGGCTTCACGGTAAAGTCTGAAGTTTGCAGATTCAGAAAGGCTTGAGGAAGGAAAGTGGACTTGAACCACTAATTTTTGCAGCATTTAATTTAGCGGTCATTATTTCCATCAACACTTTGGCATATTTGGGAGAAAATCAAGAAAGCCTTGTTAAGAACAGCCTGATCTTCTGCTTGAGACTCTGTTTTTCAGCTGTGAGATGGCTTTTTTCAATCACACATTTCAAAAAGAGGAAAACATCTTTGCTTCATTAGGTCATGTTGTGTATGTACAATTGTCCTCGTGTGCAAGAGCAAAGACACCTCCACTTAGGGAGGAGGCCTTCCCTGGAATGGGGGTCTGGGTGCCCTCTCACTTTTCTGGATGTCTTTATGGGACCCCTGGGGGAAAAGAGAAGTTGGGGGTGCCTTTGAAGGCCCCTCCCAGGCCCGGGAGAGCAGGATTTAGGACAATACAGATCCCTCTTCTTCAATCATATTTCCCCTTCAGAGAGATGTGTGGGGACTTTCCTGACTGCCTTTGGAGCAGAAGGAACAAAAACCCAATCAATCAGCCAATAGCCTCTGACTGAAACAGACTGGGGAAGCAGAGCCTGTAAGGAGATCCATCTGGCAGGAGAGGGGGGATGAATCCCCCAAATGGGGTGAGCTGGACTGGCCCGGCTGCACTGGGCTTTGCAGACAGGGGCACATGCCGTGTCCCTTCCTGCCCCTGGTCCTGCTCACAGGTCCCACGGCCATGCACAGTGACAGCTGGAGGAGCTGCTCACGTCCCAGCCACGAGCCAGGGTGCTTTGCCAGCAAAACCTGCAAGTCATCCTGCGCAGCTGCCACCCTGCAGAGACAGACAGGCCCTGGCGGCAGGGGGTGGGCGCTGCGAGGAGCCTCTCTGGTTGTTCCTGTTAAGCTGGAGCTCCCCACCCAGGCTTCAGAGCAGCTGGTCTACCGGGCGACCCTCTCAGTCACACCCTGGCTTCCTGGCTCCACAATTTGGGCTGGAGGCTCCCTTCAGGGATTCCAGCACCTGGAGGGGCCCCCTTTTTGCAGCCACAGCATATGGAGACAGTGTATTTGCTTTGGTCTGTGAGGAGTTGCTTAGATGATTTTGCTATTTTAATGGAACTAGATGCCAACTTTTATAAAATTAGGAAGTTTTGCATCGACATCCAGACTTCCAGCTTTTCTTGAAAGCTAGAGATTCTGGCAACACTAAGCCTGAGTGCCCATGTGGCTGTGGGCTCAGGGTACCATCTGCAATGGCCATAGGCCATTTGTATGCCTGGCCTATGAGGACATCTGAGTCAGTGAGAGCTTACCTGACACCTGCAGGGGTGACAGTGTTCTGCCCTCAGGACTACTGCCCTGGCGGGGTGGAGCAGTCCTCTGCCCCCCATCTCCACTTGACATCATCGCAGTCTTTGCCCCTTTTGTACCAAAATGAGCTGTCTATTCCCTAGGGTTTCAGCCAAGGACTGGATTTCATCATCTTTGGAAACCTTTTCCATAGTGATTCTGCACCTACCTCCGTTATGGCCTTCCAAGGAAGGCTGATGGGATCCTGGGATTTACCCCATGTTGAAGGTGAAGAAACTGAGTCTCAGAGTGGTTTCCCAGCGTGTCATGGCTCCCACGTGCCAGAGGAAATCCTCTGGGGCACAGCCTCCCTCTGGTGGGGCCGGGAGCTCCTTCGGGCAGGGACTGTGGTGCGGAGCTGCAGGGGGGTGACCCTGTGATACCAAGCCCTACCCACAGGCACAACCAGATCCCAGGCAGCTCCCCAAGAGGGTTCCTGCAGACTGCTACCCTGCACACCAGGGGCCAGGATTCCAGTCAGCTGTGCCTCCTGGCCACCCACCTTCAGAGTCACTCACCACTGTGGTGAGCTCTGCTCCAGAGCAACTCCTACGTGCCCTCTCATTTCCTGTCTCAGGCTGTGTCCTCAGGAGCCACGCCTTCTGCAGGCCTGGAAATGAGAAGTGGGTCAGGAAGAGAGGAAATGGAAGAGAAAGGTGGTTTTCTCCCTCCAACTTCCTTTGCAGTCTTTTCAGCATCCTGGGGCCCGAAGGCAGGCCCCCCAGCTCTGGGTATGTGTGGAGGCTCTCTCTGCTGGTATGGGTGACACCAAGGAATGATGTCAGAGAGGGGGTCCTGAAGACTTTGATCCAGAAGCACGCATTTGCAGGCCCAAGGGGTGAGGGTGTGTGTGTGTGTGTGTGTGTGTGTGCGCGCGTGTGTGTGTATGTGTGTGTGTGAGGTTGGGAGATGGGTCCCACCCTCAGTAGAGCTGCGGATGAGTTGTCTCTGGGCAATCTCCATGTGTCCTCTGTGAGGCGTAGGACACGAGCCTTGGGTCGTGTTAGTTGACTAGTTGTCCTGATAGCAGGAAGCTCCACCTATTAGGAAAATTAGGTTTTTCAGATCTACCTCTGTGATTTTCTAATTATAAGGCTTCCAGTAGCTCAGAAACTTTCCATAAAATGAGAATAATATCTCCTACTCTCCTGCCCTTGCATTTCATCATGACCCCAAGTGAGAGGGCATTCACGTCATGAAGGTGTTTTGTGAGGTGTCAAGGGCTTTGCCAGAGAATGAGGTACATCTGGAGCCCAGATGGCTGGGTGGGGAGCAGGCCTTCTCTTGTAGCTGTCTGTCCAACTCTGTTTTCCTGGACTCAGCAATTGGCATTTTGGCTTCAGACCTCTTTTGTGGGGCAACAGGAAGTTGCACATTTTCCCAGAGCATCAAGTGGCAGGGAAGACTGGGACAGGGGGACATCATGATTTTTATATGAAAACATATATATAATGACTGTGTGGAATGCAAAGGTTCATGACTTTTAATGCTAAAACAGGAGCAAAGAACTGCTGTGCTGGCAGAGGGATGGGAGGTGGAGGCTGCTTAGCGTGGCTTTCCTAGTGGACTCATGGGACTTAAGCAGTGTCCTCTGCCACTGAAGAGATTTTACTGGAAAGTGTGAGAAACTGTCATGGTGGGGAAGGCGCTGTGCTGGTTTTGTAGTAGAAGCAGCAACCTTGAGGAGAGAAGCCAGGCCCTGGGAAGGGGTGGGTGTGGCCCACAGACGGCAGGATCCTTACTGGACTATCTGGAAACACAGAAGTACCAGAGGAAGGGAGCTTATGTCTGGCTGGAGATGATCAGAGGAGGCTTCCTGGAAGAGGAGGTGAGATATTAGGAGTCCAGGAGCACATACTCAGAAGTGCAAGTCAAGCTTGGTCACTGGAGAATCAGACTGGGGCCAAATGTTCGGAGAAAGGGTGATATGGCAGATGTGGCAAGGACCCCCACTGGGGAATCCGGGGTGAGTACAACAGGTTTTGGAAATCCTGGAAATCATTTGAACAGCAAAGTGACCGGGTCAAAGGGCTGCTCGAGGATGATTAATTTCATGTTGGAGACAGATTTCTAGTTGTTTTCCTTTGCTTGGACAGTTTCCTAGCTGAGAGGGTCCTTTAAGGGGTTTCTCCTCCCAGAAGAGAAGAAATTCCTCTGAGAGAAATAGTCTCTTAGCTCAAACACAGCCAATATTTTACGACAATCTTTTTTTTCTCTTGCTATTCAGAGGAGGATCTGTGGCCCAGAGAGGTCAAGGGCCTTGCCTCATGTTGCCCAGCGAATCAGAGCTGATGTTGAACACCAGAGCCACAGATCACTGGGAAAGATAGGTCCCAGCAGGTCCTTCAGAAAGGTGGGTGGGCACCGTGTGCATCCCCATATATTCCCACATGATACCATGCTTATTTTTAGGCACAGATCTTCCACAGGAGTCCTCGGCATGTGGATACCTGAGGCTGGAAAGGATAGGAATGGCAACTACCTCCTTCCTCACTGTTCTTGAGGTGAGCTGGCCCCTCAGATCCTCTGGCCCAGGAACCCTTCACAGTAGATTTCAGGCCTCGCTGAAGAATAATCTCTACCCCACATCTGAGCCCATGTCTAGTCTTCAGGCCCAGAAGGGAACCTGAGGTAGAACCTGCAGCTGCAGGATTCCAGGCAGAGAAGAGGAAGAGCTTCCGAACAGGACAGGTGGGCTCCGGGGGGTACTCTGAGTGAAGGTAGCACGCTCACGGCAAGGACTGGAGGTGGCAAAGGTGTGACAGTGTGATCGGGAGTGACCTTCTGGCCTACTCCCCTTAACCTCTGGCCCAGGACTAGATCGGTTGGTGAGCCTGTCGTTTGGACCAGCTCTTCTCAAGCCACTGGACATGCAAAGCACACGGCAATCATGCTATGGTGCAGGTGTGGACTCCATGGGGTGCGGTGAGGCTCTGCATCTGCCCGAGTTCCCAGGTGACACCAGCTTCCCACAGACTGGAGTCTGTATGGTTTGGTTCAGGCAACACCGTCCATTCACACTTTTCTAAAGGAAGGTGCTATCTTCTGGAATGGCCTAACCTGCATACCCACTGCCTGCCAGCTCCCTTCTAGAACTCTCCAACAACCATCTCCATCCATTCTGTACACGTTTCCTGAGCACCACCATATGCCAGGTCCTGGGGTCCAGAGATGACCGGTATTTACAATCTCCCCAGGCGGGTGAAGGCTAGAAGCCCAGGCTGCAGCATATGAGGGAAAGGGGAAGGGGCAGCAGACAACAGTGAGCAGGGCACAGAGAGGATGGCACGCTGAGCCACCTGGTCACCCTATCTGTCCTTCCACCTTTGGGGCATGAGTTAGGCTGACAGAAAAGGGGCCCTTGGGGCCAGCTGCCCACAGAAGGGCCTTCTCCACTATGGCTGCAGGTAGAAACCGGTGGCTGAGCCTTTCAGGCAATGTAGAAATCCCCTAGGATGTCTAGCGGGCTGTGTCTTCACGGCCAGACTGCGCTGTGCTGGGAGAGGCTGTGCGCTGCTACCCTTCCGAGGGCTCTCGGGCCCCTCCAGGCCCATCTGGGAGTGGAGCTGGTGCCCGCACACAGAAATGAATAGTGGTAGCATTCACACTCTTGAGCATTTGTGTCGCAAGCATTGTGCCAAGTGA
This sequence comes from Lutra lutra, assembly GCF_902655055.1. NCBI lineage: Eukaryota > Metazoa > Chordata > Mammalia > Carnivora > Mustelidae > Lutra > Lutra lutra. The sequence continues at coordinate 161,076,039 of NC_062278.1, forward strand.
TTGTAGTGGATCGTTATAAGCATGGCCTCCAAGGAAGTGTACCTCCTGCTGCCCTTGTGTGATCCCCTCGCATGTACACTCTGACCTTGGCCACCTAACTTGCTTTGGCTTATGGGACATCAGCAAACGCATCCCAAACAGAGGTTCGATAAGCCCTGTACATTGAAGCTTGTTTGCCTTCTTCGGGCACACAGCCGTGTAGAGAATTCTGACCCACATGTTAGGGAGACCACGTGGAGGAGAGCCAAGGTGGCCCAGCATGAGTGTGGGCATCTAGGACTCTCCAGGCCCGTGTGAGCCTCAGATAACTAATGTCTCCTGCGTGACCATGGTAATGACCAACAGGAGAAGCTCCGTGGAACCAAGCTTGAGGGGCAGAACTGGGGCAGAAAAATGGTTGTTTTCAGTAGCCAGGTGTTGTGGTACTTTTTTCTATGAGGTCGTTAACTGATACAGCCCAACGAACACCTGTGCTCTTACTCCAGGACCACAACAGTCCTGGGAAGGAAGCAGTTTGCTACCTCTTCTATAGTCCTGAGAACCTCTGAGGAACTTGCTGATGAGGCCCTGCAGTGGGGACCAGCTGGGACTGTCTCCACGGCTTCTTCCCTGGCTCTTTCCACTGCCCTGAGAAGGAGGAGGCAGCCTCAGCCCCAGCATCAGAGTGTGAGAGGGAAAAGTGGCCTGCCTGTATCTTTGATTGTGTTGGTAAACCCCACTGTTGGCTGAGGTTGCCAGGATCTGCCCCAGCTGCTGGCCAGCGCCCACATCCCCAGGCCTGGTGCAGGATTTCTGGGATCTCTTGTTCTCTGTCCTGTCCTTATGGCTTCTCTGTTATCTTCACCCTAATTTCTAGCCGCTGCAGAGCACATTTCCTTCTAGATTCTACTCCCAATGCAACCACAGGCATAAGGCTGTTGCTTGTAAACCAGCACCTTAATTAACCGTATGTGGATTGTGAAGAGTTTTGCCAGACAGCTGCTCTTCAATAACCTAAAATCACGTATCGGGTATCCTGTCTTTAACAGCTTCTCACCAGCTACTTTGTCCTGGTGGCACCATGTGCATGTTCTGTCCTGTCCCTTCCTGGCTCCTCACCCTGGTCCCAAGAATGCTCCAGGCCTGACCCAAGATGGGGCTTCAGAGGACAGCTGCTCAGATCCAACGTTCTATAACTGAGAACCAGAGCCCAGTGAGATGGGGAGACTTGCGCTAGGCTCAAAGCTATGATTGGGGCTAGAACCAGAAGGCAGAATCTCCTGTGTATGGCAGTGCCTGGATGTGTGGGGCCCTCTGTTCCCCCGCTTGGTGTGGACGCCCTAGGCGAGGCGAGGTGAGGTGAGCAGACATGCTGACCTGTGCCATTCTCTGCCCCAGCCCCTTGGTCCCCGTGGTAATGCACACGTGCCCAACCCATAAATATCTTATTTTGTGTTCCTGCCAGCCCCCACTAATAGGGCTAATGCTTCCTGAGGAGCAGCCCAAAGCTGCATTAGTCGCAGATGTTTGATTGATTTAAAACAAAGAGCCTGACCACCAACCTCTCTCTATGGTTTCTCTTCCTGCCACTTTGCTTGCAGGGTTATCTCTAAAATGCAATTAAGGGGCTTAAAAGTACATTTTCAGGAAGATGCAGAATTGATGAGGGGAGCCAGCCCCTGTGGGTGCTTCCACATTGTTCTAGTTCCAGGGAAGGGAGAGGGACCCCACCTGGAGCTGCACCCACACCCACCAAAGTCTTGGCTCTCCAGGGCAATACCTGCCCTCAGGAGCCCTAGTGTGTGTGTGTGTGTAGGGGTGCGGGGGGGATCAGTGGGAGGGTCTGCCTTCCGGTGGAGCTGCTGCTGCTTCCTTGGTCCTGTGCCTTTGAAGGGCCAGCCCCTTTGGTGAGGGCTCTAGGAGGGAGGTGGGGCTGTGGGGAAGCTGGCTGCTCTTGGGGCTGATGGCCATGGAGCTTCCCATGTGCTTCCCTGTGGGGCTGAGCTTGTCCAGGACCAAACTCATGCCACCTATGGGTCCATGTAGGACAGAGCTCTGTTCCCTGGAGCCCAGGCTATGTCATCCTAAAGCAACTGGTTTTCTGAACATGCCACTGAGGCCCATGCCACATCTCTCAGGACCCCCATGGCCTGGGCACCCCTAAAGCCATGAAGGGTCAGCTCCATGGGTCCTCCAAACTGGGCATCCCACGCAGCCTGTGAGAGCGGGAGGCAGAGATAAGCAAGGGGCCGTCGGCGGCTCGGGCCTGTGTGATGAAGCCCTCGCTGACTGCCGGGTACCGTGCAGGGGCCACACAGGTGCAAAAGTAGACTAGTGGAGTCACAGTCTCCACGGGGGGTAGGGGGGCACGGCACTGGCAGCCCCAGACTGCAGCACAAGGGAGCCGAGAGAGTTGCTAGGCAGGGGTAGGTCAGGCAGCTGGGTCAGGAGCTGAGAACCACTCATACTAGAGCTGCCGCGGCTCACAGGGAACATGGGGGGAGGAGAAAGTGATATTTCCGAGAATGTCTTTTAGGGGAAGGTTTGCTCAGGTGGGAGGGAGAGTCTGAGATGGTGAGTGTGTGGCTTGGAGAACACCCAGGGGCCACCGCAGGTCACAAGAGTGCAGTACGGAAGGGCATGGGCTTTGCCAAGTGGCGTGTTTTGCTGGGAGCTGGGCAGCTTGCTGGGGACACCAGTACAACACCGGCTGACCCCTCCCTTGAGCTGATTTTCTGTCCCCTCTGCAGCACACCCCAGCATGAACAGACCATTTGAAAATGTCAGATTTAAAAGGATGCTGCGCTCTCAGCCTGTGCAGGCTGTAAACTCTCCCCAGTCCTGTTCTGGAGGCACAGAGAGGAGGGCAAGGTCATTGTCTGCCAAGGTCATTGGAGAAAGTTCCCCAGCTGGGCCTGGAAGAATGGGCAGGTGTTGGAGGTGAAGAGAAAGGGTTTTTCTGCTAAAGGCACATGGGAAGAAACGAGCATTGTGGAGTGTGTATGGGAAAGAGTAAATCTTAGGCTTGCTGAAGCATAATGGCATAATGGTGAACAGGCTAGAAGAGTAGGTTGGGGACATGTGGTGTGGATTTATTTCAATGTCTTGCTAAGACATTTGAGATCTACGTGCTGGGCAGTGGTGAGCCATCGATGGCTCTAGGGCCAAGGAGAGGCCAAGTAGAAATAGGCTTCTCACAGATGAATCTGTTTGGGAACAAGGAGAGAATGTAGGCGCTTTCATGATACTCAGCGGCTTCTTTGGCCTCCAAAGGGCAATTGATCTCCTACTATAGAACATACAGCTTTGACGTTCAGTGGGTCTCTCAACCATTTCACCTGTGCCAAGCACATCCTCTACTATGTCTGGTCCTCTCCCACTCTGGAAATTTCCAGACAATGACTGCCTTCCCTGGTTAACCACCCTGCTTCTTTGAGGTGCTTGTGGAACTCAAGTACGTCTCTCTGCCATCATTGTCTAAGTGGTCAGGCCCTCCGGCAACCAGGATTACATGCTTCCTCTTGCCTCCATCCTACTGATGTCAACATCCACAGCCCATACCCTCAGCATTTCGACATCTCGTCGTCGTCAGCACTCTCCCTTACACCCTCAGCCCTTCCTGGCTACACCCTGACCCAGTCCACAATTGAGGGCACCATTTCTGAACTCACCAAACCAGCTGTCCTCTTTATCCTAATCCAGGGCTGGGCAAACTGTGGCCATGGGCCTACCTAGCATGCTGACTGTTTTTGTAAATAAAGTTTTATTGGCACACAGCCTTGTACATCTGTGTATGGGTCGTCTACAGCTGCTTTCGAGTGACAAGAACAGAGCTGAGTAGTTGTGACAAGACACCATGTGGCTCATAGGCCTGTTTATTACCCGACTCTCAGCAGAAAGAGCCTTTCCCATCTAACACCTTAACCCACCAGCTCCTCCTCTCTTCACCCCCTCCTTACCTAGCAGAGGCTCACACTGCTGATGACTCTTGCTCCCACCAACCCCCTTCTGTGGCCCCTCTGGGTGAGCTTCGCTGCCCATTTCCTCTTCACCTGCCTCAGAGCAGCCAAGTACTACTGGAGGAGGTCACATGACAGGCAGGTTGACTCATCACAAATTTGTGATCACCAGCCACAAATGGACCCTTCACATTCCCTCCAGCTTTCCCTGCTCAGGTGTCTCCCCTTTTTGATTTGTGCCTTCCCCGTTCTCTTCTGGCTGATGACCCGACTTCTCATGTTACAGAGAACATAGGAGACATCAGAGAAGACTTACCACCAGCCTAATGCCAAACACAGGAGCTCACCCAAAACCCTTCTCTGTTGTCTTGCCTCCCATGTGTTCACTGGTGGTGGGGAAAACCCCTCTTGTTTTCCTAGGGAATTTGCCCTAAATTTTCCATTCAGATCCCCCCCCCACCACCACCCCGAAGACAGACCATGTGACAGAGAGTTGGGTGATCACGTTTATTTGCTTGGTGATCCAGGGAAGCCTAGGGAAAAAATGAGGGTGGGGCAGGGAAGGGAGAAGAGGCAGCCAAGAGTGACTCACTGAGCGAAGTACCACTCAGGTAAGTGGGCTTCAGTGTCTTGAGGGGTCCTTCTTGGAGGCTGTGTGGGGTGCAGCTAGAATCATGCTAGTTGAGGACAGGGAGGCTGAAGGACTTGTCCGTGATCCCATCCCCCTGCCCTGAGTGTGGCCCCTGAGGCCTGGTATCCCCACACTTTCAGATGGCACCAGCGCAGCACAGACAAGCAAACTCTCCAAGTTCCAGAAGAAGCCCCCAGAGAGGCGTGAAGACAGATGGGCCCACAAGTGTTTGCAAGAAACTGGCTGTCGCTGCAGGATCCTTGCGAGTGCTGCAAGGATGTGGTGCTGGGTTCCTGCTATCTGCTGCAGCCCAGACACCCAGCTCCCCATCCCGCGTGCCACTACCTCGTGCCACCACTAGGTCCTTGCTGCTGGTTTTGGAACACCGTCATGGTCCTCCCATTTATTTTATTTTATTTTAAAGATTTCATTTACTTATTTGACAGACAGAGATCACAAGTAGGCAGAGAGACAGGCAGAGAGAGGGAGGGGGAAGCGGGTTCCCTGCTGAGCAGAGAGCCCGATGTGGGGCTTGATCCCAGGACCCTGAGATCATGACTGAGCCGAAGGCAGATGCTTAACCTACTGAGCCACCCAGGTGCCCCGCTTCTCCCACTTAAACAAGATCCTCTTCAACCCTCACACCCTCCATAGTCCCCTTCCTTCTCTCTCCTCCCTTCAGTATCAAATCAACTAGGAATGAGCTCTGTGGTTCCTGTCCCATTCCCTCACCTCCACCGGTAACTCTGCCTGCTGTAGTCTGGTTTCTTTCCTTCACTCTGACAAAACTACTCTCCTCATGATCAGCCCATGTTGCTAGGGGACTGTCAAGGGGACAATTCTCAGCTCTCAGTGTGCCTATATCTCCGACAGTGCTAAACACTGCTGAGCCCCTCTACCTTCTACACACTCTTTTCTCTTGGCTTCCATGTCATCACTTGATTCTGGGCTCTCTCCTGCCTCTCTGAAGAAGCCTTTTTTGATGGCTGAGGTCTTCTGGGTGGACACCTAAGCCTGCAAAGGAGACAGGTTTCCTCAAAGGCTCCTCACCTTCCAGGATCCATCCAAGACAACAGCTTTAAGTCCCACTGCTAAGGAGACAACTCACTGTTTTCTGTAGATAGATCTTTCCAATGGTCTATTTGACATTTTCTCTTGGAAATCTCAAAAGGATTTCAAAATCCGAACTGAACGCGTTTCCCCCAAAGTCAGAAGTAAAAAAGTGGCTTGTCTCAATGTCATTTCCTAGATTTTTGACCTCTTCATTACTTCTTGAACAAGATTGTTCTTTCAAGACTTGGGAAGATTTATTTCTACTTTCGCCTCTTGTCTTCCTGGGTCTTGCTTTGGTCTGTCTGCCATTCTGCAGGGATTCCAGAGAGGAAGTGTGAAAAGATGGAGTTTTATTGTCAGAGGTTTTTGCTAACCATAAAATTGGGTTTTCAGTAGAGTGATTCATGGACACATTTACAGCTGAAGTTGTAGATCTGTTTTTAGAAATTATTAGCAGGCATTAAACAAAAACAAGCTTTATTAATAATTCAGCAGAAAAAAGGATCTGGTACAATATCCCGCAATAGTAATCTTTAATGCCGGAATAAGTATTCCATTTGTTTTTTTTTTTTTCCCTTCAACATAACAAAGGCCCAAATCCTTTGTAAACTTAAAGAAAGACAGACATAAGAAGGCACATTTATCAGCTCAGCAGAGCATGATTCTGCCTCTCTGTCTCTAGAAACACAGGACAACTTCTGGGAGCCAATGTTCAGAAATAGAATGGAACCTTCTGTAATGAAATTAGGACAAGAGGTCTATGCTATAGATGCCTCCGTTCTTTAGGTCTCCGATGGCTTGAGCTTCAGGACATAGCAAGACTCCACTGGCCCGCCCACAGCCAATTGGGCCCACCCTGGGGGTCACTGCAGACATCCTTGCACACAGTGATGGCTTTCTGGGTCTTCCTGCTGGGAAGTGTTCTCCGGACAAAAAGAAGACAAAGAAGGCTTGGTGCTAACGTGCCAGGAATTTGATGCTCCCTCCTGGTGGCAAGTCTCAACCAACAAGGGGAGGAATTAGATAGAACAGTCAACCCAGCATCCCTGGCTCTCCACTGTGAGATGGCTCAGAAGTCTCCCACCAGCCTCTGGAAGCAACTTGTTCCATAACACCTCCTTTTTTTGGGTTTTTCTCTCTTCCCTTCTTTGCTTCCCCACTCCTTCATGAGGTTTCTGGAATTGCCCAACAAACTGACTGCATGCATCCAAATTCTAACCTCAGGGTTTGCTGGAACCCTGGCGAATGAGACAAGGAAAGGAGGAAACCTAATAAGAGGGTGCTAAGGAGTAGGTTCCCATCTTCCTGGAGACCCTCTGCCATACAGAGCAGGAGGGGAGACTTTATCTCCCAGCTCTCATCTCTAACTGGTTGAAGGCTGACCTTGGGGCCATTAAGCCTCTCCACTCCCTTTGCTCTGACTAAGGTCCCTGTGACAGAAAGAACCCCTAGCAGAGAAGAAAGACACAATTCCAGAGGTGGGAAGGTGTTGGCATGCTGGAGCTGTCTACTGTAGCTGCCAAGAATTCAGGTGGCCAAATACAGGAGTGGAGCATTGACAACATCTGCTAGAGGTGCCTTCCTTTGGTCCAATCAGTGTGGCCAGAGAGATGGAGGGGGTGGGTCCTAGAAACAGGATGGTAATGGAATGTGGCCACCTGTGCATGAGGAAATGATTAGGGCCGTATTCTTGCAGGGGCAGGCGTGGATGTAGATGGAACCTAGGTTACTGGCTCTAACACAAGCAGAAATCTCCAGGACATGGAAGGTAAGACTGAGGCATAGTGCAGCCAGCAGCACTCAGGGCAGGATGCCCAGGTTGAACAAGAGAAGACTTTCAGTGGCCCCATGCTTCCCAGCACATTTGGTCCTCTCTCTCCTCTCTTGGGATGCCTCTTTAGCTATGACAGCCCCTCCTACCCCTGCCTCCCAGTGCCCTCTGCATGGTCTTTGGCTGCCAGAACCTTCCATCCTGAGCCCTACAGTGTCCTGTTTCACAGTTAACCTCTCTCTCTGAATAAATGTTTTTTGGCCTTCAAATCCATTCCCCTTTCCCAGACCCAATGTCCAGAGAAGGGCCATTGACTGTAGGAGGCAAACTAGGATATTAATTCATTGTGGAATATTGTGAAGGGTTGGCAGCTTCAGAGCTCTCTTGCGTATTCGTAGGTTTAGGGGGGACAGGAGTTATAAGTATAAGTAAGTATAAGTATAGTAAAATACTTAATCATGAACAAAAATATTAATTTTCTTGTAAAACTTTTCTAGAGAAAGGCAGCATAAAATAGCAGGGGAGATTATGAGCTCTGAAGCAAGAATCCTTGGGTTTAGAGCTTATTAGCACCTCTGCCCGCAAACACACTGAGCATTGGCATGAACTCAAGCATGTTACTTGCTTCTCTGTGCCTCTGTGTTCTCATTGGCAGAATGAGATAAAAAGACCTACCTCATAGGATTGTGGTGATGATTAAATGGTATAGCCAAAGGGCTTGGAACTGCATCTGGGACACCCTAGAAGCTCAATAAAGGCCAGCCATTGTTACTCTTTGGTTTTTAAAGATAGCAGAAGTGAACGTTCTTTCTGACTTCAGGCAGGAATATGATACATTTCAATTTTGAGACAACACAACAGACAGTGTTTTGGGGAGATCTTTGGGGTGGTTAGGACAACTCAAACCTGAAATGTGCTCCTGGGTCTTACATTGTACTGTGTCTCTGATTTGCCACAGCAGCCAGGCCTTGGAGATTCCACCTTCACTGACATGGCAGAGAGGGGACCAGCTTCTGGCTGTTTCCCTGTGACCTAAACAGCTGAAGAAGGACTCAGAAGTCCTAACCCTCAGGTGATGGTCTCAAAGTCCATCCATTGCTCATATCTGAGATTCAGGGACAAATTACTAATTAAACCTGGCTAGGTGGACTCAGATTTGGAGAGAGGCCTGATTTTTTACCTTGTTGGTGTGCATGTGTAAATAATAGAATGATGGGCAATGGTCTCTTCAAGGCAAATCTACTGTTCCTTGCTTTTCTTATCCCCATTCTGTCTCCTGCTGAACACCGCTGGCTCCATCCTTTCTCATGTCCTTGCCTGCAGAGGGCCACTCAGCAGAAGGTAGCTCAGGGGCTGAGGAGGTGTTAAATCTGGCACTTTCATTGCACGTTCCAGCTCATTACTTAGCAATTATACTTGAAGTTTTCAAGCATTTTGAAGATGAATTACCAGGTAATGTACAGTTTGTTTCTTTTTGAGAGGGTTAGGGGAAGAACCCTGACTCTGGCTTAGGCAAAAGGCCTCAGATAACTATCTGGGATTTTAAGATTTCTGTTTATACTTAACCATTTGGTACTGGCTGTGAGTTTATAACCTTGGGTTGCAACATGGTCCTTTCTGTACAATGATTAACCATCCCCAAGTGTGAGAATGGGCTGCTCCAGGATTTCTAGGTCTTCCCAGGGATAGAGCCAATGGGTGGTTGGCTGAGGCCTATCTCCAGAATCAAATATTCAGGCACACCCTGCTCCCAGTATACACAGGCAAAGAGACTAGAGAAGCCCGAGTGGCTGCCTTTCAGGGAAACTGGCAGTGCTAGCTGTTGGGAGGGAGAGTACATGGGGGAGACTTTTTGGGAGACAAGGGAGAAGCCATCCAACAAGAACAGCATCTGCTACCCCATGAAAATCTCTGGGTGTATGATGGTAGCCGTCATTTGGAAGAAACCAGTCTTGAAAGGACTGAGTTCTAGGGATTGAGTTTCCCTACATCGATTACAGAAAGATGTCATGGAGTGGGATGTATTAGTAAGTCCTGACTAGTCCCCTCATGGCTAATCCTAGCAACCAGAGACAACATTCACTTTGAGAAGTACTAACAACTTCATGCCAATTGACCCAACAGCAAATGGACCTCTGAATCCCAGAACAAATGATAGAGACTGGGAATCCAAGCCAAAGACATATGGGCCACTGAAAATGGAAGGAGATTAAAAACAAGATGCAATCAAGAAATGTTCTAAGCCTGTCATTGCTATAAGAATGAGACCAAACTCTCAGGCACCATTTTAGAAAAGGGGAGAGTGGTATGAGGATCTCTCTCCAATTCCCAGCTGCCACCCCAGACTCCATGGATGCCCCAGTCTCAAGGGTGAATATGTTTCTACGCAGCAACTTGGAAGTTCTTCTGCCATCTTGAGACCAGAGATTTTGGATTTCCCATCAGGGAATATAATAGCTTTTTTGGCAGTCAAATAAGATTGGGCCCTCCTTTATTTTTTGCTTTTTTTTTATTCCTTTGGTAATCACTCTAGCCTGACTCATGGGTTCTCAAAGACCAACTGCCTGGACTAAATCATCAATAAATGTTCTCAGTCTGTCCTTGGAAGTGACCCAGTAATGAACTCAGCATTCTGCAGTTTAATTCCACAAACATTTACTGAGCACCTACTATGCATCCAGCATTGTAATATATCTTGTGGGGATAACATTAGTAAGATTTAGACACCATTCTCAGGAAGTTCTATGTTTCAGAAGTCCAGTGGAAAACAATAGCAACAGCTGCAACTTCCTGGTCAGTTCATTGCACTCCCCACACTGTGTAGGAATTATTTGACCAAGGCTGAGTTTGGAGTGAGTCAGTCTATCAGTATATATGTGTTAAAAGAAGGCAGATGACATACAAACTTAGTGAGATCATGGGCTTTTGCAAAGCTGTGAAACCAAATTCAAGAGCAGCCCTTAGGTCAGAGAGATGGTGAGGAGAATTTTATTGAGCTGAAACAAGAACTAATCTTGGGAAACTCATATGCGTGAGATCAGAAGCAATTTGAGGAATTAACTCACAGATAATACACCTCAATGTTATTTGTGGTTTTCTCCAGGGGATAAGACTTTTGTTGAATTTAATTTTCTTCTTTTCTTTCTTTTCCTTATTTCTTCCCTCCCTCCCTTCTCACTTTCCTTCCTTCCCCTTTCCTCTTAGGTTTTGTTAGTATTTGATACATTTTCTACAATATGCCTTTATTTACTCTTGAAATAAAAAAGGTCTTATTTTTAAAATGTTGTCAACTGAGAAGAATCTAAGTCATGCTGTATTTGGAGCTAAAAGTCAGGCTAAACTGATGTCAAGGATAAGTGAGCTCTGCAGCGGGTCCCCCATTTCTCTGCATCTCTCCCCATTCTCCCAGAACCTGGCTTTATCTAGACGGGGACATCAGCTAAGGGAAGAGTATCTGCTAGACAAATCCACTTTCAAAATGTGTATTTATTAAGAAGGTTTATAGACCCAGAGGTATGTTGTTATCATTTTCTCCCTCCTTGGAGAGTCACAAAATACTTCTCTTTTTTTTTTTTTCTTTTTTTTTTTTTATAAAGTTGGCACTTACTGAAATGGGGCTATGGGAGTAAGGAATTGTTTTGTTTTGTTTTTTTAAAGATTACTTATTTTTTTGACAGACAGAAATCACAAGTAGGCAGAGAGGCAGGTAGAGAGAGAGGAGGAAGCAGGCTCCCTGCAGAGCAGAGAGCCCGATGTGGGGCTCGATCCCAGGAACCTGAGATCATGACCTGAGCTGACTGCAGAGGCTTCAACCCATTGAGCCACCCAGACGCCCCGACAAAATACTTCTCTTAAGAAAAAAAAAAAAAAATTAGAAAACTGAAAGTTTACCTTGATCAATTATTGACATTACTGACTTTTTAAAAAAGAAACTTTCCCCTCAATAAAGTGCCAATGGGCCACATATAGCAACTGTAGCTTTGGTGGATTATTGCATTTTATATTATCAAGAGGAGCCTTGGGACATTGTGATAAAGGCATCGACAACTAGTCTGTGTAGTAGATATCCCCCAAAAGAAAGAAGGAAAACCAAAATTATTTATGTTTATTTAAAATACTGTATACATAAAATCTGATGGCTCCCGAGGAGTTAAACCAAGCAGAGCAACTGAAGAAGCATAGAATTGTGTTTGTTGCGTCTACTTGAAACCTGAGAGTCTGAAGTTTGTGCCCTGAATTGGTGCTTTTTTGGATCACAACCTATTAGCTATAAAATCTGCTTAGTGGACTGAGACCACCAGTGTTTGCAGAGGAACAGCAGAAAATATCAGGATGCATGGGGTTTTTTGGTTGGTTTTTTTTTTTTTTAAAGATTTTATTTATTTATTTGACAGACAGAAATCACAAGTAGGCAGAGAGGCAGGCAGAGAGAGAGGAGGAAGCAGGCTCCCTGCAGAGCAGAGAGCCCGATGTGGGGCTCGATCCCAGGAACCTGAGATCATGACCTGAGCTGACTGCAGAGGCTTCAACCCATTGAGCCACCCAGACGCCCCGACAAAATACTTCTCTTAAGAAAAAAAAAAAAAATTAGAAAACTGAAAGTTTACCTTGATCAATTATTGACATTACTGACTTTTTAAAAAAGAAACTTTCCCCTCAATAAAGTGCCAATGGGCCACATATAGCAACTGTAGCTTTGGTGGATTATTGCATTTTATATTATCAAGAGGAGCCTTGGGACATTGTGATAAAGGCATCGACAACTAGTCTGTGTAGTAGATATCCCCCAAAAGAAAGAAGGAAAACCAAAATTATTTATGTTTATTTAAAATACTGTATACATAAAATCTGATGGCTCCCGAGGAGTTAAACCAAGCAGAGCAACTGAAGAAGCATAGAATTGTGTTTGTTGCGTCTACTTGAAACCTGAGAGTCTGAAGTTTGTGCCCTGAATTGGTGCTTTTTTGGATCACAACCTATTAGCTATAAAATCTGCTTAGTGGACTGAGACCACCAGTGTTTGCAGAGGAACAGCAGAAAATATCAGGATGCATGGGGTTTTTTGGTTGGTTTTTTGTTTTTTTAAAGATTTTATTTATTTATTTGACAGACAGAAATCACAAGTAGGCAGAGAGGCAGGCAGAGAGAGAGGAGGAAGCAGGCTCCCTGCTGAGCAGAGAGCCCGATGTGGGGCTCGATCCCAGGACTCCGGGATCATGACCTGAGCCGAAGGCAGAGGCTTTAACCCACTGAGCCACCTAGGTGCCCCGAGGATGCATTTTATGCAGGAAGACCAATTATTGTTTCAGGGTAGTTGTGTGTGTGTGTGTGTGTCTGTGTGTGTGCTGCGCATGCACACACAGGCAGTGGGATGACATGGAAAGGTATTTCTCACTGTGGGTGGTGGTTAGAAAGTCTTGCGGTGCTGTGGATGGGTCATGTTGCCTTGAGTTGTTTGTGTGGTGGTTGGAGAGGCCTGCCTGGAATGGCCACCCCACTGGGACACCGCAAGGGACTCAGGTGGAGAGGAGGAATGGGTGACCTCCTGGGCTTCTTCCAGCTTCGTGGTCCTCATTCTAGGATCCAACAGGGTTGTAACAGTCCAGTCAATAGGATGTGGCTGTTCCAGCTTCTACAAGTTGGTTATGTATATAAGTGATCAAAATCATGGTCCCATGATGAGCCAGCCCTACAGTGACTCAGAAGCCCTCTCTTAAGTGTCTTGAGGTCACCACTGAGAATATGAATACATTTTCTCCACAGCTCAGTCCCACTCAGCTTCTCCTTCCATGTTGCCAACTTGTGGGCATCTACATGGAGAGTTTAAAGTCCTGCATGGGCCGGGTAGCCCTTTCATTGCCACCTGCCCACACACTCCCATGGGGGTATGGGGACCAGTGGACTGGCCCGTTGCTGTGCCGGAAGAGAGTGTGGCTTCCGGGGTCAGGATGGAAGCTTTTCTCTCTTCTTTGATCCTCTGTCTTCCCATTCTCAGGCAGGGCCACTTCTACTGGGCATCTAGGAGTCATGTCCTCTGCTCTGCCTTTCCCACAGCCAGCTCTCCACCAAGTCCTGTCCACCCTTCCTCAAACTAGGTCCCACATCTGTCCATTTCACTCCCTTTCACCTTGGACAAAGCCACATCATGCTTGCCCAGATGACCAAATCACCCTCAAACTGTTCTCCCCACCCTCCACCCCATTTTGCTCTTTCTATGGCTTAAGAGAGATTTTCTTAAAAAGGCAATTCAAGTCATACCTCTCCCCTGTTTCAAGCCCACCAATGGCTTCCCATCATACGCAGGATAACCTTCAGACTCTGTACAGGGCTCGTCAGGCCCTACACGGTCTTCCCCCTGAGTCAGCCCACCCCTCCTCCCCCCAAACTCCTGCCACACTGGCCTTCCTGAAAACAAGCTCTACACATCACAATAAGTAGGAAAGTCTTCCAGGTTCCCCCTGCTAGGTTCTTCTCATTCCTCAGATCTGAGGGATTTCTCTGACTCCGGGACCATTCCCAAATCATTGGGGCGCCTGCTTCTCTCTCTGGTAGAACTCAGCTTTCTTCCTTCAGACACTTAGGGGACATTGTAATTGCGTGTATATTTGAATTGATTCATTTAATATTGGCTTCCCTTTCTAGCCTGTAAACTCCAGAAGAACCAGCAGTGTCTGCTCATAATGGACGATCAATAAATATTTGTTGAGTAAATTAATGAGAAAATGGTGCCATCTCCTTCCTTCTGGACATCGAAGGCAGATCGTACCCATCAAGACACCCCCAGTGATTTCTTCTTCTGGTGTTATCACAGCCCCTTCAGCTTGTCATTCCTAACTCATAACTTCTAATAATCTTCCAGACTGCTGCATTTCCCCTTCAAACTGGTCCATCTCCTTTTAGCTGAGAAGCCAAGCCTGGTATCTTGTCTTCTAAAAAATTTCTAGGCCATTACCAGAAGTGGTGGAATGACAGCCCCATGATTCTGACAAGGCGCCTGCATCTCACAGTCTGCCACAAAGAATCCCCATCTGAAACTAATGTTGGAACTGGCAGACCATTCAGTTCTACTCAAAATTCTGGCCCACCTGGCCTTGACAGCACTCTTTGAGAATTTCTAGTTTCCTCATGCCCTCCTTCCCTTTTCTTTCTTCCTTCCTTATTTTCTCTGTCTGTTCTTCCCTCCACTCCTCTTTCTCTCACTCATCACCCTCATCCATTCATTCACTGATTCATACTTTCTGTTTTGCTTTCAATCCTGAAGGTAGCACAGTTGGCCCTTGAACAACATTGGGGTTAGAAATGCCAACCCCCACCTTGGGGCGCCTGGGTGGCTCAGTGGGTTGAGCCGCTGCCTTCGGCTCAGGTCATGATCCCGGGGTCCTGGGATCGAGCCCTGCATCGGGCTCTCTGCTCAGTGGGGAGCCTGCTTCCCCGTCTCTCTGCCTGCCTCTCTGCCTACTTGTGATCTCTCTCTCTGTCGGGTAAATAAATAAAAATCTTAAAAAAAAAAAAAAAAGAAAAGAAATGCCAACCCCCTGCACAGTTGAAAATCCACGGTAACATTCGATTCCCCTAAAAATTAGCTAGTACTAATCTGCTGTCTACTGGGAGCCTTACTGAGCCTTACTGACCACATAACCAGTCGAATAACACATACTGTGCATGTTATCTGTATCACACATTGCGTTCTTATGGGAAAGGAAGCCAGAGAAAAGAAAATGTACTAAGAAAATCATAAGGAAGAGAAAATATATTTATAGCACTGTACTGTATTCATCAAAAAAAAAAAAAAAAATCCGTGTGTGAGTGGACCTTCACAGTTCAAACCCATGTTGTTCAAAGGTCAATGGTGCTTCCTTTCCTGCCTTGAGAAGAGGACAGGAAGCAAATATTAAATGCACTTAGAATGAGGATCCAAGTCCATTCCTCACAGTGGCTTTCTTTGTGCATCCCAAAACCCAGAGTGAGTAGGTTCCTTGGGGCCCTGTTCTGACTCCCTGCTTCCCTGGAAGGTCCACCTTGTGTTCATAGTCAGGGCCCCTTGGGAGGAATGAGGGCCTGTGAACTGGGTCACAAAGGCCCGAGGCTCGGCTGGGGGGCCCTCGGCGGTCCCATCTAAGTGGAAGGTCAGGCGGATTAAGTCGGTGAAGTGGGGAGAAGTGCTGTTCACTCCCTCAGAGGCTGCAGTTAGCACCTTAGCCTACAGAAAATCTTCTGGAATCGATACTGCTATCATTTCACAAAATTACACTATTGTGTACTGAAAATGAGCCATAAATTAACTCCAGGCTTCAAGCGCCGGAGGAAGCAGCTTTGCTGTGAGAACGCCCAGCAACCTGGAGGGAGCTGCAGGGACTGAGAAGGTCCAGGCCTCCCCTGAGGTCGTTGCCCGAGGGCTGAGGTGATGGCCCACACAGGGTGATCTGACTGGAGGCTGGAAGGGCAGCATGACTGAAACGGAATGCCTCTTCAGAATCTCCAAATCCAGTCCAGCAGAAACCGCGGCAGAAGAGATCGGGAGCTGCCGGCCTCTTGAGTAATTCCAGCCCAGTCACAGGCCCCATTTTCATTCCTCCAGGTTCAGCCTGCCTTGGGGAGCCAGAGATGTCTCACCTGTGGGTTTCAGTCCCAGAAGCTGGCTGGGAGGTGGTGGAAGGGAATTCTTTGTTGGCCGGGTAAGCTCCCAATGGTGGAGCTCCTGACCCTGCACTACACGGCGACATCCTGAAGGCTTTCTTCCTGCTCTTTGGTTTCTGTCTGCTGCGTATTTACAAAAGGGCTGAGTTCTGAGCACTGCAGCCCCAGCTACAGGACCTCAGGAAGTCGATGATAGGGGGCATGAGGGCTGGGGGCTCTCAGAAGCCCAGTCTGAGAGACTGGGGGGTTCCAAAGGCCCCCAGCCCTGGCACCTTGAGAGGTGAACTAGACCACCCAGCCTCAGGAGGACTGCCATGGTACCCACAGAATGGGTCTTAGGCCGTCACTTAGTTGCCCCACAAAAATTGTAATTGCAGAAGGACACAGACTATGCCCTCCACTTTTTATAGTCTTCCCTGGTCCTAGCATAGTGCAAAATACCAAAATACGTAACTGCTGAGACTGAGAACTAAATATATCCCATAGTCTTCCGATTGCCAAGACAAAAAGGAAAAATAAATCCAGGTCATAGAATTCTAATTATCTGGGTATTCATCTGCCGCTAAATTCTAAAGGGAACTTATTTTGCTGGGTACTTATCTAAGGCACATCGGAAAGCATAATGAAAAATATCTTCAACGTGCTTTCTATAAAAGATTAAAAAACATTTTTGATATGCTATGTGATTTACCTTCTGTAGGCCTATTTCTTCATCAATAAGTAGGACAAGTAATAAAGACAGTGTAATCATTAGGATTGGCATACTACTGCATCGATGTGAATTTCAAAAATTTGATATAAAAGAGTACCCTTTTAAAATGGCTAGGTGCCCTGTGAGTATCAGATCACCTTGATATAGGAATCATCAACACCACTGCCCACTGGGGAGCAGGAAGCTCAGGTCTTGTCCAAAATACTGGCGTCCCCCTTGCCATGCACCACCCTGATGTACACACGAAGAGAGGGGAACCCTCTGTTTAAATACCCCAGAGAGTCTCTTGTAGGAGAGCCTGGCTTCCCCCTAAGTTGCTCTCTGTGGAAGCAAAAATTAGTATAAAGGGTCTCAATTCTTGAGTATTTACCATGAGACAAGCATGGTTTATCTGCATGATCTCATTTAGTCCACTAAGGAGATGGAGAAGGTGTTATTATCTCCTCATATCTCATGTGAGAAGACTGAGCCTTGGCAAGGTTAAGTGACTCACTCAAGGTCCTGCTGCTGGGAAGACTTGAATCCAGGTTGGTTCTACTCCAGAAACTACGAGCTATTGCTAACTATGGGCTGTCCTTCTGGAAAGGATGGTGCTGGGGTGGGGTGGGGTGGGTGTCTGTGGGAGTGCAGGGTGTGTGTGATAGTATGGGAAGGAAGTGTGAGGGTGTGGGATATGTGTGAGGTTCTGGGGAGTGTGGGGGTAGTGGGGAGTGTGATGGTGTGGGGAGTGTGTGAGGGTGTGGGGAGTTATAGGGGTGTGGGGAGTGTGGTTATGTAGGGGGATGGTGGAGGTATAGGGAGTATGGTGGTACAGGGAATGTGTGAGGGTGTGGGGAGTGTGGAGGGTGTGGGGGTTATGGTGATGTGGGGTGTGTGTGGGGAGTGTGGGGGTATAGGATATGTGTGGGGGTGTGGGGTTTATGGTGATGTGGGGTGTGTGTGGGGAGTGTGGGGGTATAGGATATGTGTGGGGGTGTGGGGTTTATGTGATGTGGGGTGTGTGTGGGGAGTGTGGGGGTATAGGATATGTGTGGAGGGTGTGGGGTTTATGGTGATGTGGGGTATGTGTGGGGAGTGTGGGGGTATAGGATATGTGTGGGGGTGTGGGGTTTATGGTGATGTGGGGTGTGTGTGGGAGTGTGGGGGTATAGGATATGTGTGGGGGTGTGGGGTTTATGGTGATGTGGGGTGTGTGTGGGGAGTGTGGGGGTATAGGATATGTGTGTGGGGAGTGTGGGGATGTGGGGGATGGAGGAGGTGAAGGGAGTATGGGAGAGCAGGGAATGTGTGAGGGTGTGAGGGTGGGAGTGTGTGGGGAGTGTGAGGGTGCGGGGAGTGTATGAGGGTGTGGGGGTTATGGTGGTGTCAGGTTAGTGTCGGGGTGTGGGAGTATAGGGGTGTGGGGAGTGTGGGGGTGTGGGGAGTATAGTGATATGGGGGGTGTTGTTGTGAGACTGCACAGCAGAGGGAGTGAGAATGTATAGTCAAGAAGTTTGGGGTTTTTCTCAGACTGCTAGAAGTGTGACTTCTACCCAACTACTGAAGTCCTCTGAGGCTCAGCATCCTCAACAATAATTGGGCAGAACACAATCCTGATCTATGTTTATGTTTATATTTGTTTAACAATCCCTATGTTTATGTGACACTCTAAAATTTACAAATGTTCTCTTAAATTGATCCTTACAGCAACTCTGTGAGGAGGCGGGGGGCGGGGGGTGGTGGGGAATCATGGCTCCCATTTTACAGATGAAGAAACCAGGCTTAAGTGGCACTGTTGTAAATTTTAAGGTACCATGGATGAAATCCTTTTAAAATGGTGACACGCCATGGAGCATCATCATATCACTATCTTGACTTGGACTTACTCAGAGTCACTGTGTCACTGGTACTTATGTTGGAATGAGGACCAACCTCTTCAGGCTCTACAGTCATGCCCTTTCGGGCTGCCTTCCACATGTCTCCTGTTCTCGTCCACCTCCCATCTGGCCCCATGTTCTTGGACACACTTGCCTGCACCTCAACCCAAGGGATTCATTCCCAGACTGCCTCTCAAGAGACTCGTCTGCCTTGAGGAAGCCCAGCCGAAGTTTCGGGAACACCTCCCACAGACTACTCCCTTACTGTAACTGCTGGGAGAATGGGCTTATGTTTGAACAAAGACAACTGTGCTCCCGCTAATGGGGAGGACAAGTCTCAAGGCAATAATGGGAGGGAATTTTCAAGACCTGAAGAAAGGCATGAATCCCCAAGATCAAAAATCACCCCGGGTTAGACGCAGGTAAGCACCCAAACCCAAAACCCCCAAACCAAACAAACAAAAGCCTCCACAAACAAATTGTAACTACAGAATATTAAACAAACAAACAAAAAGCTATCAGAGAGACAAGACAATCTCCCAAACAACAGGAATTAGATCTACGTCTAGACTGTATTTTACCATTAGACTTGCATCAGCCTCAGCGGGATTGCGAGAAGACAAAGTCATTATACACATACAAAGTCAAGACTGAATATTCCAGAAGGCTCCTACTCACACCTGTTAAGAATCCCAGGTTCATGCTCCTCTCCTATTATCAAAGGGGCCGTCTTTCGACTAGTGTATATTTTAGGTTAGCCCTGTGAATGCTTCTCAAGTGATCATCATAGGGCTCTTTTGTTTGTAAAAGTAAGATGTCTAGTGTTGGTGAAGATGTATGGGTGGATTGTCTCATAATTGGTAGAAATATAAAGTAAATGGTTTTTTAGAAGCATTTTGGTGCCTATCTATCTCTGGAAGCATTTTGGTTCTACTTCCTGGGATCCGTCCTATATAGATACACATGAGTCCAAAGCTGCCAGCTCATTACTACCTCCATTCTTGGGTCTTGGCTCACAGGGTCCCTGGTCAGGTGATATTTGAGGAGACATGACCCAGTGTCTCTGGGGACCCATCATGAAGTCAGTCTGTGTGTCATGCTCTGACCTCATACATTAGAGCCTGGTGTTCTGCCTCACTCTTCTGAGTCAACCTCTACCTTGCTCTTCCAGGAACTGAGGAGGTAGAAACAATTATTGAGCCCTATATTGCTCCCTCTCCCCCAGGACCAGTTTCTGCCTTGTCACTCTGCCATGTACCTAATGTAGTGACTTATCTCTGCTGCCCTCCCCCAAGATTAGAGTGTTGTGGATGGTCTATAGATCCCTACATTGGAAAGTTGCTGGCCGAGAATACCAGGTTAGTGCTGCTTAAAAAATGTCAAGACCGCGCTGGAGTTTTCATTGCATTTCCACTCTGGAATTTGGCTACGCTGAGCCACTGGAAATCCCCTGGACCCAGACATAATCTTTCTATGATTTTGCATGTTTGGTTCCTTCCACTTCCTATCCATCCTTCAGCCTCCACTTACATCTACCACCCCGTGGAAGTCTTCCCTGACCTATCAGGGCTGGAATTGGTCTCGGGTCCCTGCTCTGTCCTCCCTCAGTGCCCCAAATGCACATCTGTCAGAGGCCCTAGCACTCCACCAAATTTTGCTTTATTTGTTTTTCTCCTCCTCTGGAGGGTAAATCTGCCAGCAGTGGTCAGAACTGTGTGTATTAAAGGGATGGATGGATAGTTCTGCCCTCAGCACCTCTCCTCTTCTACAGGCTGAAACATACTTAAGCCAAGTGACAAAAATGGGAGTTTGGGACATGTTAGACCTTTGGATTCAGCTTCAGGCAGCCTCTCTTGCTTGTCCCTGCTTCTCCCCATGTGTCTCTGGCTCTCTGAGTGGAAAGTGAGCTCTAAAATAAAGTTGGAAATGGGACCTGTCTTGATCAGTCTCTAACCTTCACCTGGGGACACACTGGATCACACAAGAGAGAAAATTGGAGGTGTTCAGTCCCAAGGGAATTTGCATGTGTCATTTGCCCACAATCTCTGTCATTTCTCCCCTACTTCCTAAAGAGAGTGCTTATGATTTTGTTTCTACCCCACAGAGCTCTTCAGGCCAAACATTTCTCTTTATTGTTGGTCCACTCATCACACTGACTCTGTAGAAAGCTCCAAGGATGCTTGGTAGCCTGCTTTTCTTCTTTTCCTTTGGCTTCCCAAGCCATCTGTGAACATGTCCACAGAGCAGCATCACCAAAGTCACAGGGTTAGGGATCTCCTACCTGGGGTGGGGCTATAGAAAAGCCATAGGCAAGCCTTCATATCTTCTAGCTTTGGCTGTGTCTTTACACTAACACAAATCTTGGGCAATTTTGAAAACTGAAATAGTAAATGTTATTCTGAAGATGGGCAGTTACTAGCTTTTTCCTCCTCACTCTTGCTGCAGATACCCTTGTTTTTTAGCTGAATGGAGAGAGGAGATAGTCATATCAACTTCCATGATCCTTTTGGGAGTCATCTATTGGAGATGAGGGGCCCAGGCGGTGGGGAAGAAGGTGCCTGCATTCCATTGATGGCTTGCTCCTGGGGTCACCATGCAAGGTTGCCTTGAATCTCCCTCCACTGCCAGGCTACCCTACAGACACTCATGTGTTTGGGCATCCTCCTTCCTGCTAAGTCTGGCTAGGGGCAGCCCAGGGGATTGACAGGTAGAGTCAGGATGGAAATGGGGTATTTTCCATCTTGATGCTATACTGGGATCCAAGGCAGTAATGACAATAATTCCCTTCTAGTTCTTCTCAGTTCCCAGCCAGGGACAAGACATTTAATTATCCAGGAGCCTCATTCTCCTCATCCTTACAAAAGGAGTGTCCCAGGAATGCCCATCTCAAAGGGCTTCTATGAAGACCACAAAAGACATTTCTAGGGAAATACTTTGGGAACTGTAGGTTAGAAGATCTCAAGATATGGTCTGTTGATGCTGGGGCTCTCTGAGACCCCTTCAAAGGGCCTGAGAGATCAAAAACAATTTTTATAATAGCACTAAGATTTAATTTGTCTTGTTCGGCGGGTTGACATTTACACTGATGATGCAAAAGCAATGAGGGTAAAAGTGCTGGTGCTTTGGCATGAATCAAGGCAGTGACACCAACTGTACTAGCTAGCGGTCATTGCATTCTTCATCTCCTTGAACTTTCAGAGAAAGAACACCAGTTGTAATTAAGAACATCTTTGATGAACTGGTAAGAAAAAATTCATTTTATTGAATTGCAATTCTTGAGTACACATCTTTTTAATATTCTATGTGATAAAATGGGAACCACACATAAAGCATGTACACTGCATACTGAAGTGCAATGTTAATCTCAGGGAAAAGCAATCACACGATTATTTGAATTATGAGGTGAACCAGCCACAGTTTTCATGGGACACCATTTTTACTTAAATGAAGAAGTTACAGACTTAGGTATTTGGCAGACATTTTCTCAAAAATAATGAAGTGAGCTCATCACTTCAAGGAAAATAAATGACAGTATTTGTTGCCAATGAGAACTTTTCTTTTTTTCTTTAAAGAGTGGGAGAGAGAAGGGAGGGGCAGAGGGAGAGGGAGAGAGAATCTTAAGTAGGCTCCATGCCCAGCTCAGAGCTGGACCTAGGGCTCAATCTTACGACCCACGAGATCATGACCTGAGCCAAAATCAGGAGTTGGATGCTTAATTAACTGAGCTACCAGGCACCCCACCAATAAGAACATTTAAGCATTTGTGCAAAAATTAGATTTTGGGGGGCACCTAGGTGGTGTAGTTGGTTGAGCGTCTGGCTCTTGGTTTCAGCTCAGGTCATGATCTCAGGATCTCAGGATTGTGGCATCAAGCCCTAGCTCCTTGCTCAGCAGGAAGTCTGCTGAAAATTCTCTCTCCTTCTACCCCTCCCCTTGGTCTCTCTCTCTCTCTTTCTCAAATTAATAAATCTTTCAAAAAACCAAAAGACTCTCTCTCTCCCTCTGCCCCTTCCCCCTGTGCTCTCACTCTCTCTCTCTTTCACAAAATAAATAAATAAATCTTTTAAAAAATTTAGAATTTGGGGAAATTTGTATTTGTCTTCCTAGCCTTGACAGTGACCCCATGTTTAAGCACTTTTCTCAGGAAATTAATGATGATATCAACATATGTGGTTTTCATATTACATAATGAAATGTTTCAACATTTGAAAGATCTGCAATGAGTTCATTGAACCAATATTTTTCAGGTGACCAAGGCAAGATGCTACAAAATCAAGCCTGGGTAAAAGATCCATGCAAAATGGAAGATTTTAATGTAAAAACATGTGATTTTTACAACCCATACTAAACAAAACTTGTGGAATTTTGTTTAGTATGAAATAACAGCCACAATTTTCTGAAAAGGTTACTTCAATATCCCTCCCTGTTCCAACTCCATATCTACTTCAAACAAAACAACATTTCTCAACAGATTGAATGCAGAAGCAGGCACAAGAATGTGGCTGCCTTCTATTAAACCAGACAATTAAGAGCATTGCAAAGAGAAAACAATGCTACTCTTATCATTATATTTTTCTTTGTTTTCAAAAACATACCCTTTTTCTAAGAATATTTTTTGAACTGACTTGGAATGGTTTTATTATTGTCGTGTTAAAATAAAAACAAAATAAATAATTTTATAAATATTTAAATTACTAAATTAAATATTATGTTTAAATATTTTATTTATATTTAAATAAAACAAACTTGTAAAAATTTTCTCAGTTTTAATTTCTAATATGGTAAATATCAGTAGATATAACCCATATTAAAGGCTCTTTGTGGGTCTTAGGAAATTTTTAGAGTGTAATGTTCCTGACAAGAAACATTTGCAAACCATTGCCATAGGGCACAGTATAAATTTCAGGTTTTTAAAAGAAGTCATTATTTCTCCTCCAGTTCACAAAATGGTTTCTAATGGAGACCTCAGACTACAATTCCTACTCTCAGGTAAGACGTCCCCATGTCTGGGTTTCATTTTCCAGAGCAAGGCTGAAGGATTCCAGTAAAGTACCCCAAGTCTTTCCCACAAGTCTTTGCTGATGTCAAATACAGTCTCAAAGATCTAGTCTTCAGTTTTTTAAAAAAATTGTTCTCAGTGTCCTGAGTTCTGCTTGGGGCCACCCACAAGCAGAGAAGCCATTCAGTTTTGTAGCAGGTAAATTTCCACAGCCTCCATCATGAGCTCAGGGTCTGTCTTCAAAAAACACACGAATGAAAAAAAAACAAAAAACAAAAAACAAAAACACACGAATGTGAGTGTGGCCAGTCCTCTCCACACCTTCATTATATTCATGCTGGAAAAATTGTGTGGCCTGCCCCTCCCCCGCTCCTTTCCCCCAAGTGCGTGGTTACTATGGGGACAGCTACTTTTTAACACCTGACCCTCCCCTTCTAGCCACCGTTGATTGGCCGATCAGAGCATGTCCCTGTGATTTTTGGATGTAGCTCAGGGAGTCAAACCAGTCTCATTATAGTTGTGTAAAGATAGAGCACATAAAACCCAAGAACCTTTACTGGCCATCTTTTCTGTCACGTGGACTGAGTAGCAAAGAAAGAAAGCCCATTTGCACCAAATGATGGGAACGACAAAGGTACACAGAGAGATACAGAGTCAAGAGATAGAAAGAAGTGTTCTGCACGGGAGCCCAGCTGCCATTTTTCCGGGAGCTCAGCCACACCCCTGTGAGTCAGCAACCTCCCACTCTGCCAGTCAAGCCCTGGCTTCTCTTGCTTGTTTGCTTAAGTAAGGCAGAGTTGTAATCAGTACTAGATACTGCTTTCTTAGTAGCCTCAGCATAGCACATACTCGGGAAATAATTTGCTGTGCTAAATGGATGCTTTGCAGATGCATCAGATGCTTTGCATTTGATGGTGGCAGTGAATCAATTGTCCTTGGGCTCAAGTAGAACCTGTTGGTGTGTGTGAGCACGTGTGGGCTCAAGCTGATGCTCTTGACTCCACGGAATAAAGACCTTGGTGGCTGGAGAATGCAATTGTCTCAGAGGTTTCAAAGGAGTAACACCTTTCCCTGTTGCTTCTATACACTCTTCATGCTTTTGGTGAGAGATTATTTTCAAGCTCAATCTTTCTTAAGGAATACAAAGTTATTCCATTGCCACACAGGTACAACTGGGTAGTTTAGAGTTCTTAGCCTGAGGTATGAGAATAAAATTTAGAAATTTGTGGACATGCATGGGAAAAAAGTTACCTATTTATTTTTACTAATTCAGACTGAAAACTAGCATTTCCTTCAACTATTCATGTAGGTAGCATAATTGTATAAGCAAGATCCACTTATAAAAGTTACAGTTATTTCTGTTCACATCCAAATGTTGCAGATATCTAGGAGAATTATTGGAGCACATCATACTTGAAGTTTATGGTAGTTATTAGACCCTGCCACTAGATTCTGTTATCTTACACATATATTCCTTTACAAAACTTTAATATTTTGGCGGCTGCATTTCTACTTGGTGTATTTTGCTTTATGTATTTAAAAACGTTATTCTAAGAACAGGTTGATAGAATTTATCCAAGGGTTTCTTGGAACCTCCTCCCCTCCCCCCCAAAAAAAATCTGAACTAAAAACTGGTTTAATTCAGCTTCTTAGAATCATAATAGCACAGAAGCAGCAGAAATTTGGTAAAGATACTACAAAT
Source organism: Lutra lutra (assembly GCF_902655055.1). NCBI lineage: Eukaryota > Metazoa > Chordata > Mammalia > Carnivora > Mustelidae > Lutra > Lutra lutra. Next base: position 161,101,338 of record NC_062278.1, read on the forward strand.
ATGACAGATTTTCTTCATAATGTTGTTCATATATATTGTTGGATAATAAAACACTCTGAAACTTAGTGTCTTAAAATAGCAACAGTCATTTATTTTGTACCTGAATCTTCAATTGAGGAAGGGCTCCGGACAACAGCTTCTCTCTGTTCCATGTGGCAACAGCTGGGGAAGCTTGACTGTGGCGGAAAGATCCATTTCTAAGATGGCTCACTTACCTGGCCCGCAGGTTGGTGCTGTCTGATGACTGAAAGCCCAGCCTCTGCTTCTTTCCATGTAGGCCTCTCCAATGGTTGCTTGGGTTCCTAATTGTGTGGTATCTGGATCCCAAGAGATTATTTGAGATACTGAATGCTGCTATTTCTTAACATTTGAGCCTGGAAATCCAGGCAGGGTTCTTTTCACTCTATTGTATTGTCTAAGCTGTCAAAGCACCCAGTCAGGTTCAAGAGGAAGTGACATAGACCTCAACTCCTGCAGGGATGGGGAAAGGGCGTCAAATAACTTGTAGCCAGCTTTTATCTATCAAAGATGTGAATGCTGATTTCCCTGGGAATTTCTCTTTTCATAGCATAAAACTTTAACCCTCCTTGAAATGAGATCTTTAAAATGGATCATTTATAGTATTTGCAAGTGAAATTCTATTGTCCGGATGAAGAGGACTGGACTGACATAATATTGGCTGATTTCCTTTCCTTTTTCCCTCCTGCTCCTTTTTTTCCACCTCAAGCTTGTCTTCTCTTTCTCCCATTATTTTGACACACCTACAACAACAGATGGTAAGAACAAGAAAAGGAGGATGAGGAGGAAGAGAAGGAAAGGGGAGTAAGGGGTGGAAAGAGGAAGGCCGAAGGACTAGAAGATTTGGGGCCAGGGCCCAGGGAGGGATATTGGCAATATCGCTCAAAGGTGGAAATGTCCTTTTATGCTGAGACAGCAGCCCATTATGGGAATACACCCAAGGGATCATCTCACAAACATGCGTGGAAGGAGTTTATAGGAAAAATTGTATTTTTAGGGAAGAAAAAGTTGGGAACAGTGGATACTTATGACACTTTTGTGGTCATTTGCAGACTTGTGCAAAGCAGTGAAAAATTTGTCCCCATTGTGAACATTCCCAGCTGAGGTGGAACAGGGCAACTCTCTGCCTGTTTATTTCTTTCATAAACAGTGTCCTTTTCACAGTATATTTGGTGCAACTTTTTTTTTTTTTTTTTGCATTTTTGTGCTGTTTGTTAGTGAGTTCTCTGTTCCAAGTGGTCCCCACACTGAAGTGCCGTCTAGTGTTCCTAAGTGCAAGAAGGCTGTGATATACCTTATGGAGAAAAAGATCCCTGTTGGATGTTTCTTTTTTTTTTAAAGATTTTATTTATTTATTTGACAGACAGATCACATGTAGGCAGAGAGGCAGGCAGAGAGAGAGGGAAGCAGGCTCCCTGCTGAGCAGAGAGCCCGATGCAGGGCTCGATCCCAGGACCCTGGGAACATGACCTGAGCGGAAGGCAGAGGCTTTAATCCACTGAGCCACCCAAGCGCCCCTGGATGTTTCATTCAGGCAGGAGTTACAGTGCTGTTGGCTTTGAGTTCAGTGTTAATGAAACAATAATACATATTAAATAAGATGTCTTTAAACAGAAACACACATAAAAGAAGGTTATGTATTGATTAGTTGATGAAAATGTGACCAGAAGCTCAAAGGAACCTAACCTGGTATTTCCCCTATGCCAGTGTTTCCGTTTTTGCTAATTCACTGTCCACAGTGACTTTACAGAATATAACAACTGCAGTAATGAGAATGGACTGGTGTGTGTGTGTGTATGTGCGTGCGCGCGCGCACACACACGTGTGCAACTACTGAAATGATGAAGTATCGCCATGTTTGTTGGCAGAGATGACAAGGTGGCGTATGTGGTAGGGTCTCAGAGGATTACCTGGAAGGGTTTCTTGACAGCCAATAATGGTTATATTTTGTTGAAGAGATTTGAGGTGTTTTTTTTCTTTTTTCTCCTTCTTAATTGAAGTCTAATTGATGTACAATATTCTATTGGTTTCAGGTGTGCACCATAGTCATTCAATGTTTTTATAGATTATGAAATGATCCCCAGGGTAAGTCTAGTTACCATCTGTTCCATTCAAAGTTATTACAACATTATTGACCATATTCCCTATGCTGTACATTATATCCTCATGACTTACTTATTTTATAACTGGAAGTTTGTATCTTTTTGGGTGGCTCAGTTGGTTAAGCAGCTGCCTTCGGCTCAGGTCATGATCCCAGCGTCCTGGGATCGAGTCCCACATCGGGCTCTTTGCTCATCAGGGAGCCTGCTTCTTCCTCTGCCTCTGCCTGCCATTCTGTCTGCCTGTGCTTGCTCTCTCTCCCTCTCTCTCTCTGACAAATAAAAAAAAAAAAAAAAAAAAAGTTTGTATCTTTTAATCCCCTCCACTGATTTCATCCATTCCCCAGTCCCTCCTTCCCCCAGTGACCAGCAGTTTGTTTCCTGTATCTATGAGTCTGTTTCTGTTTTGTTTGTTCATTTGTTTTGTTTTTTAGATTCCACATATAAATGAAAGCATATATTATTTGTCTTTCTTTAACTTATTTCACCTAGCATAATGCCCTTTAGGTCCATCCATGTTGCTGTGAATGGCAAAATTTCACTCTTTTTTATGGCTGAGTGACATGCCATTACACACACACACACACACACACACACACAACTTCTTTATCCGTTCATTTATTGATGGACTCTTAGCTTGCTTCCATATTTTAGCTACTGCAAACAATACTGCAATGAATATAGGGGTGCATATATTTTTTTATACTGGTGTTCTCATTTTCTTCAGATAAATACTCGGAAGTGGAATTATAGGATCATATGGTAGTTCTAGTTTTAATTTTCTGGGGAACCTCCATACTGTTTTCCATAGTGGCTGCACCAATTTACATTCCCACCAGCAGGCACAAGGATTTCCTTTTCTCTACATCTTCACCAGTACTTGTTATTTTTTGTCTTTTTGATAATATCCAGTCTGGCAGGTGTGAGGTGATATTTCATTGTGGTTTTGATTTGCATTTCCCTGATGATGAGTGATGTTGAGTATCTTTTCATGTGTCTGTTGTCTATGTGTATATATTCTTTGGGAAAATGTCTATTCAAGTGTTCCCCCCATTTTTAATTGTATTACTTGTGTTTTTTATATTAAGCTGTATAAGTTCTTTATATATCTTTATATATTTTGGATATTAACCTGTTAGTGGATGTATGATTTACAAATATATTCTCCCATTTGATAGGTTGCCTTTTGTTTTGATGATGGCTTTCTTGACTGTGTGAAAATAAAGCTTTTTAGTTTGATGTAATCCTATTTGTTTAATTTGGCTTTTGTCACTCTTGCCTGAGGAAACCGATCCAAAAAAATATCGCCAAGATCGATGTCAAAGAGCTTACTGCCTCTGGTTTCCTCTAGAAGTTTTATGCTTTCAGGTCTTAAGTTCAAGTCTTTAATCCATCTTTTTTTTTTAATTTTATTTATTTATTTGTTTGAGAGAGAGAGAGAGAGAGTGTGAGAGTGGAGAGGTCAGAGGAAGAGCAGACTCCCCGCCGAGCAGGAAGCCCGATGTGGGACTCGATCCCAGGACTCCAGGATCATGACCTGAGCCGAAGGCAGTTGCTCAACCAACTGAGCCACCCAGGCTCCCCTTTAATCCATCTTGAATTTATTTTTGTGTATGGTGTGAAATGTGGTTCTGTTTCATTCTTTTGTATGGAGCTATCCAGTTTTCCTAACATCATTTATTGAAGAGACTGTCTTTTCCCCCTTTATATTCTTAACTCCTTTGTCATAAATTAACTGGCCATGTAAGAATGAGTTTGTTTCTGAATTGTCTATTTTATTCCATTGATCTGTAAGTCTGATTTTGGTCTTGGTTACTATAGCTTTGTGTAGTATATCTTGAAACCTGTGATTATGATACCTCCAGCTTTGTTCTTTCTCAAGATTGCAGTGGCTATTTGGGGTCTGTTGTGGTTCCTTATGAATTTTAGGATTCTTCGTTCTAGTTCTATAAAAAATGTCATTGGTATTTTGATAGAAATTGCATTGAATCTATAGATTGTTTTGGGTAGTATGGGCTCATTAACAATATTAATCCATGAGTATAGAATATTTTTCCATTTACTTGTGTCATCTTCAGTTTCTTTCATTGATGTTTCTTCCATTGATGTCTTACAGTTTTCAAAGTATAGGTCTTTTACCTCCTTGGTTAAATTTATTCCTAGATATTTTTTTTTTAAAGATTTTATCCATTTATTTGACAGAGAGATCACAAGCAGGCAGAGAGGCAGGCAGAGAGAGAGGAGGAAGCAGGCCCCCTGCCAAGCAGAGAGCCCGATGCGGGGCTCGATCCCAGGACCCTGAGATCATGACCTGAGCCGAAGGCAGTGGCTTAACCCACTGAGCCACCCAGGCGCCCCTATTCCTAGATATTTTATTCCTTTTTATACATTTGTAAATGAGATTATTTTTAAGAGGTGATTTTAAATATTTTCTTTAGAATTGTCTTTTTTTAAATTTTTTTAAAAATATTTTATTTATTTGACAGAGAGAGATCACAAGTAGGCAGAGAGACAGGCAGAGAGAGGGGGGAAGCAAGCTCTTTCTGCTGAGCAGAGAGCCTGATGTGGGACTCGATCCCAGGACCCTGAGATCATGACCTGAGCCAAAGGCAGAGGCTTAACCTGCTGAGCCACCCAGGCTCCCCTAGAATTTTCTTTGTTGTTTGAAAATTTTGCTCCCAGTTTGTGTTATTTTTTTAATTAGAAAAGTAGTTATTTTCATTTGGAAAAGAAAATTAAGTATGAGATTATTTAACAGGTTAACACTTTGGAATCTGTAAGAGATGACATTTATTATTTATTATTATTATCATTTATTTATTATTATCTCACTTGTACTGAGAGCTTACCTTGTGCTAGGTAGGCTACTTTTTGGGATCCATCAATGAAAGGAAATGCAAAGATCCCTGCCCCTATGGAACACATGTCCTGGTTAGGGAGTGGCTCCTGGTAAATGAAGTTTAGTTTTATTATGGCCTGGAGTTGTACAGAGCTTTCTGGAAAGAACTACCTCAGGTGGAATCTGAGTTCAGTCTAGATTAACCCCTTCCACCTTCAAGGTGGAAACTTTACAGAATACAGAACTTTACATAATACTTCCATGGTGGGAAGGAGAGAAACAATCTTTAAACCACACACAAAAACAAGAAAACACATTAATTTAAAAATAAAAATACAGACTTTTCAACTTGGCATTAACTCTCAAAGATGGAAATACTTTTAGCAAAGACAGAAGGGCCCAATATTTTCCTCATCTAAAATCTGATGATAATAACCTATTAGGTGAATATTGTACTGGGTGAAGGGTGCAAGGGAGATTTCTCTTGACTTTCATGTATGTTTGAAAGTGTCCATTAGAAAAATTGTAACGTCAGTCTTATTTTGGTACTGTCTCTGGGGTGACTGGCAGAAACACAGATTCACTCTGGAGAAGTATGTGTTTCAACCAAGCCTCATAAAATGTTCACAGATAAAGGCCATTGAAAATGAGCTCAAAATTCAAAATCACAAAATTCACAAGGAACCAAGATGTCAAGAGTGAGTCAAGCTTTGCGCAGTGGCAGTATCGTAGCCAATGAGGTTTATCCGAGGTGCAATTACTGCTAATTGAAAACTTTTCCCAATACCCCACCATGAAGACTTGAAGAGTGAGTCAATAGGAAAAAACAAACAAACAAACACCAGAATTAAATTCTGTTTTAATCACTTTTAGATGGTATAATATTTGGATATAGAACATTAGTCAAGTATGTTTAAAATATTTTTAAAATGAGAGCACCTTGGTGGCTCAGTCAGTCAAACAGCCAACTCTTGATTTTGGCTCAGGTCATGATCTCAGGGTGGTGAGATCAAGTCCCGCATCAGGCTCTGGGCTCAGCAGAGAGTCTGGTTGAGATTCTCTCCCTCTGCTCCTCCCCCTGCATGTGTGCTCTCTTTCTCTAAAATAAGCAAATAAATCCTAAAAATATTTTTAAAATAAAAGGTGGTTGAGAAAATAAGAGAGAGGAATGATATTCTATTAAAAAGAATCCTTCCATATCTGGGAAAATAACCAAGTAGAATTTATAGAAATTGAAGATGTAGTTATGGAAATTGTCAGTGGAAAGGTTAAACAGGAGATTGAACATAGCTGAAGAGAGAACTGATAAGCTGGGAGACAGATAAAGGGAGAATACAATTCAAGTGACAAATAGGATGGGAAATGTGAACAAGGTTAGCAGCCTCAAAAGATAGCAAGGAAGAGTTCAATGTATGTGTACTTTTAATTTCAGAGGGACAAAGAGAGACCAGGGCAGAGAAAATATTCAAAGAGATAATAACAGAATTTTTCGAAGTTGATACAAGAAATATATCCAAAGATTCAGAGGGCACAATGAAGACTACATAGCAAACTTTTAAAGAATTGGCAGAACTTCAAAAACAAAATAAAAAATTAATAGCAAACAAAGAGAAAGGACAGGTTAGTTACAAGCAGTAACTATCAGACTGACCATAGATTCCTCATTAACAGCAACAAAAGCAAAGGACAGTAAAATGCTGTCTTTAAACTGTTGAGAAAAAAGAACTACTAACATGGAGTTTTAAACTACTTAAACCTATCCTCAGACACAATATAACAATATTTATAAAATGTTAATATAAAAACATGTATAAACTAACAAAAATTGAGGAATTTATTTCCTAGGAGCTTGAACTTAAGGAACTTCTAAAGACTGTCCTTCTGTATGGAAATTGACCTAGAAGGAAGAACTGTGGTACAATGAAGAATGGGGCTTAAAGATCTGATAAACCTAGACTGTCAGGTGCAGTTGTAGAAGTTGTGTACTGCACAGAAGTGTCACATTTGGGGATGCCAGTTACATAAGTAGACAGTGTAGCTTCTAAGTTTACTAGGTACTCTGATATTAAGTGTTGTATGTATGAATGCTGCTTCTCACAGATGGAGATAAGTTTTTTGAGAAAGAAGCTCCTTTTCCTAATTTGCACAAAAATACTGTATAGGTTAGTAGCAGCCCTGTGGAAGCATGTGGGTAAATCTAAACAAATATTGATTGCATAGAACACCAACAATATAGGTGTTGGTTTATGATATAAAAAGAAATAAGAAGAAAAAAATACTGGATAGAAATGAAATTTAAGAAGAGACAGGTTGTCAGGTTGAAAGTATTCTAAAGTCTTTCTGTTGTTCTGGAGTACGGAGAGATTTGTAAAGGTTGCCTCAAAAAACCCAACAACTTTACCACATGAAGTGTTTTAAATTAGAGCAGAAGCACTAATGTGCTCCACTCACCACCAAAAGGATGTGGATGAAGAACAGAAGGAAGCATCCAACTCTGGTGGAGGCAGGGAGGCAGAGATGTGGAGCTCTCCACCTAGAGCTGCATCTGCCAGGGCTGCCCCCAGAATGCCTCCCTGCTGGCCCCACTTAGCTTCTTCAGCTCCAGGAACAAACCTCCTCCAATGGCTCCAGAGGCAACCCCAGACCCCACCTGGATGCCTAGATGGGCAAGAGGTCAGTAAACTGCAGCCTGTACCCTGTGAATGCAGCACACCCTTTGGCTGGCTCTGTGTGAACCAGAGCCACTTGCAGAAAAGATGGATTATATTTTTAAAGCCAAAAATTACTGAAGGTTACATAATATGTCATTTATCTGAAGTTTAAAAACATGAAATTAGGATATATTCATATGTAGGAATACTATAAAGGTCTGTCTGGAATTTATCAATCAAATTTAGGATAGTGATTACTGTTAGGGATATGGGAGGAACATGTGATTGGGGAGGAGTAAATACTGCCTTTCAATGATACTTTAATGTTTTATATCTTATAACGAGTGATGGGTGCGTGTATATTCAATTGTATTATCCTCTAACCTTTTTGATCTATTTGAAATACATCATAATGAATCAAGGCAGATACGGGTCTTCAGATTGGAGAAGCTCATCATGTACCAAGCAGGGTTAATAATAATGTGTCAACACCTACAAAAATCAAAATGGAATGACAGGATAAAGATAGAAAGATAGAAAGAAAAATCAAGATAGCATTAGAGGGTAATTGAAAAAAAAGAGAGAAATAAGAAGAAATAACATTAGACTTAAAAGTGACATACTTGTAAATCTTAGGAGAGTGAATGAGTATATTTATTCCAATGATTTTGCAACTAATTTTGTAAACTAATATCAGCAATTACAAAGTGCAAAGAGAATAGAAAAGGAACTAAAATACTACATAGACCAATGATCAATGAAAAAATAAGATTGGTAATATAACCAATTCCAATTACACATATAAGGAGCTGGGAAGCTGCCCCTCCATCCTGACAAAAGGTAAAACCTGAACAGATTGAAAAACAAACATCTCCACGAGAATCCTCAAGAGAGTTGAGGACACAGGGCCCTCAAAATCATATAGAAAAATACGGGAAGTCACAACTTTATGGATGTTGACAAACTGATTCTAAAGTTTATGTGGAATGACAAAAGACCCACAAGAGCCATCACAATATTGAAGAAGTACGAAGTTGGAGGATTGACACTACCCAACTTTCAGACTTACTATAAAGCTATGATCAAGACAGTGTGGTATTGACAACACATAGACAAATAGATCAAGGGAATAAAATAGAGAGCCCAGAAATAGACCCCTGTAAATATATTCAACTGATATCTGGGAAAGGAGTAAAGGTAATACAAGAGAGCAAAGAGAGTCTATTCAACAAATGTTGCTGGAAAAACTGAACATCCATAGACAAAAAAAACGAATCTAGACCCAGATCTCACACCATTCACAAAAATTAACTCAAAATGAATCATAGATCTAAATGTGAATGCAAAACTATAAAACTTCCAGAAGATAACATAGCAGAAACCCAGATGATCTTTGGTTTGGCAGTGACATTTAGATAATACATAAGGCATAATCCATGAAAGAAGGAACTGAGAAGCTGGACTTAATTAAAATTAAAAATATCTGCTCTGTGAAAGACACTCTCGAGAGAATGAAAAGACAAGTGACAGACTGGGAGAAAATATTTGCAGAAGTCACATCTGATAAGGGATGGTTACCCAAAATATACAAAGAACTTTTCAAATTCAACTATAAGAAAACAAGCAACCTGATTAAAAATAGGTCAAAGGCTTTAATAGACACCTCACAAAAAAGATATATATATATATATATATATATATGAAATAAACACATGAAAAGGGGATGCCTTAAATCAGATGTCATCACGGAATTGCATATTAAAAACAATGATGAGAGACTACTACACACCTGTTAGAGTGCTCAAAATCCCGAACACAGACAACAGCAAATGCTGCTGAGGATGAGGAATGGCAGGAACTCTCATCCATTGCTGGTGGGAATGCAAAATGATACAGTGACTTTGGAAGACAGTGTGGTCATTTTTATAAAATTAAACATACTCTTAACGTATGATCCAGCAATTGAACTTTTTGGTATTTACCTGAAGGAATTGTAAGTTTATGTGCACATACAAACTTGCACAGGGGTAGTTTTTAGCATCATTATTCACAAATGCTCAAACCTAGGCACGACCATGGTGTTCTTTAGTAGCTGGAATGGATAAATATACTGTGGTGTATCTAATGTCCACAATAGCCAAACTATGGAAAGAGCCCAGAGGTCAATGGACAGATGAATGGATAAAGAAGATGCAGCATAGGGGCGCCTGAGTGGCTCAGTAGGTTAAAGCCTCTTCCTTCGGCTCAGGTCATCCCAGGGTCCTGGGATCGAACCCTGCATTGAGTTCTCTGCTCAGCAGGGAGCCTGCTTCCTCCTCTCTCTCTCTGCCAGCCTCTCTACCTACTTGTGATCTCTGTCAAATAAATAAATAAAATCTTTAAAAAAAAAAGAAGATGCAGCATATGTATGTGTATATATATGTGTATATATACATACATACATATACACATACACATACATACATACACACATATGCTGTGTATACACTGACATACAGACACACACACAGTGGAATATTATTCAGCCATCAAAAAGAATGAAATCTTGCCATTTGCAATGATGTGAATGGAGCTAGAGGGTATTATGCTAAGTGAAATAAGTAAGCCAGAGAAAGACAAAGACCATATGATTTCACTCAAATGTGGAATTTGAGAAACAAAACATGAAAGTAGGGGACGGGAAGGAAGAACAAAAGGGTAGGTAGGTGAGGGGATAGGGGTTACTTGGTGATGGGCATTAAGGAGGGCACTTGAAGTAATGAGCACTGGGTGTTGTATGCAATTGAAAAATCACTGAATTCTACTCTGAAACTAATAATACACTATATGTTAATTAAATTGAATTTAAATAAAAAAATTTTTTTAAATGTTTTTAAAAATCTGGTGCATCTAGACAATGGAATCTTATTCAGTGCTAAAAAGAAAGAAGTTATTAAGCCATGAAAACACATGGAGGAACCCTAAGTGCATATTACTAAGTGAAAGAAGCTAATCTAAAAAGGCTGAAAATACCTAGCATACAAATGCCACTACATGGCATTCTGGAAAATTATGAAGATAGTAAAAAGACCCACAGTTTCCAGGGGCTGGGAAGAGAGGAATAGGTAGGGCACAGAGGACTTTTACAGCAGTGAAACTTATCTGTATGATGCTATACTGATTGATACACGGGATTACCCATTTATACAAACTCATAGAACGATCAACGCCAAGAGTGAACTCCAAGGCAGACTATGGACTGGGGGAATAATGATATGTCAATGTAGATTCATCACGTGTAACAAATGTACTGCTCTGGTGGCGGATGTTGATAATGGGGAGGCTGTGCAGTGTGGGGATGGAAGGTATATGGGAAATATCTGTACCTTCCTCTGCATTTGGCTGTGAGCCTAAAGCTGCTCCAAAAAGAAAACATCCACAAAAAGTTGGTCTTCTAAAATTCTTTGAAGGTTTAGAAAATGCATCTTGTATATTTAAAAGTTGGGACATTTGAAGATTATAAACAAAACTAATCCAAGGAGTACACCATTTATTTTAACTAGCATAGTCTTGACATGAAAAGTAGACAAAGACAACAAAAGGAAATAAAATTATATACCAAATTCACCTATGAACACCAATGTACAAGTCTTAAATAAAATATTTGCAAATCCAACCCTCTAGATGCTGCAGTGTTATGAGGCACACTTTTTTTTTTTTTTTGAAGATTTAATCATTTATTTTAGAGAGAGCGTGTGAGCAGGTAGAGGGGCAGAGGGAGAGAGAGAAAATCCCGAAGCAGTCTCCCTGCTGACCGCAGAACCCCATGCTGGCTAGATCCTAGGACCCTGAGATCATGACCTGAGCCAAAATCAAGAACCAGCTGCTTAGCAACTGAGCCACCCAGGGACCCCTCAAGAGGCACACCCTTCATTCATCCTCTGTAGGTTGTCCCAAACACTCATGTTCTCCAGTCAGTATCTTCAGGCATGACTCTCCTGAATTTTACTGCTACTTAATGTCACATTGTCAGGCTTTATAAGCATCTCAAGCTTACAATGTTGAAAACCAACACTGATTACTCTTGCTTCCTCTTATGACTACATAATCTGTCTTCTCATCTTGGTTAACGGCAGCTCCATCCTTCTTTTCTTCAGAGACCTTGGAATCACCCTTGATTTCCTTTCATGCCCTGTATCGTCTTCTTTGTTTTTCTAGATGATATGGTATAGAATTGGTGTTAATTTTTCTTTAAGTATTTGGTAAAATTCTCCAGTGACACCATCTGTGAATGATGATTTCTCTTTTGGGAGCTTTCAAATTATGAACTTAAAATTTCAGTGGCTTTATTCAGATTATCTCCTCTATCTTTGTTGAGTGTGGTTTTCAAGGAATTGATTCATTTATCCTACTCAAATTTGTGAGCAGAAGTTTGTAATATTCCCTTACTTTCCTTTTCATGCCTGCAGGATCTGTGGTGATTTGTGTGTTCTCCTTTTAGTTATGTCATTCTTGCCAGAAGTTTTTTCAAAGAATCAGCTATTTGTTCCATTGATTTTTCTCTATTGTTTTATCTCTTATATATAGCACATATTTAAGTCTTATTTTTTAACCCCATTGGAAGTATTATATTTTGTTATAAATAAATATATCCTATGTGCATAATATTTTTTGATTAAGGAGTTTGAACATATCACTCTACGTCATGCTGTTTTTAATCATTCACTATATTGTTTCTATTCTCTTTGTTTTCCTTGTATGTGTGTGTGTGTGTGTGTACATGCATATACATGTGTGTTTGCCTTCTCAAAATTTGGGATGTTCAAATTTCATCTATTTTGAAAAAATTTAATAATGCTAACATAAAAACTACCCTAAAGTTGTATATAATAACTTAAAATCATTTTTAAGATATCCCATCATGGTAATGTCTACTTATTTCCCAATGTGAAATTTGAATAATTATACATTTATACTTCTAACTTCCCTCTGTATCATATACCACTGGATTTGTGTTCATTATATGATTATTTTTCATTTCACAATATACAGACACACTTACTAGTTAGCTTTTTATTAGTAGTGTGTTTATTGTCTGCCTCCTGTGAAATTTGAGAAAACTGGAGAGTTTAAACTGCTCTGCACCACTGAATCTTTCCCTTCATTTCTTGATTTTTATTAGTAATATTATTTACATTGTCATGGTTTTTAACATTTACATTCTGTTCTGTAACTAACATTTCCCTAGTTTAACCTTACTTCTATGTGTAAATGGGTTTGATGCTCACCACCAGTCCTTTTACCTTGGCCCTTCCATTTGTCTTTTGAAAGATTGATATTTTGAGGAAAGCTGTATTCCCTAATTTTCATATATTTGGTCCTATTTTTGTATGTCATTACTCTTGAATGACAACTCTGCTGGAATAAATTCGCCCTAAATTGGTTACATTTTTTTTTCTTTGATGACTTTGTGGACATTGACTTCCTGTCTTCTAGTATTGAATATTGTGTAGACAAGTCTAAAGCAAAGCTGATTCTCTTTCTGCCTCATGACTCCATGAATAAGTTGGTAAAATAAAAGTTGACAGCATTTGAAAGAAATAAAAAATATGAAAGACAAAGAAGAACCTACATAGGCATAATCGGTATCCTTAAAAAAGAGAATAAAATACTACAAAATACTCAAGTTATAGCAGAAGAAAACTTTACTGAAATGAAAAAAAATTTGAATATGGAGATTAAAAACCTTTGCTACACTATCTTATCTCTGTTTTGCAAGTTTCATTCTTTTTTCTTTATCTGTTTTTAATATTACTTTTTTAATATTCAGTGGGAGGAGCAAAGTCAGGGGGAGCAAGATGGGAGGGGTGGGGGGAGAGGAAGAGAAGCAGACTGCCCAGTGAGTGCAGAGGCACTGACCCTGCTTGATTTCATGACCCCTGTGATCATGACCTGAGCCAAAATCAAGAGTCAGATGCTGAAATGACTGAGCCATCAGGTGCCCCAGTTTTTAATATTACTTTTATTTTTTAAATACTTTTTTTTTGAGATCTGTCAGATCATTTTTCACCTTCTTCTGTTACAATATTATCCCTTCCTTGAATGTTTATTCTCTTCTTTGAGCTCTTTTTTCAGTAAATATATATATATATATATATATATATATATAACTACTATTCTCTTGCATGGAGAAGCATTGGTCTATAAATTTTCCTCTGCCTTGTTGCATGTTTCCTGGCATAAATTATTTATCATTATTTATCTGCTTTTTGTTTGTCATGCTGGTATCATTATCTTATTCTTCTGGCATATTTACATAGATTTTGCATCATTTCCTTTCACATTACTTATTTTGTAATGGAAGCTAATGCTTTCTTGGTCAGCTCTTTGTTGTAGGAATTAATCAGTGTGGAGAAGAGATGAGGGGAATAAATTGGATCAGAAGCCACTTGGACTTGGGTGGATGGTCTCCAAAGACTTTTCACCAAGACTTCATCCAGAGGGAATGGATTTGCTGCAGGTTAGCAGGAAGTCCCCTTGATTTAGGTTGAAGTTCAATATATTTCTTGCAATGATCAAGGGTTCTTGTCTTCAGCTAACTGACATACCAAACGCAGAGTTGCTTGTCACTTTTCTTCCCCTGCCCTGCCCATGGAGGGCCTGCTTTTGGGCAGAGATAGTGTGTGCAATTTATCACCTAATGGAGCAACCCATGACCAATGAGAGCAGAAGCTGGCAGATACATGATGCCCTCTTCCATCCCACAGCCACACCAAATTTAAAGCACATTCCACATGGTCCTAAGAAATCCTAATAGGATCAGGCCCCAGATGACCACAACAATGACCAACTGTAGAACACATATCCCATTGGTTTTTCCTCTTGCTCCATATGCCTCATTTCCATATGCCTGTTCCCCAGAAGAACTTTCTAGACTAAACCACCTGGTATAAACTGATCTCTTAGGCTCCCGTTTTTCAGACAGCAGCTCTCTTTTAAGAGTGTGGCTTGGAATTTTGGCTATTTTTACTTTCATCAAAGTCCCCATTGGCCTCTGTCCTGACTGTATAAGGCATCTTGAAATGGTAGGAGCCTTGGAGTATTGTCTTTAAAGCCCTAGTATTCACCTTGGGACCTGTCATCCATAGGTATTCAGTAAATATTGAATGAAGGAATGAATAAAGACAAGCAGAAAGTTGCATTCTCTTTATTGGGGGTAATAAGAATGTGGTGGCTCACAGAGATATGGTAATATCATATGGAAATAATAGTTCAGTCTAGAGAGTTAATTTCCACTCTTCCTCTTATCAACTATGGCCTTGGCAAGTTCTTTAACCTATATGAGCCTCATTTTTTTCTCTATAAAAAAGAACAATGATACTTATTTCATCAGGTCATTGCAAAAATTGAATGAGGCTGTCTAAAGCACTTAGCACTATGCCTGGAGTTTTGTAAATACTTACATATGCTTGCTGCTATTATTATTATTATTACCATTATTATTATTACTGCTACCATCTTGTATTCTTCCAATCAGGGAGAAAATAAATTGAGCTTCTGTCAGTTAAACAGAAGAGGATTTGCTGATCTGGGCATTAAAACTTTTAACCCAACTCAGGTTTGGCAAGAGTCCTAAATGGCTCCCTTAATAACTTAGATCTAAGAATTATGGGAAATTATGGGAATTATAGGAAAAGTGGGAAATTATGGGAAATAAAAAAGTGGGAAATTATGGGAAAAGAAGAATATGTTTAAGAATGGGTGAGTATAAGAACCTAAACTCTCTCCCCCATGTCTGGGCGTGGAGGGATGGGGCAGGCAAAAAGATGTTATCTAAGGACATCATGGCATTCCATCTGTCCAACATCTCATTCTGATCTGCAGGGAGCAAGAGAATGGTCCTTCTGGGATAGCTCAGTTAGAGGCCAGCTCTGGAGTGGACATGGGATAAGGGTGCTCCTAATCATGCTTTTGGTAATCCAAATGGATGGGCAGATGACATTTCTGAGCACCTGGCTGGGCACCATCCAAATGGTGGGGGCCCTCTATACCTGTAGCGAAACCTGTTGGAAAGGTATAATCTGAGGAGGGTGGGGACTAAGGACCAGGGAGGAGCTCCCTGCCCTATTAGAGTTAAGTGGGCCCTTAAGGCAGATGTCCTCAGGCAGTGGGTCCTCAGGCAGATGAGCAAGGCAGTCTGGGTTGCTGCTGCTACTGCTGCTATACCCACAGAAGACTGTACCATTCCACTAAGCTGGTGTGGCAGGTGTGGATAAAAGGTTAAGCCAGATGCACTGGGGCAGAGGAAGGGCAGACGGGGCCATGGAGGTGATGGGCAGGTGGTTTCCTTCTGCCACATCCATGATGCCATGGGAAGCTGGGCAATACAGGCAATGAACATGATCCCATGTCTGCCCCTTTCCAACTATATGACATGGGCAAATTGTTTCCTTTCCCTGGATCCAGTGCCCTCATCTGTTAGCTTGGGAGGTGGAACCCATTCTATTACTCCACAAATATTATTTGAGTAGCTATGATGAGCCACGTGCTGTTGTAAAGCCCTAGAGACATAAAGAGGATAAATTTATCAATGAAAACTAGATTTGGCCTCATATAGTAGAAAGCCAAAAGAACAACAGCTTAAATAAGATTGGGGATTTACTTGTTTATAAAGCAAGCCCAGATCAGAGCTGTTATGGTGGCTCTGTAGTCACCAGCCACACAGGATTTTTCTGTTTCTCTGTAATGTTATTCTTATGCTATTTTATCATCAAGGTCACCTCATTGTCCCAGCATAGTTAATGTAACTCCAGCCATTATATCACATATCAGGCAGGAATAAGGAAGAAGGGAAATGGACAAAAGGAAGCTCCTTCCCTCTAAGAGCTTTCCAAGAAGGCCACAGCATTATTTCCTCCATCTAATTGGCTGCTTCTATCAGCAAGGCAGTTTGGGAAATGTGGCTTTGCACACCCATCATCATAGGAGCTCTGTTTGTAAGGATGACAGAAAGAAATATGACCCAGAAATCTCCACCACAACAGACAAGTTCCTGATTCTCGGGAGTTCATGTTCCAGAAGAGAAAGTTAAATAACCAACAAGAAAACAAATTAAAAGGTAATTTCCAATGGCAGTAAGCTCTGTCAAGGAGACAATATAGTGGGGTGCCTGGGTGGCTCAGTCATTAAGCGTCTGCCTTTGGCTCAGGTCATGTTCCCAGGGTCCTGGGATCAGCCCTACGCTAAGGTCCCTACTCAACAGGAAGCCTACTTCTTCCTCTCCCATTCCCCCTGCTTGTGTTCCCTCTCTTGCTGTGTCTCTTTCTGTCAATAAATAAATAAAATCTTAAAAAAAATAAAAGAAAACAATATAGTGATGAAATAAAGTGAGAGGTAAGATGGTGGTGGAAATCCAATGTAGCTGGGGAGGACAAAAATTATCCTTGAGAGGAACAAGTTCTAAAAACCCTTCTAATTTTGACATTCTGCAATGTCAAATGGTGTCTGAGTGACCTTACCCCACCCCACCCCCACCAAAGAGGAAAATAGAGGTAGTAAGGAAGTTTTCCATAAGCAAAATATGTCCTCCTTTTGCAAACTCTTAATTCCTCTTATGTTCAACCCACCATGCTGGCACAAAGGATGTATCAGAATCTTTCAGCTTCAAGAGATAGAACTAGGTTCAGATGACTTAGGTATTAAGGTAATGTACCCTCTTACAGAGCTGGAGGTCCAGAAACAAGGGCAGGCTCAAGGGTTGGTTGATTCAGCAGTTCATCTATGTCACTTAGGACTTAGGCTCTTTCTATTGCTTGGTCCTGTCATCATGGAGGGTTGGCTCCATCATCTGGCTGTTAACAAGATGGCTGCATCATTCTGATCATCATTCTGTTATGACAACATCTAGATGGAGAAGAAAGACAACTTCACTCTGTGTGACTCTGCATCTTCCTTCAGGGTCGCTGATTCTGTCATCTCAAATCCTAGTGAATTTTTCATTTCTAATTTATTTTGTTCTTTCTTTGACTAATGGGTATTTTAGAATTGTGCTGTTTTATTTCCACATATTTGGAGGTTTCCTGAGATACCTATTGTTAATTTCTAGTTTATTCAAACTAATTAGAAAATATAATCTGTGTTAATTAAATCCTTTTTATGTTTATTGAGACTTGTTTTATGGTTTAGGATATGGTCTATCTTGGAGAATATTCTATGTGCACCTGAAAAGAATATTCTGCCGTGTTGGTTGGAGTATCCTACAAATGTCAGTCAAGACAAGTTGGTTGGCAGCTTGTTTCCAGTCTTCTCTGACCCTATGGGTTCTCTGACAACTGAGACAGGAATGTTGGAGTCTCCCATGAAAACTGTGGATTTGTCTATTTCTCCCTTTTTAAAAAAAATACTTTATTTCAGAGAGAGAGAGAGCACGAGTGGCAGAGAAAGATGGAGGAGCAGACTCTCCGCTGAGCAGGGAGCCTAATGTGGTGCTTGATCCCAGGACCCTGAGATCATGACCTGAGCTGAAGGCTGATACTTAACCAACTGAGCCACACAGGCACCCTTCTTTTGGTTTGGGGGTATATATATATATTTGAGGCTCTATTTATTGGGTGGATAGATATTCAAGACTTCTATTTTATTATTTCGATACTTTGTAGTTATGCAATGTCCCTATTTATCCTTGGTAATAATTGCTAGTACTGAATCTTACTTTGTCTGATATTAATTTAGCTACTCTAACTTCTTTATTATGAGTATCTGCACAGTATGACATCTTCTAACCTAGAACTTTAAATCTATTTGTGTATTGATTTTTAAAGACTTAAAGAAAAAAAAATATATGTAGCACATAGTTGAGCCTTGCTTTTTAATTTCCAGTCTAATAATTCTACTTTTATTTGGAATGCTTAGACAATGTACACTCAATGTAATTATCCATATAGTTGGATTTAAGCTACCATCTTGCTGTTGAATTTTGTTTGTCCCGTCTATTCCCTATGCCATTTTTTTTTCTTTTTTCAGCTTTCTTTTGGACTATTTTTGAGTATTCTATTATACTGTCACTTTGGTTTATTAGTTACCCCTAAGAAGGGGTTGTTTTTGTTTTTTTAATTTTTTGTTTGCTCAAGTATACAGAATATGCCTTTCACGTATTTTAGCTCATCTTCAGTTATATCATTTAGTGTGTACTATAAGAACCTTAACACAACATCCCTCCACTTTCTCTACCTATCTTTTGTGATATTATTATCATCTACTTTGCTTCCACATATGCTATAAAACACATGACATTATTAGCAATTTTACTTCATATCGTTGAGAAAAATGAGAAGAAACTACGCTTTATATTTATCCAACTATTTCCTATTTCCAGCATTCTTTCTTCCTTTGGGTAAATTCAAGTTTTTATCTCATGTAATTTATCTCTGCCTGAAAAGCCACACTTAACATTTTTTGTAATGCACTTTTGTTGGTGACAAATTATCTTCTTTGTTTTTGTTGTCTGAAAAAGTCTGTTTTGCATTAATTTTTGAAAGATTGGGGGGGCATATAAAATTCTAGGTTGATGGATTTTTTTCCTTTCAGCATTTTAATGAGGTCACTATTGTTTTTTTGGTTTGCATAGCTTCTGAACAGAAGTTTGTGAGATTCATAGCTTTGTTCTTCTCTATGTAATGCATATTTTTTCTTTTGTTGCTTTTAAAATTTTTCTTCTAATCATGGGTTTTCAGAAATTTGAATATAATGTGTCTTGATGTGGTTTTCTTTGTATTTATCCTGCTTGGCATATATTGAACTTTCTGGATCTATGGGTTTATAATATTAATCAAATTTGAAAAATTTTGGCTGTTTCTTCAAATATTTTTTTCTGTCTGTCCCGTCTCTTTCTGGGACTCCCATACACAAATGTTAGATTGTTTGATATTTTCCCAGAAGCTACAGTTTTATTTTTTAAGTCTTCCCCCCCTCCCTTTGGTGCTTCATTTTGGATAGTTCCCATTCCTATGTCTTTAGGATCAGTGGACATTTTTCTTCAATGTCTAATCTACTACTAATCCTTTCTGGTGAATTTTTCATCTTAGATATTTTATTTTATTTTATTTTATTTATTCATCTAAGAGAGAGAGAAAGAGAATGTGAGAGAGAGCGCGCATGAGAAGCAGGAGGGTCAGAGGGAGAAGGGAGCCCGCTGCAGGACTTGATCCTGAGACTCCAGGATCATGACCTGAGCCATAGGCAGCCGCTTAACCAACTGAGCCACCTATGCGCCCTAGATATTTTTGATCTCTACAAGTTTTGTATGAGTAATTTTTATGTCTTCTATTTCTATGCTTATTGAATTTCTGCCTTCCTTTGACTCCTTGAAAACATTTATGATGGTTGTTTTAAACATCTTGTTTGTTAAATTCCACCATCTCTGTCTGTTAATTCCTCATACCTGTTTCAACTCTGATTTTTCTTCAGGCTTTGGATCACCATGTCTTGTTTCTTCATATATCTCATTAAGTTTCGACAGGATGCTATTCATTGTGAACTTTACATTCATGGGTGCTGGATTTTGTGTACTTTTAAAGGGTGTTGGACTTTTTTTTAATGGCAGGCAGTTAAGTTACGTGCAGATAAGCTTGATCCTTCTGAGGTTTGTTTTCAAGGTTTTAAGTTTTCTTAGGGTGGTCCTGAGTAGGTTTGATTCCAAAACTAGGTTGAGCTCCACTGCTAAGACATGACTCACCTGGGTCTCCAGTGAAGGCCTGAGAGTCTGAGAAGTCTCCATTGCATTTGGTGAGATTTGATTTCCTCTCAGCCTTATGTGACATCTGCGAATTGTTTTGCTTACAGCTCCCGAGTTTTTCTTAGCTTCGTGGATCTTCATTCACTCTATGTCTCCGTGATTTACTAATCAGCAACAGACTTAGGGGGTCCCTGTGCACTCTTCTGGAGCTCTTTACTTAAGCAGTTTTTCCCTTTTCAGTGCTATGCCTCAAAAAATTCAGCTCCTTCATTTTTTTCTGAATGACAGCCTCTGCCTCTTCAACTCGGAAAGAGCGATGCTCTGCTTGGATCCCCTTCCTTGCAGAAAGCACCTTCTAACAGAAAACCGTGGTTAGAGTCAACTCATCAAACTTCATCTTTTTCTCAGATAGCAGTGTTGCCCAATGTCTGAAAACTGTTGCTTTATGTATGTTGTTCAGTTTTGTAATTCTGAACAGTGAGGAGATAAGTCTAGTCCCAGTTACTCCATTATGGCTAAAAATAGAACTCCCCAATATCTTTTTAACACCCATGTCAATTAATATAATTCTGGCTCCTCACGGTTACAAGTTTTGAATAAAAAATTAACAAAACATTGATTTACTGAATTATTACTCATAAAAATTGCATGCATTTGTGCTTTCCTGGCATTGTACTAGGCACCGTGGAAGTCTGCAGTTTATGGAATAATCTATTTCTAAGAATTCCATCTCATTAAAATTTAAGATAGTTTAAAATGTATTCACAAGAAGCACAAGATAAGATTAACTGTGCATAAAAGCGTAGTTTGGAATGCATTTAAAACAAGTCACACTTTCACAGGCATTTCAATAAGTCTGGTAAGGTCCCACAGGGGCTGAGAGAAAGGATGGAAGCAAGTCATGTTGGTGGCAGAGGCAAAGTGTAGTAAAGAATTGTTGCTCATTTCTGTGGGTAGTCACCTGGGAGAATCTGGAAAAAAAACTGATCCAGAAAAAGTCAATCTACTGTATTAAATATTTCCTCACAGACTCTCTCAAGGCATAGCTTGAGAAACTATATATAAATGTAAATATATAAAAATATATTTATACATATAATATATGTATATATAAAATATATACTATATAATAATTTATATATAATTTATAATAATAAATATATACAATATATGATATAGAAAATATATATTATATATATATAAATTCAGGGGAAACTACCATGAATACAGCATTAGCTTCTTCATAAAGAAAATTTGGTCACCTATTCTTGGAACATTTGGAAAGTTTTTAGTTTTTGCTTTGGCTAAAACTAAACACATACTATGTGAGTTTAAAAACAAGCTTTTCAAAATCTCTTTTCTATTGAAGGCAACTGGCTGTGAATTCTTCCTTCTCTGAAACCCCACACAACTCCTTAGCATCACCTGTCCCAACTACATCTCCACCTTAAGCTAGTTATACTCATTCCCTCATTCTATGTACAGGCTGGCCAACAGTGCCTTTGCACATGCCTAGAAAGTCCTTTCTCTCCTGGCCACCTCCTGTTGCTTAGACAGCTTCTTTGTAATCCTTTATGTTTCATTCTAACTGCCCCAACGAGACTTCCCATCATCATCCAGTTTAATAACACTATCCCTTTAATTTCCTCTTAAAAGTCTGTTCTTTTCCTTCAGAGAGTGAGTGCTGGTTCTTCCTGGCCTGTTTGTTCTCAAATCTATCTTCCTATCCTTACCCAGTTCACTTCGTACCTTTAAGGGACTGACTGACTCCTGAGGACTATGTTTCCTAGACTATCTTGCTTCCTGACTTTTGCAGAGGCTCAGCTATTGGGAGGTACTGATGGGTGTCACAAAAACAGGAAGAGGGGACAAGGTGGGGTTTTCTGCTTTCTCTTTTGCCTTTATTTTACCTGCAAAAGCAGAGGTTCCCCTGCATTTTCCATTCACACTAGACATCTACTCATTCTATGGTCCCAATTCTCCTTGAGCAGTTTCAATCTTGGTTCCTATCTCCCAGATGGCCTCAGGTCCTGGACTCGGACAGCGTCACCTCTTCCCTTCTGCCTTTGTTGAGAGGCTTCCTGCCGCTAACAGTCTCTGCGTTACTTCACTGTCCCAGACTGTGTCACTGGCATGTAAATAGCAGATCCCTGCATTCAATTCTCTCTGTTCTATGTACTCAGAGTAGTTCTACCTTTCTGGTTAGACCCTGACGGTCATAGCACATACCTCAAATTGTAGATAAAAATTTATCACCTGCTGTGTTTTTTAATCTAATATCTGAGAACCTCCCTCTTCAACACGCCATGACAAAAGAAAACTATTGTCTTCACTACGGGAATCTTTACCACCCAGCACAGTGCTTGGCTTTCGGGAATCACCCAACTGAAATTTGTAGAATAGTGCTTGAAAGGGAAGGTGGCGGTGAAGAGATGGAATTTACCCTCAATCCCAGGTGGCCCAAGTGTTCTCCTACCTCAGCTGGAGTTCTATAGACCGAGGAGAGCAAGCCCAGGTGCTCTGTCCTGCATGGTTATGCAGAGAAAAGGCTTTACTGGGGGGAGACCAGAATGCTAAGCTTTGCTGCTATTACTGTTTTCCCCTTGTTCCAGATTCCACTGTAGTAGAGAGAAAACTTTCTCATTTCCCATTTCAGTTTGCTGAATTATTCATCAAAAATGTTCCGCTGGTATTTCCTCCTCAGTCAGAGTTCTGCAGTTCCAGAAACACTCTGCCCTGGTGTGCAATCAGAGCAATTAGCCTCCCCTTATGGGACCCAGCCTGTCCAAGCCCTCAGGTTCCCAGCCTGCGGCTGCAAGGATGAGAGCCAGCCCTAGCTGAGTCTGATTCTTCTGCAGAAGGGGGGCCAGCCTAAATTTGTAACCCCACTGAAACCCTGCAGACTTTCCTTCCTCCTTTGCTGGACCAGCTGATCGAGTAAGTATTATGTTAAGAGCTCAGGAGTTCTGCTCACACCACCCCTTGTCTGCCTGGCTGACTCCTTTGAAGCTCGGTTTCCTGAGCTCTAGAGTGGGAAGGACAGCCCTCAACTGTCTGCCTTGCAGTGTCCTTGCGGCTCTGTGGAGCCCACCTTGGCCTCAAGCCATGTCTACTGCTGGGATTCCAATGGGCTCTGTCAATTGGTAGAAGTTTCTTCAGAAATTAATTTGCCTCAGAGGATGATTTCTCTCTAGAAGGCGTTCCTGTTTTGTTACACATCTATCCCTGTGGCATGACCTGTCTCCGGACAGGAGGATGAATTCTGCGTCCCCCCTTCTCTCTCTCTTCTATATCTGTCCTCGGATCCATCCTCGTGGACCCGCATCTTCGTCCTTGTCAGAGCAGGGAAAGATGAGAATCACCCAGCAGCTCTCCGCACAAAATAGGAGACAGCATGCTTCCCAGCATCATAGATCTCTCTGGGCTTTGTCGCCTTGGGACTCCTGCGTGGCGCTGTAGGCAGGCCGACACCCGGGCGGCAGGCAAGAAGCCCTGCTTCCGGGATGCTGGGCCCCACAGTTCTCCTTCGCCAGCGTGCAGGTCAGATTCACCGCCAGGGGGCGCTCGAGAGACTCAAAGGCTGGAAGAGGAAGCTGCCTGCTGCCTTCTGCCTTCTGCTCCTGCCAGCGCCTCGCAGAGCTGCTTCTCCCCCTGCAGCAGCAGCTCTTTCCCAAAGCTGCCACTGGATCCACGTTGCATTTTTTCCAGTTTCCATTCTGCAGAATTAGCTGCATTGCCCACTCTCTGGCCATCCCCGCCTCAGAGTCTGGGTCTCAGCCCCAGGGGCATCCTCTGAGCTCAGAGGTTGCCTCCTCCACCTCCTCTCTAGATTTGGGGGTCTCAGCTCTGCCAGGTCCCCCTTTCCAAACTTCTAAGAGCTCCAACAATTCCAGTCTCTTCCCTCGTGTCCCCAGCCCAAGGGGAGGTGGCTGCTTCTCGTACTTGCTACCCACGATACCTCAGAGTACTCTTTACCTTCTCATTCAGTGAACACTTCTTCAACACAACGTTATGTGTCAGTTATATCTCAATAAAAATTCTCATTGGGAAAAATAAAGATTTCCGTTAAGTCATAAAAAATTCTTCATATCAAATTCTCTGTTCAAATACCTGGGGGTTTCTTTGTCCTTACGGCACCCTAACTGATCCAGAAATGGAAGCCAGGAGCAGAGACAGGGGTGGTGGGCTTCAGGAGGCGAGGGAGGCCCACGGAGCACCTGGTGCTCAGCAGGTGCAGGTCAGGGTGGGGGAGTTACTGCAGACTGCTGGGAAGCTGTGTGTGAGCCCTGACTGAAACCCCTTCTAGGGACTTCCAGAAGGACCTGCAGACACCAACTCTTCAGGGAATCTGGGTCTTGAAAGCAGAGCGCAAGTTTGGGAGCTGGGCTCAGAGAGCCGTTGTACTCAGCCAAGGGGGCTTTGTACTTCACACAGTCGTCTGTCTGAGCACGTGAGGAGGCAAGTGAATGAGTCCTCTTTTAGCTGGCCTGCGGAGAGTAGAGACTCTTTTCCTGGAGGGAGCCCTGGTGGGACCAATCTCTCCCATGACCCTCAACATACTGTATCTGCTTCCAGTCCCAGAGGTGGGCAGGACAGATGGTCTGGGTGATACACTGTGGACCAATCCCAAGCCCATGATTCTTTTGAGGTCAAGCTTAGGGGCTGCTGCATCCGTAGGGCTTGTTATAAAAACCACCCCACAATCATTTCTCCTTTCTCTGGATTTATAGCAGTGATGGTCAGTATCATTCATGGGGCCTTGGGAAAAGGTCCTGGGGGAATAAACCTCTTTCCTGCCCTCAGTGGGGTGTCAGTGGGAAAAAAAGAAAACTCAGTAGTGGCTATCAACCTATCCATCTATCATCATCGTCTACCTACCTTATCTATCTATCTAAAGTAACAGTACCTAGCAGTTGTTTGATAAGTACTTACTGAGTGGATGGTGAGGTTGATGGGTGGAAGGATGTCTCCCCTAAGACCATGAGACCAGCAGCTTGGAGCAAGGCCATCTCTTGCTGATTCCTCCTTGCATTCCTGACGCCTAGGGTGGTATCTGACATGCATTAGTCACTTACCCTTGGGAGAGTTTGTGACTTGGCTATGATAGTGAGGAAAGGTATGGAGAAGGAAAAGCTAGAACGTATATATGATCAGGAGGTGTGAATCCCAAACCAGTTGGCCTTCTCTGCTTCCCAGTCCCCATGCCTGGTGTCTGCCATTCTGTCCTGGACCCGATTCCCTTGGATTGTCATCACAGACTGTCTGGTCCCGCTTCACCAGGAGCTGTGACACCCAGGCAACTTCTGGACCAAGCAGTTGGTCCAGAGCTTTCTCCCCTAGTGGAAGAAGCCTCGGACCAGGAAAGTTCTGGGGCTCCTGAAGGTTGGAAGACAGAGGAGGACATGGGGTTGATGAAGACTACAGTCCACCTTGGGTCACCTTGGCCTGGTCAGGGCCCCCCGGTATGGCTGATCTCCTTTACCTCCCAACAGCACTTGGAACAAAAATCACCTTGTGGAGATAAGCCTTGTTACAGAAATTCCCAAGCTGTATCTAGTACTAGGCAGTGGGGAGACTTGAATGCGCGTGTTGCACAGTCACTGGATGGAACTGTCCCTTCCTAGCGGCATAACCTGGGATGGAGCAGTCTTCCTCATCACAGGCATCTCTGGGGGTGCTGGCATCTGAGGGCATCTCCAGACAGCGCTTCTAGGGACAGGGAAATAAGTCATCATGTCTGGAGGGGAATTTGGGGAGCACTTTGTGGAAATATTCATTGCATTTCCTGAAGCATGCTGACCTGTGCTCCCCGCTATGCCTGTGGGGGAAGCCTCCCTCCTCTCCTGCCTCGGGGTAGGCCTCCCCTGCTCCCCTGGCCTCCCAGTCAAACTCCTTCCCACTGCCTGCCTGCCCGCAGCCCTGCATTGCATTAGCTGCTGGCTGCGGCTGTCAGAGTCTCCGGGAAGAGAATCTGGCCGGAAAAGTGCGTGCAAATTACTAAATCAATAAACACTGCTAACCTCTCGATTCACCGCCTCTCTGCAGAGATCACCTCAGCTCTGCAGCTTCGTGCTGAATATGGGAGAAGCAGAATGTGCTTAGTGGGCTCAACTCACAGGCCGGCCGGCCGGGAAGGGAGGGGGCAGCCACACTCACCAGGACCCCTCCTCCACCTTTGTTTTCCAAGTTTTAGCATTGACCCCTGTTTGGTGGTAAGAAAGCCCACGTCCTTCCTGCTGTGTGCTCAAGTCTCACCTTCAAAACTTCAGCTCAACCCAGAGGTCACCTCTAAATGCCTGTGCAGAAATCTATCCACGTGATGTCTTTTCCTCACCAATTCAAGGAAAAAGGTACAGACTTTCATTTGTTTGAGGCAGGAAGTTTTCTCTGCTCATCCAAAACCATTTTAAAGAGGAAGAAAGCTATTGATCACACGCAAATTCAAAATTAAAAGAGTCCACTTATCTTAATGATTAATATGAACTACAGTTAAAAGTTACCCAGAGTTGACTGCCTATCCCATGCAGAGCATGGTTTTTGTTTTTGTTTTTTAAGATTTTATTTATTTATTTATTTGACAGAGATGAGAGAGAGAGAGAGTGAGCACGTGCCAGAGAGGGAACACAAGCAGCGGGAGTGGGAGAAGGAGAAGCAGGCTCCCTGCTGAACAGGGCCCAATGCGACTCTTGATCCCAGGACCCTGGGACCAGGACCTGAGTGGAAGGCAGACGCTCAAGGACTGAGTCACCCAGTTTTAAGTGCTCCACAGATGTTAACTCAATACAACTACCCTATGGAGTGGTGGTTATTATTATTGTTATTGTTATTGTCCTGATTTTACAGCTGATTCAACAGTGGCACAGAGGTTAGATAACCAGCCCAAGAGCACACAGTGAGGACTTGGGAGAGCAGGGACTTGACCCAAGGGCCCGTGTTCTAATAGGTCAGTTCAGTTCAACACCCGTTTGCGGCAGGATAACTTAAGAGGTCTTAATTCCCCCCTCCATCTCTCTTGGCCCCCATCCCCCACTTTAAGAGGCCAACCTGGTATTTCTTCCCCTGGGCTTTCTCCAGTGCAGAAGGAAGATGCAGCTCCAAGACAACCATTCCTGCAGCTTTTTGTGCTGGGCTGCGCCATCCGGAGAACCTGAAGCTGTGCTCGCTTACTGCTCACCTTTGGGAACACTCAGACTCGGAAAACCGCAGGTGGGGGAAAGGTGTCCTCAAGTGCGGGGTTCTGGTGACTTCAGCCCCTGTGGCTGGCATCTGTGTCTCATCTGCCCTGACACCCAGCTTTGCCAGTGCATGGAGACAGCTCGAGGTACCCCCTGGGGCAGCTCTTGACCGAGGTCTGATGACAAGGTTCCAGCACCTTGTCTCTGATGCGGACACTCCAGGTGTGACTGCACACACAGCCCTCTCAGCCCTCACACCCCTGCTCACCACCCTTCCCTTCCTGGCCTCATCTCCCCCTCCCCGCTTAGATTTTCTAGGGAACACTTGCTAATAAGGCTCATTCACATGAATCCCCATCTCTCCCTCCTCTTCCAAGGAATGCTGCCCAAGACACCACCTTCCAGGCTGTGGGCCAGAGAGGGAAGAGCTTTCTGAGTGCCGCGGGAGCTGGGGTTTGGGGAGGGGTGGCCAGGCCAAGCAGGGCAGGGGAGGAACCCCCCCCCCCATCTTTCTTCTCCTCCTCTGGGCAGGAGTTCACTTCTGCCACATTGCCCAAAGAGAGTCACAAGGCCCATCCAGACTGCAGGGGTGGGGAAACAGACTTCAGGGACAAGGGCAAAGCTGGGACATTTTTCTGATCTATCACATTAGCTATGCCATTGTACACCCCTTGGAAAGGCTTTCTATCCTCCAGTTTTGAAATTTCTGAGTTAACCAGCACAAGTCATGCAGAACACCTGGTTAGTAAGTGGGACACTGGGGAATGGATGCTGAGCCATCTGGCTCCATAGGGTCGTGTATCCATCACTCAGTGCTGTTTTCAGGGCCTCGAGTGTGGCACGTGCAGTGTGTGTCTGTCGCCACAGGCATACAAGAAACATCTTATTTCTTCTTTTTAAGGAAATCATGAGACCAGACTTTGTACTTCCATGGAGATGAAGGGAAATTCAGTTTCTTCCCACGAAGACATGCCAAGATGCTGGTATTAAGTGAGAGTTCAGCTTTCTGGAAGGATCCTTCCGTTTTAGCTCATGCTGGTCCCTGCTGAGATGTCCAGTGAACAAGCCTGCTGGGCTATTGGGGCCTGGCCTGGGGCCTCCCAACCTTGTGGGTGGGACACCAAATTCCTCCCTCCAGAGAACTGGGGGGGTCCCCAGCCTCACATGTCCACCAGCCCCTAACTCCTTTCCAGATTGTGGGCTCTCTCTCTCTCTGTGCAGACATTTTGCAATGTAAGACCTAAAAACAATGGAATTTACATATTTGATTCTGTATACCCACTGATTTTATGATATTATTCTTCCCAGACTTGAAGGCTTTTGTTAGGATATCTTGGGAGAGGGGATATATTAATATGGGGAAGGGACAGAGAACATGTACCCCTCAAAGCCATGGTCACAACACTTCATGTCCCTTCCCAGTGACCTGTAGAAAAGGGTGGGTAAGAAGAAACATGTCATCCTACCCAACGTCCGTCCCTGTCATCCCTGTCTCCTGTTGTTCACTGGAGAATTGCCTGGTGGATAAATGGCCTTTGTTCATCAACTGGATGGTTCTCCTTTACAAAGGAGTTAAGGGGGTTAAGGGGTTAACTTGCTCTCCTTTACAAAGGGGTTAAGGGGACAATTCCTGAGGAGTGGGCAGACTCACTAGTGAGTCTGCTGGGCTCCAGCAGAACCACATACCCCCATCCCCCACACCTGCCATGATCCAAATTGGGATGGATGACAGGTGTCCTGGGGAGGGCAAGAGCTCTGCTTCTCTTTTCTGTTGGCAATGTGGCCTGGGACCACTCACTACCCTGTGAACCTCAGTGTCTTTCCAAGTCTCTCTCATGGATGTAGTCCATGGGAGGGGTGACCTGATGGGTTCTAAGGAGACAGTTCCAGGTGCCACAGGGTGGATCAGACAGGCACAGGCCAGACTGGCTCCCAGGGGACAGACAGATTCCAGGGCAGACTCAGATGTTGGGGACATAGTCATGGCAGCCCTTGAGCACTGGTGGAGCACCTGATGGGTGTTGGGCATTGCAGCAGGAGTGAGGGGTCTTGGGGGCCCACAGCTCAATATGAATAGATCCCAACCCCCACTCCTACCCCCACCCAGTCTGCTGATGGCCATGCCCTGAGGTGAATGCTACAGCTGGGCTGCAGATACCAAGTTCTTGATGGCTCAGTGGAAGCAACCATAGAGAAGGAGACCTTCAAATTGAGACTTTTCATTTGGAACTGAGAGGCTGGGGAGGCATTCCAGGCAGAGGGACTGTGTTTGCAAAGCCCAGGGGGTGGGAAGGGTCGTGTGTGTGTGTGTGTGTGTGTGTGTGTGTGTGTGTGTGTATAAAGAAGCACAGCGGATTACAAGAAGGCAGGCCATTCAGAGAGGCTGGAATGTTGGTGATACTGGGTGGGTGGGAGGAACAACATTGGGGTTTCGTGGTTTCTTAGGGTGGATTCCCCAAAACTGAGCCCGAGACTTGGATCTTTGAGTGTATGATTTCTTGAGGGAGTGCTCTGTGGTGACAGGCAGCTGGGGAAGCCGGAGGAGTGGGGTGGGAGGGCAAGCAGGACGTGGCCTCAGCCAGGGTCTAGCATGAGTGGCATCCCACCAGGAACTCTGTAGCATGAGGTAGTTTGGACTTGAGACCAAGGTCTGTGAGCTGCAGGGTCCACGGAGTAGGTAAAATCCCCAGGTCAGGTAACTCCTAACAGCCTGAGGCAATTCTCTTGGCAGCTCCACAATGTCCACACTCCCAGTAGTTAGGGCACAGTGCACTGGTGAGCAGGAGGATCTGGGCTGGGTCTGGGCAGCCTCTGTCATCTGCTTGTCTCGCTGCATCCTCCCACTTCCCTTCTGGAGCCCTCCCGAGGGACCAGAGCTAGTCTGATCTTCCAGTCTGCAGGTCTCTGGGTTCCTGAGGCCCCTGTGAGCATTCTAGACAGTGAGGAGATGCTGTTTTCAGACTGGGGCTGTTGGAAGAGGTAAGTGTGGTCCACAGGGAGAAAGGTCAGGGGAGATTGTCTTGGACCCCCCCTGTCAGCACAGCCCTCTTGAGAGGTATAAGAAGTCTGGTGTAGGCAGAAAGCCTGACTACAGGCTTTCTGGATGACCTGTATCCCCCTGCCCATCCTGTTGGGGTTCCAGGCTGCCTGTCCACCCTCTGCCTTCTTGGGAAGTTGATACTCGTATTACATAGGTAAGATGTTGGGGAAGTAGGACTCCGTGCATTTGGCCTCTGACCTGAGATTACCTTGAAGTTGCAAATGTTTGGACTGGAAGTCAGCACAGTTCCCCTGGGAGGAACCAGCGGGATCCTCCCCACCCCTACTCCCTGTCACCTTCCCTCACCAGCTCCAGACATCAGCAACCCCTGCTGGGTTCCGGGCCAGTCAGGAGATGGCTGAGAGGAAAGAGCTGGGGTGCTGGAGCTCACAGGGCTGGGATTCAAACCCGGGGGGTGCAAGCCATTTTTCTCATTTACAGACCAGGTCCGGTCAAGGTGGGCCTTTGCTGAGCACTTGCCATGGTCGCAGTTCTTTTTGCGAAACCTTAGGGAATTCACATGCACATTGTAGATGAGGAGACTTGGCCCTGAGAGAGACAAACCTGCCAACTAATGAGTGATGGTTCTGGGATTGGGCCCCAAGTGTAGTTGTGAGTCAGTGCCCTCCCCCAGCTGGCCCTGTGGGCTCTGGGGCTGGTTGGAGCATTGAGCCGGGTGTCATATTTTGAATGTCCTTAGCCTAAGCACACAGCATCACACATGGGTTCTTATCTCTCCCCTTCCATGCATCTGTGCACCTTAGATCACCCCCTGCTACACAGCCTTCAACTCTATTGCTTCCCACGTAAAACCACCAGCAGCAGGCCCTGGCTCTTGCTTATCTGCCCAGCTCCATTTCTCACCATTCCTGCCTTCCCTCCCTGCTCTCCAGACCCAGCCATAGTCTCCCAGGCGCCCGGGCTTTTGCTCCCGTGGAACGCCGCCTGCAATGCTCCCAGTCCCTGGTTGGCTGACTAACTCCGGATGAGAGTTCCTATTCAGCTCTAATTTCAGCGAACCTTCCTGCCAACCTCCCCACCCGTGCTGGACCCCTTCCACATCCTGGGCTCACCTCCACCACTCCGCAGCATGCTGGCCAGTCACCGTCCTTTTCTGGCTTCCCGGCTATATGCCGAGCTTCTTGGGGCCAGGGCTGCCCCTCATTCCTCTCTAGATGCCATCTTTGGACCTAGCACAGGGCCTGCCACCAGAAAGTACCCAACACTTAGTAATACCACAAGCAACCCTGAAAGAAATGAATGAATGGCCCAGCCCTAAGAGCCCCTTTCCTCCTGCTGGACTTTCCCTGTGGGATTTGCCTCGGCAGAACAAAGGCAGTCCTCAAGGGCTCAGGGTGTGACGAGAAGTCTGAGGTGGTGGTACTCACCATCTTGGGGCCCACGAGGACCCGGAGGGGGACCTCATCAGGGTGATATCCCGGGCCGACCCTAGAGCTTTGGAAGGAAAGGCAGAGAAAGAGAAATCTCATCCTGAAGTGGCCAGTTCTGTGGGCGAACGACATGTTTGAGGCACCCCCCCGCACCTGAGTTAAAACCCCTCCTTGCTCTCTAGAGTATCTTGGGTTAACTTTCGACAACACAGCTCTCTTAATGATGCCATTCCTAAGCTTTCCTTGTTGACATCTGAGCTTTGCCTGAACTGCTTTTTAAAGAGATTTTTGTTGCTCGATGGTTTTTTTAAAGGTATTTTTTTTGTCTCTATCAGTGCATCTGGAGAATTTTTGTTTGGACTTTGCAAGAATAAAATTGTCTTGGAAAGAAGCGGGTGGGGAGTGGGATGAGGGATGGAGAGGAGAGTAAGGGGGCAGAAGGAGAGGAGAGAGAGAAGGGGAAGGAGGGAGGGAGTTGGAGGAGGGAGAATGGAAGGGGGAGAGGGGAGAAGGAAGAAAGGGAGAGGGGAAAAAGGGGAAGGGAAGGAGAGATGGGGCAGAGTCATAAACTGCTAGATCTTCACGGCTGTAAGAAATTGTCCAGTCTTCTATTTTTCTTGGGGTTTTTTTGTGGAGTTTTTTTGGGGGGGTGCAAATGAAAAACTGAGGTCCTCACACAGGGAAAAACTGAGTTTCCCTCAATCATCTGGTGACACAGCCAAAGCCCCAACCCAGTCCTCAGGCTACTTGGGTTGCTATACCAGTCAGCCAGGTGCTTGGGGGAGGGGGGTGCTGACAGCAGGTAGGTTGGCGCAGGTGACCCTTGAGTCCACCCCTCCCTCTGGGGTTTGCTGCCCGTAAGGGCAGGAAGCACGGTATTGGGTATCCCCCATCCAATAACCAGATGAGATTCAACAGTGCTTCCCACAAGCATGAAGTAAAATCTTACTCCTTCTCTGTCCTGCCTCCCAACTTCAGGAGTGTCCCTCCATCACAAAGAAGGGCCCACCCTGTGGCACTGAGCCTGCAAGGTTAAGAACAAAAAGCTCTCGAGTTTCAGCCAAGGTGTGGGCTGTAATGGGAGCGGTCTTTTGCCAGGAGGTAATGGCTGTAAATCAGACCTTGCTGGATGGAAATTCTGCTACGTTCTGAAGTCCATTTGGTCTTATTGCTTGTTCAGCTTCTTAATGCATTAATGATAAAACATCAGGGTGAATATGTATTCCAAAAAAAAAAAGTTGCAATTAATCAATACTGCACTTATTCCATTTGGCTGCAACTAATGGTAAACAGGAGTCACGCAGGGTCCATGAGCACGCGGCCTTTCCCAGCAGGGGCAGGGTCTGAGGGGCATCAGCTCCCGGGAAGGAAGCAGCCAGCCCCGGGCCCTGTGGCCAAGTGGCCAAGTGGCCAAGTGGCCAAGTGGCCAGGCACACCCTCAGCTCCTCTGGGAGCACTGGCATCATGGCACTGCCTCAGCCCTGTGCCCTCTACATCCTCCAGCCTTCGGTGAATGCCCTCCCGCCACCCCCCTCCGATTCGCTCACTTGCAAAATGGGGATACGATGTTAGCCTCACACCCCCAATGGAGGCATCCACAAACACTCTGACATTTGGCACCCGTTTGATTAATAGTGGTGTCGCTATAAGAATTGGGCGGGTTGACAACCTTGGGACAGCAGCTCTTTCTGCCCACCGGTCCTGTCCCTGAGCTTTAATAAACCACTATTTTGCTTCAAAAAAAAAAACAAAAAAAAAAAGGAAAGGGAAAAGAAAAAAAGAAAGAATTGGGCGCGTTAATGGGTGTCCAGTACTCACGATGTACTGGCTGTAGTGACTGCTCCAAGCTTGTCATTTTCTTTCTACCCACCCATCCCCCAGCCTCTTGGGGTCCCAAAGCATTGTTCTCAGTGAGAGCTGCTTACCTGGCTTCAGCAAGGGCTTCTAGTCCAAACCTTAGCTTGTCATTTTACAGCTAAGGAAAACTAAATCTCAAAGAGAATAAGCGATTTCCTCCAAGTCACACAGCTGGCTAGAGGCAGGGTTCAGTCTTGTCATCACTGAACTCTACCATCCGACCATCCCTGACCTAAGGGATCTGTGATGGCCAAGAGTGGGATCTCCACGAATAGGATGTTCTGTAAATATTGGTTCTACATTGATTCAGGGGCAGGGCTGAGCTCTGAGGTTGGTGAAGTTCTGTAGCAGGAACCCAGCAGGTAATGCCCGCTCACCTGAGCCCTTCATCTCAGGAGACTCACCCCTCCCTGGGGGGCAGTCCTGAGACCCTTTGGTGTTTCTCAAGCATTTCTTCAACAAGGTCTTACTGCATGACCCCTGGTGTCAGCCCTCAGGACGTTCCTCCATGTCCCCCCCCAAGCATTCCTTTCTCCCATGCAGCTTATCCAAAGGTTCCTTTCAAATACATGCTGCTTGGAGTCTCTGCTCCCCACAAAGCCTATAAATACCATTTACGCCATTCCCTTCCACAGCCTGGCTCCTGGTGCTGGCATGATTTGTCTCTTTGCCCAGCTTGGCCCCTGGGCAACTGCTCCCTACTGTACAAACAAAAGTGTTTTGCACAAAGACACTCTTATTGACCAGGCTGTTCCCAGGTCCATACTAGGTGTTTTGGAAAATTCCAGCAGCACCAGTGAGTGTGCCAATTGCAGGGGTAGACACTTGATAGCTGCTCAAGAAAGCCCTCTGGCTAAATGTCCTTCAAATGGCGAGAGGCTGGAGCCACGTCCTTTCTGGGCCAGGTACTCCTTGTTTCTTCTCGTTCTCTTTCCTTCTTCACGTGATGCACTGTATTAAGTTGGTTCTCTCTTCAGGACAATTCCCAGTTGGTCCATCTCCAAGCAAGAGGCTTGTTTCTCCATCCTCACTATTGTCCACAACGGGGGTACGGGGGTGGTAGGGCGCCACAGCATCAAGCTTTCCAGTGCCACGAGCCAAGGGCCAGAGGGAGGGTGGCTGGGCCACTAGTCACACTGGTGGGCATTCCACACCAAGTCCTGCTGGGCCCACTGTACTGGCTCCTTCCCTGTGTGCCTACCGAGATCTGGCTCCTCACAGGGCCCGAAGGGATGGACCTGAGGCACAGCCAAAGGGGGGATTGGGCCCCTGCCATCTCAGAGCTGGTCACAAACCAAGGTGGAGTTGAACTGCCTGCCGGCCTTTTGAGAAAATTCAGTGCTTAGTGCTTGGGTGCTGCCAGCAGGCCTGAGCAGAGCTTTCTTGTCCTGGGTGTGGCAGTTCCCCCGACAAGAGTGAGCTGCACAGCTCAGGGATGGGGCCAATGCTGCAGGGGCCCAGCTTGCGGCAGCCAAGTCCATTTGCAGGGGAGGGGCTGTCGGATCCCTATCTGTCTTCTCGCTGCCACACAGCATCTTGCATTAAAGTCTCGGCATATTTCCAGCAGAGTTTTGCTTTTAACTTTATTATGGTGGCTGGGCAACTTAGGACATCTGAATTCCACTGACACATTTACGACCCTCTTGCCTTCAGCCCAGGGAGAAAATCTATCTCCTAGACACAGGGTCCTGCCGAGTTCTAGGGTCTACAAAGGCAAAGACTCCATCTTTTTGGATGGGATCCGAGGCTCACTGGGCAAAATGGTGCTGTTGGTGAATGCTTTCATCGGGCTTCTTTCTCCTTGGCTTTTCACTGAGACAGTGACTCCAGAGGACAGGCCCTTGTGGTTGCTCCTTGGGACACTGTGTTCCCTCCAGTCACCACCATCAGACCCATTTTCTCCACAGGGTCCACGAGCTTTCCAAGGGCTGCGAAAGTGTTCCAAGGTCTGGGGGAAAAAAATACTGGCTTCACAATGCCAAAAAAGAAAACTTTATTTGAAATTAAAATTAAACAGCTACAAAATTTAACAGTTTGTTGGCAGGTCAACTGCAACTCAAATTGTGTGGTGTTTTCACATGTGAAATCTATTTGTGTGAGGTGTGGGCATGTTGTATATAATGTGGGACGAGACCCTAAAAGCCAGGAGGCTGTATTATTAGCCAGTGTCTATGGAGGAAACAGAGCCCAGGCCAAGGAGTTGAAGCAAGGGTATGGATATGAGGAGAAGCTACTTACAAAGGCCATAAATGCTGTAAGGCAACTGGGAAAGGGTGAAGCAGCCCAGAGTCTAGCCGCAGCTTATACCCACCAACACCCTTTGGGCTGGTAGGTCTCAGAACTGGAACCACCTGAGAGGGGCCCCCTGATTTTGGGACCTGAAACAGTGAGGGCCCATAGCAGGCTGGGACTAGAACCATGAAGGAGCTACAGTCATTGTCTGGTATGTCACCCAAAGGAAGGACGATGGGTAGATTTGCCTTGGCTTCTCCTTTCTCTCCTCCTTCAATCTCTCCCCCAGGGTCTTCCACATAGCTATACCGAGCTGGAAGCCAAAGAGCAAAAGGTTCCAGGACACTAGCTTGCCGGGTCCTTCCCCTATGGTCCAGAGAAGAATGGGCGAAGCAGGGACTGGAGAACAAACAGGCAAATGGCCTGACATTGACCAGAAGTGTGCTTGCTTGTAGTGGTGAAGGTCATGCTGATCCTATAGGGAGCGGGAAAGAACTGTGGATGTTAGCTGAGCACAGGTTTTCAGGCTTCAACCTAGGGAAGACCTCCTTCGAGAATATTCAGAGAGGGAGTGGGCTGCCCTTGGAGGCAGTGACAGATGGAGACTGGAGGGCTGGGTTGGGTGATCCCACAGCTGCACTCCCCTTTCTGAGATCATGGACCCTGCACTCTCCCAGCACAATGGTGAGAGCAGGGCCATGCAGCACCAGCCAGGCTAGAATGCAGTCAATGCAATGGTGAGAGGCTTCGGCTAGGACCAGGGTATGGAACAGACATCCCCAACAGCTCTGTGGCTTATGACAAGTACCACTGAGTTTGTGTCCACAGCGTGCTGGCTGGCAGCAACTGGGCTAATCTTGGCTGGGCTCAGGTGCGTCCAGATGAAAGCAGCCTGAATGCTAGGCTGCGGGTTTGATCAGGTCTTTCTCTCCACAGACCTTTATGCTGAGTCTCAAGCTAAGAGTCAATGGCTGCTTCATTGCAGAGACTGGAAGTTCCAGGATGGCTTGAGGAAATGTGCCATGCCTCCTACGGCCTCAGCTCAGAATCGCACACTTCTACCTCCATCCTTGTCCCATGGCCAAGGCTGAAGTCAAGGGTAGAAGATCTGCCCTTAGAAAAGTCATATCAAGGGAAAAGAAGGAAGGAAGAACTTTAGGGCACATAGTATAATCTACCATAGACAATGAGACTCTTCTCCCAATAATGTGACAGTATAGCAAGGCGGCTCAAGACATAAACTGATATGGTTTCGAGTCCCACCTCTGCTACTTCTTGGCAAAATGACCCTGGGCAACCTGTCCAGGCCTCAGTTTCCACATCCAGAAATGGAAACAGTAACGTGCAAGCCTTCCAGGGTGGTTGTGAGGGTGAGTTGAGAAGAAAGTCAGAAACTGCTGAGCTGGGCTGGTTGGTATGTTGTTAGGAAGGCGCTATTGAAAATTGTGCCTTCTGGGGACAAGGCATGCAGCAAGGTGGGGGAGAAACGTTTCAGGGAAATAATTTGAAAATCCCTGCATGGTAGGCTCATGAGAAAAGGAAATAGCTCAGAAACTGAGTCATTCACTGAGCTCTGGGAACAGAAAGCCTGCAGGCTGGCACTGTTCTCCACTGCAGAGTTGACAGCTTGTTGGAGGAGGGATGGCACAAGGTGGGGGCGGGGGGCGATTTCCTCTCCCGATCGCCTGCTCTGGCTCACCCACAGTCCTGTGCACACAAGGGTCCAATTTCCGGAACAGCCTCACTGGCTTCTGGAAATGCTGGGTCCCGGGAACAGCCCCTCTGCAGTCTGAGGAGCTAAACACGTGTCGATGATTTGTCCATACTTTTAAAGAAAGATACAGATCCCTCCCAAAATGTATCGTCCTACATCATTTTTTTATTCTTGTGCCTGCCCAAACCCAGCCCTAAGCTGATGGAAGGGAGAACAGAAATAATAGGAAAAGGGAAGCTAGCAACACCCAGCTGAACAGTCAGAAGTCTCACCAGTGACGGGGCTCAACCTAGGGAAGACCTCCTTCAAGGATGTTCAGACAGGGTATGGGCAGGTGTGGGTGTGCCAGTCTCTGTGTGGCACCGTGGTCAGGGCGTGTCTTTTTGAGTCACATTGCCTGAGTTCAAATCCCATCTCTCCACTTCCCAGATATGTGACTGTGAGTCAACAAAGTCCTGATGATTCAGAATCCTCAGCCGTTGAAAGGAGCGATGATAACTCATAGGTTTTTGCAAGATTTGCATGAAATACTGTGGCTTTGAAGCCCTCGCTCTGCTGTAGCCCATATGCATTGTTTTTCCTCGTGGCTGCTCAGCACAGTCAATCAGCACTCCATTAGACAAGGTCAAGAGTTTTATTCCTATGTGGAAAACGGCACTTGCTCCGAGTGGGGACCAGGAGGGATGGGGGAGGGACGCAGAACAAAACAGCACTACAGGCAAGATTCAGCCCGGGGGTCCCAGGCTGCCGGTTTGCAGCACCTCAATTTGTTCCTGTATCTGTCTTAGGTAGT
Organism: Lutra lutra; assembly: GCF_902655055.1. NCBI lineage: Eukaryota > Metazoa > Chordata > Mammalia > Carnivora > Mustelidae > Lutra > Lutra lutra. The sequence continues at coordinate 161,139,859 of NC_062278.1, forward strand.
GCTCCCCAAAAGCAGACCCTGAGATGAGGATTCATGTGGAAGCGATTTAGGAGGGAAGGATTTTTTAGCACGTGCCTCCTGGAAACACCTGTAGGAGAGAGGGGAAAGTGAGATTGAGTGGCAAATGCGACACTGAGCAGAGAAGGGAGCTTTGGCCCCATCTTGTCGCGGACCGTGCATGTCACACGGCAGAGTGTCTCCTTCAGAAACAAAGTTGTGGAGGCTTTAGCAGTCCTTGGTCAAGGGGGGCCCTAGGAGGAGGCAAATTCCCAGGCACTTCTGGCTCTTCCTGCACACAGGCAAAGTGGGTTTGGACACCCAAGCTGTGCCCTCAGGTGCTGGCTGCCAGAGGGTGCCAGTGCACACAGGCGGGATGAGGGCATCCGAGGGGTTTGGGCAGAGCCCCAAGAGCAACTGCTACAATGTCCAAAGGTGACTGGGTGCCAGGGATTGGCTCCATGGGAAGCCAGCTCCCAACAGATGGCACTTCTCCAGGGAAAAACAGAACCCACAGGCACACGGGGTTCCTTTGTCCCAGGATCAACCCATGTTCCCCAGGGAGGAGAGCCTGTCACAAATGGACTGGAGGGGGAGGGGGCTGGATTTTGCCATGGCTGAGTCCCAGAGCTCCAACGGTGACCAGGCAAGGAGGGGGTTTCGTGGGTCGGGATCCCACCTGGTTTTGACAGTGCTGGAAACAAACTCTCTTGGTCTTGCCTGCAGCAGTGTGGGGTGGGAAGAAGCCGTCTGTGCTGGGGAGTCGGAGCCAGGTTCGAATCCCAGGTCTTCATGCACCAGCTATGCATGCATGGGCAAAGCTCCTGGCCTCTCAGAGCCTTCCATTGCCTAGTGTCTGACTGGAATGACTGTCATCCCAGTCCTTGCTAGTGGTTCCAGACCACTTACTTAGAGAGCCAAGGGATTACTACTCGATCCAGGGGGACTGTCACTCATTATGGCCTGTGTCTTCCTCCCCTATTTCAAGGCTCATCTTCCCCTTCTTTCTGAGGAAAGGGGGGTTTTTCTCAAGTGCTCCCGAAATCCTCTCCCTGTTGCCCTGAGCCAGGCTGCTAACCCCTCTCCTCAGCCAGCCCTCTCTCTCTGGAAACTGCCAGCACTCTGCTTGCCTTTCCCCAAGTGCCACCGACAGGATGCTCCTGGGGGACATGACATTTTACTCAAGGCTTAAGAGAGCAGATGAGGTTATGATAGAGCACGTAACAGGAAGCAACGTTCAGTGCAGGGCTGCAGATCCCAGTCCTTCCCACGGGCAGCTCTCGCTGACCCTGGATCTCCCCAGGATTCTCCTCATCTTCCTGCTGAGACCCTCTTTTGTGAGTCTTTCCAGGGCACCCTCCCTCCCCTGCCACCTCACAGGCTGTCCCAGGGCGGGTCTCAAGGCCTGAGATCCCATCCTGTCACCCCGGTCCTGCTGAGCCACATCCTGTCACCCCTGTCCTGCTGAGCCACACACAGGGGCCTCACCTTTCTCAACCATAAGAAAGCAAAAATTGAAATCTCCAATTTTTCATTTTGTTTGCATTTTATTTTGTTTTTAAACACAGAGGCAGCACAGCCCAAGAGGCTAAGAGGGACTTCCCCCGAGAACACTGGCTCTAACAGCAGCTTGGTTTTAAGAAGAACATTCCTTCCTGTCCCCTGATGGCTGCCACTGCCCTGCCCCTGCTTCCGTGGCCCCCTCTTTTCAGTCCCCAGGGCTCTCCCCACCCTCTCTTGCCTTCCTCAAGCCTTTCGGATCCTCCAATCAAATCCAGTCTGGGCTGGAGCCCTCCTGCCTCTTTAAGGTGACTTGGCATTTCTCTGCCTGGATCCATTTTGCTGGCTTTATGGTTTAACTGGCAAAGGGACGCCTCATTTCCTTATTTCTGAATTCTTCCAGGCGCGTCTCTGTGGCCTCTCCTCCACCTCGCCAACCCCCCCCCACCCCGCCGACCACGGGTGTCTGCGGAGCTCAGCCACAACAATCAGTCCCCATGCTCCCCACTCCCACTGCTCTCCTGTTTTCAGGAGCAGCCCCTGGGCTTTGCCCCATCACCTGTAAGTCTTGGGAATGCTTTAAGGTATTCTAAAATATTTTTACTACAATGCGAATGCATGTTCATTACAGAAGAAAAAGGAAATACAGATAAGCAAATCTAAAAGTCAGTCTTAGTCTGCCATGCGAAATAGCCTCTATTAACATTCTGGTAAATCTTCTCCCAGGTTTTATTTGCTGTGAACACATGTTGGTAAATCTTCTCCCAGGTTTTATTTGCTGTGAACACTCAGGCATCCCAGTCAGGACTGTCTAGGTCGCAGGCAACAGAAACTCCACTTGAACCCTTTGTTAGGAGCTGAATTGTGTCTCGAATCATGCCCTCTCCTCCCTCAATTCCAATGTTGCAGTTCTAGCCCCCAGGACCTGAGAACATGCCTATATGTGGGACGGGCCGTTGAAGAGGTAATTAAGGTTCAGCAAGGTCATTGGAGTGGGCTCTAATCCGAGATGGTTGGTGTCCTTCTAAGAAGAGCTGAGGCCATGGAAAGGAGAGAGGAGAGAGGCCTCCAAAGAGACCAGCCCTGCTGATGCCCTGTCTTCAGACTTCTGGCCCCTGCCACGGGGAGCATGTATGTTTCCGTTGTTTAAGCCACTTGGCCTGTGGTGCTTCGGTGTGGCAGTGAGGAGACTAATGTGGCCCTGAGTCTGGCTGCAGCCCAGAGGGGAAGTCTGCAGGGAGAGCAGAGTGAAGCTGGGCCACAGGTGGCCCATAGGGGCAACGGAGTCAGGAACTTGAAGACCACCCAGAGCTCACGTTCTGTCTTCCAGCACTGCTTCTCTCTGGCTTTGCGCTCCCAGAACCAGCTTCCTGAACCCGGCAGGAAAACAGCTTCCCCACCAAAGAGGGATGGGCCTTTTGTCTCCCTGCTTGCTGGTTTATAGAATCCCAGTGCTGGCTTTGGACTGGCCTGGCTTAGGTCACCGATCAGCCCAAGCCCAGCAACAGGGACACCGATTTGTTGAGCGACAATTCTGTCATGTGCTGTGCTAAACTCTCCATTCATCCCACCCTTTAACTTGCCAGGCTTGTGGGGTTACTGCCATTATTATCACTTTCCAGATGAGGTCCCTGCATCGTGGAGCGGTCAGGGAACTTGCCCGGTCATGGCCACGTTCCTGGGTCTGGGGTGGGGATGGTCTGTGAGGATAGCTGGTCCTGGCCCTGTCTAACTCAGGTGAGCCCCTGCATGGTGGGCGGGCTTGTTTCCAACCTGTCCTGGCTCCTCTTCTTTCTTCCGCTGCAGCTGTGGACAGGGGCACCGGCTCAGAAGCAGGTGCCTGCTCTCCTCAAGCCCAAGACATCCGCACTCCCAGGGCTGCCCAGCAAGCACTGCCAGAAACGGGCCTGCCTATAAGGGCACCCAGGCCCCCTTGACTGGACTGGCTGGTGGCAGCAAGGGGCATGGGTCTAGCTCTGAAAAACTGTGCAGTGACCCAGCATCTCAGGGATTAACCGCTAGGAAAATCAAGAGAAATAATATTCTCCTGCAATATTTAAAAGAATCAAATCAGCAAAGTATGGCCTCAAGGCTGTCTGCCTGATTTAATAAATACAGTTTTATTAGGACACTGTGGGCTTACCCATCCTGCAGTACTTTGCTGGTATAATATTAGAGTCTGCCAAAGAGTGAACTTCCATGAGACACCTTGGACTTTGGTGCCATATTAGCCAGGATTCTCTGCAGGAGAAAAGAACCAAGAGGATGTATATGTATGTTGAGAGAGAGAAGAGATTTTTTTTTTTTTCCCCCACACAATCATGGGGGCTTGGCAAGTCCAGAATCTGCAAGGTAGCCTGGCAGGCTGGAGGCTCAAGGGAGAGTTGCAGTTCAAGTCCAAAGGTGGTTTGCCGGCAGAGTTCCCCTTTCTTCTGGGAGAGTCAGACTTTTTCTAGTAATATCTTCAACTGATTGGGTGAGGCCCACCCACATTCTAGAAGGAAGTGAAACCCACTAATTTAAGTGTTAATCTCATCTATACCTAGAATAATGTTTCACCAAATTTCTGGGTACCATGATTTTGCCCAATTGACACATACCATTAACAATTACAGGTGCCTTCTATTATTATTGAAATAATCGTGGCCACTTTATTTTCTCCATGCATACTTTCTTTTCGTCCACAGAAAGGGCTGGAAAGTCTCTGTTTGCAGACAAGCAACTGTGATTTATATCTCTTTGCATGCTCTGGCATTTTCTAGCATAGTACTTTGCACAAAGTAGCACATGTTTGTTATTTGATGAGTGGCTATTAATTTGGCTACTTTTTGGCTTCAATTCAATCCCCCCCCCCCCTTTGGTCAAAAATTTGCACCACCCTAAGAAAAAATTGGTTACTTTTCAAAATCCAAGGACAAATTAGTCCAGGTAGAAATATCAGAAAAATAGTCCTTTCAAGAAGAGGTTCACCTGTTCTTCCAGCTCATGACTTAAAATCCCTTTCTAGCACTTGGCCTTTGAGAGAACTCTGCCCATGAGGAATGAAAAGCCCAGGCAGGCTTTCTCTGTTGAATGCAGGAACTATTCCTCTTACAATTTCTTTCCCAAAATCTTAATCCTAGTAATAACGAAAATGATTTATCAGATGAAGACAAATTAATCCTGCCTGAACAATTTGATGTTATCATATTTAATTTCAAATTTAATTATTTTGGTATTTAATTACAAAACACATAATTACCTTATTGTAATTATGTGTCTTTTTTTTAAAGTAGAAAGAGGCCAAAAATCCCTGATAAGGGGCTACCCTCAGGCATGGCCATTTTCTGGTTTATCTCGAACATGTATCATCCTTGCTTCTTGATTTTCCTATTGCTCTAGCTTCTCAGTCATGTCCTTTAAATGCCTCAATTCCTATCTGTTCTTGGTCTCTTCTTCCACTTCTACGACCAATATCCAAAGCCACCTTCGACTGCTCCATTGATTTTTACGAGCAGGCCTGCCAAAGCCTTGTTGTTGGCCAAGATCACTTTAAACAGCACTAATCCACCCACCTCAGAGCCAGGAGTTTGCGTGGTGCTTTGAAGTCAGGGGTTGTAAGCCTCCAGAGAGCGTCACCTGGCCTATAGGCACCTGACGCTGGAACATGACAGGCATCATCTGGTTAAGGTGAATGCTTGTCCTCACTGTGCTGCTGGACCGTGGGGTTTGCAACTTCATCCCTTTGGAATGAGGGGTTCGAGGGAAGATGTCAACACGGTTGGTGTGGTGGGGGTTGCCTGGGGCTGAAGGAACTGGCCATTTGCCTACGGGCACAGAAGTGTTTTGACATTTTTCACAACTTGTTACAACATTAGCAGTCATCAGCACTCAGTCTCCTCCCTGACCCAAGAGACAAGGAGGTTAAGAGCATGCACGAAGCAGGCTGAGTGTCACATGTGTACCAGGAACAGCAGGGGACTGAAGACCAATGCCCCACATCAAGGAAGCAGCCTGGTGATGATCATGGAGGGCAGGCTTTTTTTTTTTTTTTTTTCCCAAGAGAAGCCCAAAGCCAGATTTTTATGGGAAAATGTCAGATTTGGAAATGTTGGAAGCCACCTCAAGTTGTTGTTGTTTTTGATGTTGTTGTTGTTTTTCCAAATGCCTGTGGGTCAACCAAAAAATAATTGAGGGCTAGAGCTGACCCATGGGAGGCCCCCTTCCCTGTCTGAAGTCATTGCCTCTCCACCCAACATGGGGGTTCTGTTTTCCATCTTCTGTTTAAAAGTGAGCCTGGACTTCCAGCGTCCACGTAAGACATAGAAAGCTGGAGAAACACTACTCCCACCCTTAGAAGAAAAACAAACCGAACACAAATTAACAACTTTCCCAGAACCCCTAGGAGAGCTGAGGCCACCAGCTAAATAACTAACCCCAAATCTAAAGAAAGACAGTCACCTCTGAAAAGTTTGCTAGACATCACCAGATGCTACATTAGTGAGTAAGGAAAAGCCCTCCAATTTGCAGTGATTTGCTAAAGGCCAAGTGTGGGTGGTGTGACAACCTGGAGCCCCTGAGAGCCACAGACACAGGGACTCTGGTCCACCTGCAGGCTCCCCTGCACGGACCCAGGAGGCATTCATAAGAAGATTAGGAGCCCAGCAAGAGTCCTGAGGAGCTGTAGGAAAGGCAAGTGATCCTTCTGCCTGATGGGATGGCGTTAAGCTGTTGTAGAAAGGACCACACACTCTTCCGCCTTCAGAGCATCCTGGACCCAGACTATAAAAGGTCTCCTCCAGCTGGAGGCAGTCTGGAGCGTTAAGAAGACCTTTCTCCTGTGGCACAGGGACACACCATGTCTGCCCAAGACTGAGTCTGAATCAGAACAAGGCTATGACCAGGACAAGTGGCCCCGTCCGTTGCTAGGAGAGGGGCCAGCGCACAGAGAGACATCTTCTCGGAGGGGTAATGGCCAGGGGGACCCCTGAAGCTGAGGGTGGAGCAGACATGGACAAAAACCTCCGGAAACAGTTCAGACATTCAAGTGGGCTAGGGATAAACAAACCGTGGCACACGGTGGGGTAGGATGCTAAACACTGCGGAGGGCTGGAGGGCAGGCTTACTGATACCCTCTGTACCGCTGATGAATCTCGCAGCTGCTGTGCTAATTCCTACACACGGTAGCATTCCATTTATAGGACGTTCCTGCAGAGGCAAATATCCAGGGTCAGAAGACAGATCTGTGGCTCCCAGAAGCTAGCGGTAGGCTGGAGATTAAACAAGGGAGAACGGGAAAATTCTAGAGGGTGGGAGACGACAGAGCTGGTCTTTATTTTCACCTGTGCCAGTGGTTTCCTGATGCTACTTTTCTCAAGACTTGCAAGACTGTGCACTAAAAAGGGAGACTTTTACCCTGTGGAAAATATGCCTTAATAAATGGAAAAAATAATGAGGAACACAATATTATCAGATCAAGAATATCTACCCATTTCTTTTGAACTTTTTTTCCTATTTAAGTTTTTATTTTGATCCCAGTTTGTTAACATACAAGGTTATATTAGTTTCAGGTGTACAGTTTAGTGATTCTTCACTTCCATACATCACCCAGTGCTCATCACAAGAGCACTCCTTCATCCCCATCACCTGTTTACCCATCCCCCCACCCACTTCCCCTTTGGTAACCATCAGTTTGTTCTCTGTAGTTAAGAGTCTTCTTGGTTTGGCTTCTCTCTCTCTCTTTCTCTCCACCCTCCCACCCTCTGCTCATCTGTTTTGTTTCTTAAACTCCACATAAGAGTGAAATCATATGGTATTTGTCTTTCTCTGGCTTACTTCACTTAGCATTATACTCTCTAGTGCCATCTTTTTTTTTTTTTTAAGTTTAAAAGATTTATTTAAACATAAAAATTAACCACATGTTAACATCATCTATTTTATGAAAAATAATGATTCCCCCAAAATAAAAATGTGCTCAGTGAGAATAGTGGTATTGTTTTATCATTTTTGCCAATTTTAAAAAATATCTTGCTTAATAGAGACAGATTCTCATATCTGCCTCTGCATTCAATCTATTGGGATTTCACACATCATGTAATCACTGAAAAATTCCATTGTATCTAGTGCCATCTTTTAAGCTGGCCATGCTGTTTTAAGAAAAGTAAAACTTTGTAGCAAAGGACAAGCCCATCAGTTGGTCAGGCTGCTTTTCTACTCAATCTAGCTTAGATCTGAGGTGTAATTTGATGAAAGGACTGCATATCTCTCATACCTGCAGCCTGAGTGCCGGGAGTGATGGGAACCAAGGGGCTTACTTCTGTCCCTCATCTCCCCCTCTGCCTGAGTACATTCCCTCTCACTGCACACTGACGTCTGAACATGGCTGCCAGTAACTCCCAGCCTTACATTTTCAGCTTTACCAACAAAGAGAAACTACATCCTTTATTCTAATTCCAGTTCAAAAGATCCCAGGAAGCACTCTGATTGGACCCTCTGAGGACAGCCAACAGTAGCCAAGGGAAAGACACCCTATGATTGTTACCTTCCATTCCACATGGTTAGAGTGGAGAACAGATGCTCCCTGCAGAAGGTAGAATGCAAGCAGACAAAATGTTGTCTCTTGTAGCTCAACATCTTCTTATGCACTAAATTTTCTATTTTGTTCTCCAGAAGAGGTTGGAGTTCCCCTTCGGGCTTTAGTCCATTTCAGTTTTGTGAGCCTGATCTTGGCCAAGAGGTAGAAAAATGAAGATGAGTAAGAAAGGTCCTTCCCCTCAAAAACCTGTACCCTAGTCTCACGGGGGAGACAGACACATAAAGGGCTCATTACAAAATCCAGCAAGCACAATGGGAGGAAGCCACCTAACCAAGCCCGGAGTATCAGACAAGGTTTCCATAAGAAGTGATTCTAGGACAACTTGAAGGTCATATAAGAAGGGGAAGGGCATTTCAAACAGAAATGTAAGACCCCAGTGACTTCAAAGGAATTACTCTCACAACTGATTGATTGTGAATCCCTCAATGGGGTATGTCAAGTCTTTTATGATAAAGATGCAATTCTTAGCTTTTTAAAAAAGCACTTTATAGTTTTCAGAACACCTACCCTTTTTTTTTTTTTTTTGGGTCTCTCCTGCTGCCTTATCTAAGAGAAACAGTACCAAAAATAGAGAAATAAGAACAAAAACAAACTTCTGAGAAAAGGATGGGTAAATATGCTTCAACAGGGCTCAGTCCACATCCCCTTCTCATCCCAGTCCCAGGTGTGGGATTGTTCTGCAGATAGGTTGGTTGCTCCAATGCTGGGTGTTTGCAAGATGGGTGTGGCAGAAACAGAAAGTGGCCAGGACCTTCCAAGTTGCTAAGTGATGCCTTGTGGGATCTAGACTAGGGGGGAAGGTGGGTGAGGAACTGTAGTAAAGTGCATGGGGGGTGGGGTGGGAATTAGAGTCGTAATTATTCTAACAGAAAATTAAGAGTCCTAACGAAGCAGAAGAAGCAGAACACTGGGAATAAGGACACAGAAGATTAGGAGGGGAGAGAGAGAAGTCTGCAATTAAAAGATACCTGTCATTGTGTCATTTTAGGAAAGGGTGTGGTTTGCCAAAGGGCAGAGGTAGCGAAGTCATTATTGGAGTGATTGGAAGAGGTCGGGGATGAACAGGAAAGCTGAAGCCACGAGCTGTATGGAGGAGCTTGGAGTGGAGATGAAAAACAAACAGCAGGTGCCAAAGTTTTTAGGGCAAGAGAGAGAGTGGTCAGAAGGCTGGTGGAAGGTGCCCACTGGAGAGGAGAGGGAGATAGAGATCAATGACAGGAATTTGAAGATGGAGGTGTCTGCTTGGGAAGGGAAGAGCAGTCCACGAGCAGCTGCGGAGTCAGTGGGAGACAGGCATTTCTCCTGGGGCAGCAAGGCAAGACAGAAGCGCTGGAGACAAAGTGAGCAGTGTGTGCTCAGGAAGTACATGGTACGGCCGAGGGTGGGATTGCAGAAGCCAACACAGAGAACGTCTTCTGACACTAGATACTGCCTGAATATGCAGATTAGCTCATGTCCATCAAAGCGTAGCACTGCACCACTTTCCAGAGATGAGACGGTGTCAGGTAGTCCACGATGATCATTTTCTCATTTCAGACTGCCAATAAGACTAACATGCTCATTCCAGTACGTATTACGAATGTGTATATAGCCAGCTTATGGTCCTGCAGAATTCGCAGACATTTTTGCTTAGGGTACGGCTAAAGGTTAAAACGGAGTCGATTTAAAGAAAGATATCAACTAGACAATAAAGCAGATGGTACACATGTAAGGAGCAAAGTGTGAAGGTAGAACAAATGCCCCAAATGTGGGAAAGCCTGGATTATCTCGTGCCCTCTGCACAGCTCCATGAGTTAGACATAGCTGTCATTCCCGCCCGTGTATCACGACAGCCCTGGTGTCTCACCACCGGGGCACACCCCAGCTCCAGCTCACACTCAGCAAAGCCATCCCAGGTCTCTGCGTTGCGGAGGGTTACCATGGTTCTTGGACACAGGCATCTTCACAGCCTGGAATGGAACTGACGGGACCCTAGTCATGCTAAAGGGAAGCTTCTTTCCCAAGTTACCCATCATGTATCTTTTATACTTAGACATTTCAGATGTCATTTTAGCCTTATTTCAGCCCAATTTCTTCTAGAAAAATGTAGAAGAAAAACAATCACCCTCACTGTATTAGACACTCCATGTGCTGCCTTGTTCACAGTGGTCAGCACCGTCCTTGGCCTCTACCATGACGGCCTCCAGGAAGCAGCTAAGTTCTACCCACCTGAGGCCTCAGTGCTAGTCTCTGGCCCCTCCCATTGACTTTACGACTCAAATGACCTGCCACGCTGCTTGGTACTTCCTGGGACCTGGCTTACCTGGTGGCTCCTGAAAGACTCAGGCCATACAGCCCAGAAGCACAGGGAACTTAACTCTCTGTGGGGAGAACTCGACCAGTGAGGGACAAGAGGTGGGAGATGAGCCAGAATACAAATTCCCTCTCCATTCCACAATGGACTCTTTCAGGGCATGGTATTTTGAACAACCTGTTCAGAGACATCCCACATGGGAAAATGACCAACTAGTTGTATCCCTTCTTGAAGCCAGGCCTGCTTGGCAAAGCTCCACCTTATATGTTCTCCCCCCTTTTGCCTGTGTCACTTCCTCCTCCTCCCTCAACCTCCTTGCTGCCCTGGGATTGCAACTTCCCATAAAACACTAGCTAAAGAACTCATGCCATCTACCCAAGGGAGCCCAGGCTAACTCTGGAAAACAGTATGGAGGTTCCTTAAAAGGTTGAAAATAGAGCTACCCTACGACCCAGCAGTTGAACTACTGGGTATTTACCCTGAAGATATGAATGTAGTGATCCGAAGAGGCATGTGCACCTGAATGTTTATAGCAGCAACGTCCACAATAGCCAAACTATGGAAAGAACCAGATGTCCATCGACAGATGAATGGATAAAGAAGATGTGGTATATATATACAATGGAATACTATGCAGCCATCAAAACAACACGAAATCTTGCCACTTGCAATGATGTGGATGGAACTAGAGAGTGTTATGCTGAGCAAAATAAGTCAGTCAGAGAAAGGAGATTATCATATGATCTCTCTGATATGAGGAATCTGAGAGGAAGGGTGGAGGGGTTCGTGGGGGGCAGAGAGGGAAAAAATGAAACAAGATGGGACCGGGGAGGGAGACAAACCATAAGAGACTCTTAATCTCAGGCAACAAACTGAGGGTTGTTGGGGGGGTGTGGGCGGGGAGGGAAAGGGTGGCTGGGTTATGGACACTGGGGAAGGTAAGTGCTATGGTGAGTGCTGTGAATTGTGTAAGCCTGATGATTCACAGACCTCTACCCCTGAAGCCCCTGAAGCAAATAATACATTATATGTTAATTAAAAAAAAAAAAAAGGAGCCAAGCTATCTGAAACCAAATGGGGATTCCCCCACACCCCCTCCCTCCTCCTCCTCGTTCTCATCCCTAACAATTTAAAAAGTCAATTTCAGAAGTACAGTGGGCTACTCTCCTCACCTCAAAAGATTTCCCAGAGGAAAAGAGTGATTTGCTGGCAGGGGCTGGGAAATGGACAGCCTGCTTGGGTAAAGGGAGGAGCAGGAGCCCCTAGGCTTCTATAGATGCTCAGCACTTCGGTGGGAAGTACCGACCTGCTAAACAGCACTCAGCCCTCAAGTGTGCACAGAGATGGCTGCTGAACAAGATGGAGTGGAGGAGAGAACAGCAGTCGTGATGGCCCCGGCTTTGCCACGGCTGGGTTCTGGCTTGCCCTATCCCAGCTTGCCAGACTGGGGGTTCGCTGGGAGTCACTGCGATAGTTCCATCCCATGGAGGAGGGGCAGCACCTTTTGGAAAGAGAACTTTGAACTGGATTGTGATTGAATTCTTGGATTAGACTAACATTTTTATTGGATTAGACTGGCCTTTGCTGGAGTGGACTGAATTCAGTGTTCCTGCTGCCAAGTGGGAATGAGAGCTCATTAAAGAAAGTACATGCAATTATTATTATTTTTTAAGTGCATTTGTACTCTCCCAGGCCCCACTTTAATTTGGCCGGGAGCCCTGTCCTTGAGTGTGAGCCCTGAGGAGAGCCAACCAGACTCCGGCGCTTGGACAAATAGGGTTTGTGGCTGGAACAACAAGGCCTGGGGTAAATTACCAAGATGTGGGGCAATGGTTGAGTGGCAGCGCCTGTCTACACAAGAGGCCAGCTGTATGCTCCTGGCCGCAGAGGTCCTGGGAAGGAACAAAACGTCAGTACTTCGACTACATTTTTGATATGCCTTACTGGGTATAGCCATTGTGAACGCCATCCAGTATCACAGTTTGCTGGTGGTTGTTGTAGAAACGATGTGTGTGTGTGTGTGTGTGTGTGTGTGTGTGTGTGTGTACATGTGTGCACAAAGGGAGGGCTGAGAGCAGGCTCTATGACCAGACAGATCTGGATTGAGACCCAGGGCTGGACTCTGCAGAGGGGAAGACCCCCTCACCAGCAGTGTCAGCTTAGGAATTCTTAACCTTCCCAAGGGTTTCTTGTCTGCAAAGTGATGATGATCCCAGCAACCTCACAGGACCGCTGTGAGACCCCAGACTGCAGCGATGACGTACTCACGTCACCTCATAGTTCCTGCCCCATGGTTCTGTCCCACCCCATGCGAATCATTCTCTGCTCCAACACCTCCCCATCCTACATCCAGCCTCTGTGCAGACCCACATCCCTGGGAGGCTGACTCTGGGGGCTGCTGCCAGCCTCCCCGCACAGGGAAGGCTCTGGCCGAGGAGAGAGTTCCAGCGGAGAAAGGCCTGGGCATCACCTCCTGTTGTCCCTCCCTTCAGTATCCTGACTCCATCTATAGCTGGGCACCTTGGTGCCTCAGCTCCCACTGTGACCTGGTTCCCTTCTTTAACCTTTTGGGGCTCTGTGGTAACAGCTGCCCCTGGGGCTACTCTGGGACGGGGGACTTCGGCCTTTTTTAGGGCTCCATTTACCCTATCGTGGAGATCTTCGAGTGGTCCCCTCATCAAGTCTTGCCATGGGGACCGTCAGGAAGGGTTCTTTTTCCTACCTAACCCTGGGTGATACACCCCCTGAATTATTGTTTAACTGGTATTTTCTCAAACAAACACACTTTAAAAATCTAGATGATTTGTTTTATGGGGATTTTATGTCTCCATGTCATTGCAGACCCGATATGCTGGTTCTAAACTTTGTAATACACATTGATATAAGACACTTTTAAAATAGAAGTGCTCACCACATACCACCTAAAGTCACCTCTGGTGCCTCCGTGGCCGTGGCCTGTCAAGGCCGTTTGGGAAGGACTGAGTTGCTCTGTGGTGAAGCTCTCAGCTCAGAACACACACTTCCTGTCTGAATGCCGTCCTTATAATTAGGACCCACACGGTCACAGGGCGGCCACTCCAGACGTGTGGCCAATGCACACCATGCAGGAACATGTTCCTTCTGAAACTATCTACACTTTTCTCATAAAATACGACATATTATCTTGTTGCTAATAAAGAAAGAATGCCCCCTGTTGTGACAGCTCTCTTTACAAGAAACGTCTTCTCTCCCCTGCAGAAAGGGCAAGGAGTTCATTTTGAAGAAGAAATTATCTGCAATCACCCCCAGTGCAAACATAAAGTCTTTCTGAAGTCTATCTTCAAATTACAAGTATTTTAAAAATAAATCTGGTGGAATCTTGCTGGGATTTTCATACCAAGAGGCTGACTAGCTAAGACAGAAGATACCACTCTTCGTTTAAAAAAACAAACAAACAAAAAAATCAAACCAGAATATGCCCCGAGAACTCGGTTCAACCTCTTAAGCACCCTCTCAGCTTCCTCTGTTCCAGGTTTACCCACCACACCTTCCAGCCGCATACACACAGCCCTGCGCACGCACTCCCACGCGTGTTCGCACATGCGCATGCGCGCTGGCACCCCCACCCCACCTGCGGCTCCCAGCAGCAGTGTCGCGAGAGCCGTCCAGCTCCCTGCCGTCTAGCGTCGGGGAGCTCACTGCTTTCTGTACAAATTGCCTCCGGAACAAAGCAAGTTGGCCTGTGAGAGGATTTTGCCACATCTGCCAGAACAGTGCTGCTGAGGATCAAGCAAGACCGACGATAAAACTTATTTTTTAAAAAATTCTTTTTTGCTTTTTCAGTTGCTGCAGACGAGGAGCTGAACTGAGATGTGTAAAGGGGTGCGCTGTTGGGTGCCCTAGAACTTGAGCTTGGTTATGGGAATGGGAGGGAGAGAAAATGACTTTAAGAGACACACTTTGGTCATTGAGAGGTTTTTTTTTGGAGGCAAGCCTGTGTTGTGTCCCAATGCCAGTAAGTCCTATTCTCTGCAGAGGGGAAGACAGCTGTATGGATGTGCTGAAACAACAGAGAACCACCGGAAACTTCTATAAGCCCCATGTCAGTAGAGCTTCCCTTGGTCCCGCCCGATGGAGGTACGAAGACTGCAGACCCACAAGTCCGCATTGAAGACCCAGGTCCCATGTCCTCCACAGATCTCTGCAAATTCTCAGCATTTTCTACCAGACCCTCTGCTTGCCCCCAGACCCTTCCATCTCTGGAATCCGGGGATGGGGTTACGTTCACCCCTAGGCAGCCCAGATGCAAAATATCAGCCTGCTCCCTGGTTTCCGTAACATAATCCACTCTTACAGGTGCAGCTCTCCATCACATAACACCCTCAATTTACACCCCTCTCCCCTCCAATGGGCCAGCATAAGGTAGAGGTATTTTGCAAAAAGGCCCCAACTGTTTATTTCAACGGGGAACCTTTAATCAATCCATGCTGATGCTCCAAAGGACATACTGATTTTTCACACACATAAAAATCCTGATACGTAAGAGGAATCCCTAGTTATATGTAAGGTGAAAAGGATTGATTTCTCATTTAAAACACCAGTCATTTATTTCAATATCTAAAGCAGCACCAAAAATACCCTCAGATGTTCCTGTGTACTGTGAGTTTCTCCAGCAAAGCACAGTGCGGAAGGATCTTCTCTGCGAGGGCAAAATGCAGCAAAAGAACAAAAACAAGCCAGCACAACAGAGATGCCGTGGACTGAATGTTTGTGTCCCCCCAAATTCATATGTTGAAGCCCAAACGTGAAAGTATTGGGAGATACTGGGAGGTAATGAGGTCGTGAGGGTGAGCCCCCAGGATGGGGGAAGTGTTTTTACAGGAAGAGGAAGAAGGCTTCTCTGTTCACTCTCCACCAAGGGGGATGCACTGAGAAGGTGGCCATCCACGGACCAGGAAGTGGGCCCTCACCAAGGACCAGATCCGCCGGCACCTTGATCCTGGACCTCTCAGCCTCCAGAACTGTGAGAGAGGCGTATTTGTTGCTTATGCCCTCTGCCTACTTATTGGACTTGCCGAAGCTGCAAATTGAGACAAGCAGCAACAAAAATGGATGCTACAGCGGGGTCTTCAAAAGATGTGAGAGTGAGAGATGAAGTTCCAAAAAACCAGAGTGGCCATCTTTTGTAGTTCACCTCTCAGGCTTGCTGAGAAAAGCCAAGGGGCTGGAGACAGAAATGGGAAGAGTAGCTTCCCCACACTGGCAAACACTTAACATGGGCCAGGCTTGGGGCTCAGCTTTGTTTTAAAATTTAATTCTATTTCTACCAAAGATTACTTAACATATTAACATACATATGTTTTAAAAAGCCAAATAGCACTATAACGGTAGTGAGAAAAAGAGCTTTTCCCTTCCCATGCTTCCTACCCCAAGATCCAACTCTTTGGCAAACAGATTTTGTGTTTACCTCCATTTGTCTGAGCAAAAGGCTTATACTATTGTGTTGATTTTTCCATTTTAGACATAATCCCCTGCCTTCCTGCTATGGGTGATGAGGGTTTTAGCACATACACCTTCACCTTATCTACTTTCCCTCCTACGTCCTCCCCATGTAATCATATCACAGTTTTTGTTAAATAAATACTCCATGAATATATTATTTTTACTAAGTAAACATTGGTCAAGCTGCTCCAGGAAAGCATTACATTTCCTTTCATATATGAC
This sequence comes from Lutra lutra, assembly GCF_902655055.1. Taxonomy (NCBI): domain Eukaryota; kingdom Metazoa; phylum Chordata; class Mammalia; order Carnivora; family Mustelidae; genus Lutra; species Lutra lutra. Next base: position 161,155,926 of record NC_062278.1, read on the forward strand.
TTTTTGTTTTCCCTGGACTTAATCATTGGCTTTTTTTCCCCCACTAGCAGAATTTCAAGTATCCATCACTAATTCTCTCCTACAAAGTCTCCAGAAGGGATGTAAAATTCCCTTCAATATATTGAAATGCATTGGTTCCATCTGTGTTTTGGAGCTGTCCTTCCTCCTGTTCCGGTCTGGGCTGGTGGCTTCCACCCTTGCTTCCTAGTGGTCATCCTCGGGCTTCACTCACCAAACCTTCAATTCCCTCTGCCTTTCTCTTGTGTTGAATCCATTTTCTCGATCCTATACTTCCTCTTTCTTTGCTAATTCCCTTATCTGATGTCTCTCTTCTGTTATCCAGAGACTACCCATGGTTGCTTGACTGGGTGTGGTTCCCCTTTATCCGTAGTTTTGCCTTTTGTGGTTACAGTTGTTCACGGTCAACTGCAACCCAGAAGCAGATGATCCTCCTGACATATCGTCAGGTCAGTAGGAGCCCGATGTTGTCACAGTGCCTATGTCAGTCACGTCCCTTCATCTCAGCAAGTAGGCACTTATCATCTCACATTATTACAAGAAGAAGAAGGGAGAGCAAAACTCAATAAGTTATTCTGAGAGAGGGAGAGACCATATTCATGTAACTTTTATTACAATAGATGGTTATAATTTATTTTATTATTGTTGTCATTCTCTTACCGTGCCTACTTTATAAATTAAGCCTCCTCATAGGGATGTATGTATAGGAAAAAACATAGCACATATAGGGTTTGCTGTTATTTACAATTTCAGGTATCCACTGGCGGGGGGGATCCTAGAATGTATCCCCTTCAGATCAGGGGGGACTACTGTATAGAGTTCTAGACCAGAAATATGTTTTCCTCAACATTTTGAAAGTCTTGTTTCCTTATCTTCTAGATTCCAATGTTGCTGAGATGACTGATGTCACTCTGACCCCTAGCCCTTCGAATATGATCTGCTTTTCTTGCCCCAACTGTGCCCTCACTGTCTCAGAGGGGTTTCTTTAAGATCTGGGCTTAATCCCTGAAATATTTAAATTTCATGAAAATGTGCTTTCTCCCTTCTAAAAAAATTTAGGGTGCTAGGCACTTTCTGGGCCTACTCAATGTGAAGAATCATATTCTTTATTTCTGGGATATTTGAAAATATTGTTTCTTCTGACAATTTTCTCTCTCTCTCTTTTTTGTGTGTGTGTGTGGGGGAGGGGGCGGGGGGGGTTTGTTTTGTAGTTGTTGTCCTCCATGGAATACTTTTTATTTTCTCTTGGACCTCTAGTATTATCGTACTTCCTGAGAGGTGACCTTGGTCGTAGCCCATCCTATATTTCATCTTATTTGTCATGTGTTTTTTTTTTTTTTTCCATATCCCTATTGTTGTCTGAACACTCTCTGTCTTATGGATGGTGTGACTTCTCTTTTAGGATAGGGCATTATCTCCCTTTATTCCATTCCTTCTCTTGTTTATTTTGATATTTGCTTTCCATGTTGATGGTATTTCTTATGATCTTTGCCTGTCCCTTTAGGACAGTGACATTGAAGGTTGGCTGGAAACTCTAAGTGGGAATGGGCTTGCCACCTGGGGTCCACTGAGGATGATCAGGTAGCCCTGCTGTTCCTTTAGAAGATTCTCCCACATTCAGCATTTTTGTTTTTTCTCTGCTTTCTGGCTGTGGAGTGTCTGCTGGCAACCAGCATTCTGGGAGCCTACTTGGGATAGAGGACTGAAGTGGGGATAACACCTCATAATTTCATGTCCTCTCATATCTGTCTGGGCCTCACTTCCTCCCAGCTGTGCCTGGCATCTCCAAACCAGGAGCTACCCTGGGTTGGTTTCTCTAAAATGAAAACTCCAGGCTCTTGCTGGCGTGGGGAAGGGCATGGGTTCAGGTGTTGTGGGGCAGGGACTTTACTGGCCTTCAGACAGACGAATCGACTGTCTTCCTCAGCCTTAACACTTACTCTTATTTTCAGAGATACCTAGTCTTTTGATTCCTGAGTTTTTCTAGGTGTCTGTGGCATGAATGGGCACGTTTCTTGTTGGCATCCCCCTGTGCACGCTTTTAACAGCAGAGAAAGCTGAGCACTAATTAGGTTTTCCTTCTCTTAGTCATGCTGGGTGGATGTCCTATTTATTACTTGAATATGAGTCTTGGTACCCGGTTTCTGTGCATTATCTCTTAGACCCATCCTCTCTATCCTGTGAGCTTGGTACTATATCAACACCACTTAGAGAGGGGAATGAAGCCTTTGAGCAGGTAGGTGATCCGTTAGGGCCACAGTTGTGGTGTGGACCCAGGCCATCTGACCCCAGAACTCTTGCCCCGAACCACCATATTAAGCAGTCTTGGGGTGGGGGTGGGGGGTTGGCACAGAAGCAGAAGATAGGGGACAAGTTGTGAGAGAAGAGTGACCCTGTAATGGGGTCCCAGCTCCTTCTGGTTCCTGCATGACAGGCCAATAAGTTGAGAGGCAAGATGCTGGGACAAGGAAAGAGACTTAATTTGGAAAGCCAGGAAGCCCAGGAGATGGCAGACTGCTATCCCAGTAGTCTGTCTCCCCTAGCTTGAGGTTTGAGTTTCTTTTATGTTAGCAAGGGGAGGCGACGGGGCAGGAGAGGGCGTGGGGAGACAAAAGGTGACTGACATCTGTAGACATCCCAGGAAGCTCACACAACCTCTTTGTCCTCCGTCAGTTGATCTTTGTGTGTGTAGGAATCTGGTCACGAGGTTCCTGTAAATCTTAAACATGGTGGAGTCATTTCTGTACATACTTCCTTATCTCCTCAGGCAAGGTAGGTTTTGGTAAAAAGCAGTTTCTGCAGACTTTAGCTGTAATGTGCCTGCAAGCTGGGCTAAGCGGGGGTTTCTAATATACAGGTCACAGCAGCAAGAGAGATGGAAGCAATATGGAGTCAGACACGGTAAGTTTCTCCCTGTTACAATCCCGGAAACTCCTCTGAATATCTGCTATTGGCTAGACTTCCATTGAGTCTTGTGGTGGAAATCTATTACACAGAAGTTTTAGATGCTGGGAACAGTGCCTCTGGGGAAGAGCTGTGGTTGGTGAAGGCAGCAAACCTTGTGTCCAGCCCAGGTACTTCACAGGGTGTCCGGGTTCAAACACAATTCGAAAAAAGAAGCATTCTGAGAGCACTTTGTTCTAAGGGGTTTTCAAACATCCTTTTAATCAAACACCGTTATAATCATCTGAGAGACTTTAAAAATCTGGAGGCTCAGTGTCCTCCATCCCCAGAGCAATTAAGTCAGAATCCCTAGGAGTGTGACTCAGGACTAGAGTGTGTGAAGCTCTCCAGGGATTCCAACATGCAGTGAGTTGAGAACCAGTACTGTAGACCAGCACTTTGCAAGCTGGAAAGTGCACCTGAATCACCTGGGGATCTTGTTAAAAAACCGATTCTGATTCACTAGGTCTATCCAGCTCCCACGGGCTGCTGCAGGTCCTGGGATCACAGTGCATGTATTGAGGTCGTTTATGACGCTGAGCAGGTACAACAGCAGGGAAGTGCTAGCCTGGGAGGCAGCATCTAAGGTTGGCATTAAGGTATGAATTTCAACTTCATGATTAGCTTCTTTTTCATAATTAATATAAAAATTTATGGGGGTGCATGGGTGGCTCAGTCACTTAAATGTCCGACTCCTGATTTCAGCTCAAGTCATGATCAGGGTTGTGACATCCAGCCCCGCATTGGGCTCAGGATTGGGCGTGGAGCCTGCTTAAGATTCTCTCTCTCACTCTCCTTCTGCTGCTCCTCCCTCTCTAAAACAGTTTTGTGCATTGCGGAAAGGGATATGAATTCTGTAACACAGTTCTAAACAATGTAAAGAGAATATTAATTAGGAAAGGCTTTTATGCTTTACAAAGTACAGATGTTACTGAAGACGTCATAAAGGAGGAGGGGTGATTTACATGTCACATTAGACTTATAACCTAAACGACCAGTTGAGCAATGGGTCTCCCCGATCTCAGAACACCCAGGGGCCACCACACCTCTCTGTGTCTTCATGTTCACTTGAGTCCTCCCACAGTTTTCCTGCTGATTCTCCTTCAAGATTAACACAAAAATCCCTCCCCTTGAATAAAAAAGAATAGTCTACTCTCTGCCCAGAAAGCACCTACATGAATGCTCCAAACATAGATGTTCCCAAAGACAGGACTGTTTCTTACAGGAATTCTGATATGTTAAATAACTCCTACTTTATTAGACTATGAGGAGAAACCTAGGTTTACAAAATAATTATGTTTTTGTGCATTTCTATATGATGGTTAAAGAATTCCAAGTGTTCCCCAAGGGGTCCAAGCATTCAGGAAATTTCTGAGGTGTTAAAATGGGCTTTATTTACTTGTTATCTCCTTCCTCCCATCCCCACCTGGCCTCTCATAGTCTCTCGGCTTTTCTCCACCAGCAGACATGGGTATCACATATCAAAGAGAAAGAATAGTTCAAGAGGAAATCTGTACTATCCTTATTTTATAAATTGGGTTTAATAATTCATCTAAAAGAGAATTTTTAGCAACAAGGTTTGCATATAAAAAGGGAACATGCCTTCCCTAAATAGGCATCTGTTAATCTTGCTGCAATGCTGAGTGGGGAGAAAAAAGACCAGTCGGGTCCAAGTGCCTCTCTCAAATTTGCTAAAGACACATGGTCTCCAACCCATTAGGCAAAAGTGATTTGAGAGCAAGCTTTGCAAGGAAAGGAATTTAAACCACACCCTAAAAGCCTCCTCTTTGTCACTGCAGAAATCCACCTAGAGGTCATTGCAACAAACACATATAATACAAAATCATCTGCAGTCTGTAGGTCTGTTCATTTCCTGGTCATAAAACACCACCTGCCCAGACCCCCTACTATTGCCTCAAACACTAAACCCATTGCATCTTGTAAGTCAGATGGTGTCGGGTTTGAGGGTCTGCAGGTCTCCACACGCACACACAAAGCTGTTCAGAATGTCAAGAAAATCAGTCATTCACACAGCTGTGCTGCTCATGCGTGACAAGCTGACTTTAAATATTTGTCACTCCAACTTGCTGATATGGGGGGAGGGGGAGCTGGTAGAATGAAAGGGGAGGAAAATGAACAGAAACCTCTAATTGCCCAGGTTTGCTGCCTTGAATATTTCTGCAGTTGCTCTGCGCTCTGCGGCAGGCAGCACCGTCAGTGTTTTCAGACCAGACAATGGGTAAGTTGCCAGGGAGTGAAGGCCCAGCAAAAGCAGCAATTAATACTTCCTTTTTCAGTTTGTAGACAGCATCTGTCTCCCTGCCTTAGAAAAAACTGTTTGAGAATTAACTTTCCTTGTTTCTTTTTCTAAAATGTCCCTATTTTACCATATCTAGAGACCCATTCAGTCAGGAAGCTTCTGAATAAACTAAAATTTCCCAAATGTTTAAAAATCTGCAATAATATAAAGTCTTTCTCTTGAAATCCAGCATATTCCAACAACATTATGTACGTTTTTTTTTTTTTTAAGGATGTCATTTGTTAATAAAGATTCTCTTGAGCAATGACACCCAGAATGGGGAAAACAAAATGGGCACATTCATACTACCTAGAGGTGTGTGGACTGAGCCCATCTTTCTGGCATGCTGTTTTTGACCTGGCAATTTCATTGCTAGCTATCTGTCCTAAGGGAACAGTCAAGGTGTATCAAAGATTACTGCACACTGATGTTCACCATTTATAATAGCAAAATTAAGTGTAAAAAAAATAAGACTAGCAATTAAATTATGACAAAATCATACAATGAAATACTGTGCAGTCATTAAAAAGAATTGTAGAAGAACAGTTGATGGGGAAATGTTCATTGGGAATTGTTAAATTTCAAAAAGCATAAAACAGAATGTACATTATGATACTGTTTTGAACTCTAATAAATCCACTTTAATTTATTATAACATGTATGCATAGAAAAATGACGGGAAGGATTTTCAACAAAATATGGTGTAGGGGGCGCTGAGATTATGGGGGACTTCTTGTTTCTTCTTTGTGTTTTCCTATATTTTCCCAAGAGAGGGCATCACTAAGAGCAAAAGAATAAGTCAAGAACCGAGAATCAAACGTATTAAACTATATGTATTATTACATTGTAAAAGATGCTACCAATCGGTTTAAAATGATGGTCACCTTTATTGATGAAGTGTTGACAGATTCCACTTTACCAAGCCAAAGTCAGTTACTTCGATGCTTTCTGTGCCTTAGTGAGCAGCCCCTGGGTTTTAGATGAACTAAAACAGTGTTTTAGATGGAGGGAAGTGAAAAGGGTCCCTTACCCTGTGACTTTCCAACAAAAGTCTAAGGGCTCCTGCGGTTAAGAAATAAGGAGTAGTAGTGATTAAGAAATAAGTAGTAGTGGAGATGTGGATTCCGAAGCCACGCTGAATTCAAAGCTCCTTGGCTTAACTTCTCTGTGCCTCCCTTCCTCTCCTGGAAACTGAAGGTGACAACAGCACCTACTTTCCCGGGTCGTCGCGGAGGACAACCTGAGCACCTCGGAGGAAAGCGTGAGAGCGGCGCCCTGGCACAGAGGAAGCACTCCGTGAACGCTGGCTGAAAGTCCCGCCTTGCGTCTGGCAGAACCACCCGGAAACCCCGCGCGCTTTGCGAGCCAAGGCACCCCAGACCCCAAGAACAGTGCTCGCACCCAAACGCCCGCTGGGGACCCCGTTCCAAGCGGAAACAATGCGCGCGCGCACGCAGGCACCCGCTCCCCGACTCTCACGAGCGCGCGCCCCCGCCCCTGCGCGCGTGCGCGCATCTCTGGCCCGTTAGGCCCCCGCGACCTGCCGGGCGGACCCGAGCGAGTTTCTCCGCCCGTTTCTAGTATTTCTTGCTGTCACCAAACACCCGGCAGCGGGCAGACTGAAAAGGAAAAATAAATTAACTGTAAAGAAATAACACAGACGCTTCCACATTCTGCACCTAGAACGGCCTCTCGATTCCCAAGCGCTCTCTCAGGGTCACCACCGGGCCTGGAAAAAAGCCAGAAAAGATGGTCGGAGAAGAGCAAGGTGGGCAAGGAGCCGGATGGGTTAGCGAAGGGGAGATGAATGCGCCCTCCTTGAATTGCTTCCTCCCAGCCCCCGCGGGTGACCCCCGCCCCCGCGGGACGGCCGCAGAACCGGCCGTGGCCAGTCCGGGGCGGTCCCTGCGCAGCGAAGGTCAGGGCTTCCGGCTGGTGCTCCCAACTGGGGGCAGCACGCCTGCCCGCGATCTGCTCGAGCCGCTGTTGCTTCTAAGGACGAGGCTCCGCTCCCCTTGGTGGTACCCTGGTGCTCCTTCTCCTGCCTCACGGGGCAGCAGAGTCAGCTCGGGGTCAAATCCGTGGTCCAGGTCTCTCCCACGTAATTCAAGAAGGCATTTTTGGAAGAGAACTGAATTCGCTTTTGAGAACACTTACACGGCGAACTGATAATCATTGTGTTTTTTTGAGAACATCAGGCACAAAAATCACAAAAATTTTATATGGGCTCAAGATTCCTTTCTCTCTGCAACCCCAAGGTTTTCAAAGTGAAAAGAAACACTCTTATCTATCCTATGGAATGTGTATTAAAATCCTGAGTGCAAAAATTCCATTGGAATTTTAGTTGTCTGTCAGGTGACCTTGACCAACTGCACAAACTTTGAAGGACATGAAGACAAAAGTAAAATGATCAAGTAAGAATGTTAAAAGCCCACTAAGTATTTTGCAGCTGTTGGTACTGTATTTTAAATCAAATTTTTATCCTATTTTTTTTTTTTAATCTATACATTATTGTCTTACAGATAGTGAGATCTCCCTTTGGAGCTGATCTGACCTCACTCCCCTTTTGGCAAAGCTTTTATTTGCATTTCCCTTGTGCACCCAACAGGTCTGTATATTAACAATATGCTGCATTTTTGGCACAACTGCCTCATTAATTATGTCAGCAGAGAGCTGGCATCAGGAGTCCTGACAATTCCCGTTTCCTCTCTGCTGGCATTGTTGCTTCTGAACTACCAACCTACCACCAGCAGGCTTCATTTTCCCTCTGCCTTTCCACCAGACTCCGCACTCCTGTGCTCCAGTCTGCCCACCTCCCGATTCTGCAAAGAACAGAACATGAGGTCCTGGAAGAATGAACTCTATCTACTAGTTTGGTTATTATTTGGCTTGAAAGAGATTTTCTGGGCCTACATCCCAGATCCTTCTGGACTCTTGGATGAACTTTTGGTGATGATGATGATGATAATGATGGTAGTGGTGGTGATAACAGTGGTTATCACTTATTAAGTATTTTCTACATATTCAGTGCTTTAAAAAAAAAAAGGTAGATTATGTCATTTGATTCTTAAAACAACCTTAGAGGCAGCTATCATTAATACCCATTTAACAGATGAGAAAGCTGAGGCTCAGTGAGTTAAGGTCACATGGCCAGGATTGGCAGGGTTGAGGATGGACTTTGATATTTCTGCTGTTGCCATGCCATGAGGCAGTCCCCTCTCTCACAATACACAACAATGTTGGCAAAGGAAGCTGGGTACTCAGAGGTGTGAAAATTGGAAAACCACTTCAAAAAGTTAAATAGAAGATAATGTGGCCTAACAAAAGTTCAGGAAAACCATCTCTGAGAGCATGGATTTGGCAGATACACCCCAGGAAATACCAGTGTCTAAAACACAAAACACAAAACTGTTTTTTTTGTTTTGGTTTGGTTTTTTTTTTTGTTTTTTTTTGTTTTTGTTTTTGTTTTTGTTTTTGTTTTTTTTAGTTTCTGAAGATTCCATAGACGTCTGACATTCTGGCCAGTAATTTCCCCTTGAAGCCTTGCCCAGTGACTAGATAAGTAGGGCATAAGTGGTTTTTTCACAGATAAACTTCTGATTTTAGTATTATACCATCATTCAGGCCATCATGATCCCTTTCCTGCCACATCTGGCATCTTGGTTGACATCCCAGGTAAAGCCCGTAGAGGACTGATGGTTTGTGTCCACCATTCCCAGGCCTTGCAGTGGCTGCCTTATTAAAACAACTCAATGGTCATGAGGAGTTCCTTGAATACGAGGGTGCAGTCATTCCTCAAAAACATTTATAAAGTATCAACTTTATATCAGGCACTAAGCTGAGGCACTGCAGGTGAGTAAATGTGGTCTCCATTCTAATTTTACTTAAAATTAGGGTTTTAAACAAATCAGAACAGCTGATTCAAGGGGCAGGTAGAAACCAAGGTTGAGGACAGTTCATATCATGCTAGAGAAAGCAGACAGCAGGAAGGATCCAAATGCATTCCTGGGAGAGAAGGAGGCTCTCAGGATTGGCTTTGTCATCAGTTACCAAAGATGAAGGACCCCTCGAAATTAGATAGGATGGATGCCTGGTCCATACCACAGGGAAAGGCAAATGGCTTATCATCAACTACATTGTTTTTTTCAAGTTACAAAAATTAGATATGTTCGATTTGAAAACTTCAAACCCTAAAGAAGTAAAATTCTTGGCATTGCCCTCTCACTGTCCTCTGCCCTACGAGCTCACTGTCTAGAGATAACTACTGTGAACAGTGTTGAATCACAGGAAACTGGTGCTTCTTTCCTGAACATGACAGAGAAGAGGATCCCAAAGAAGATGGCCCAATGGAAAAGAGACCACAGACCTTATGGAGTCCCAGCTGGCTGGTTTACAAGATCCTTCTGTGGGGTGACTCATTTATGCCTTATCCTTGACTTCTGCTATCTGCTTTGGAAGAAAAGCCTAAGATAGGTAATATTGGTCTGTTACATGGAATCTAGGACTCAGTGGCAGTCACCAGGCAAATGACCATTCCATCCTCTGGATAAGGCGTTAACAGGTTCTGGTTAAATGCCAATTGGGTCCATCTGGTTGCTGCCGCAGTGAGGCCTTAGCCAATGTTAACGTCTTTATGTTAAATTAACTTATCACATTATTAATGCACAGAACCTGGGGGAATGGAACAGGTGTGTTTTAAGGCAGGGAGGAGAAACTTGGGTTGGTGAATCAGTGCCTGAAGCTGAACATTGTAATAGGGATTCTGGGCAGCTGGAACGCTGGAGGGAATTTAAAAGGGTACAAAGGGGCCGTAGCTCCAGGGGTGGGCTATGTCCAGGGGATAAGCATTATACACTTTATAATTTTGCCTTGGAGCAGGCAGCAATCTATATAGTATAAAGTTAGATTTGGGTTGATTTTGATTCCTTTATATCAGCACAGACTTGTCAAAGGCCTCTCCCTCCATACACCGTTTCAGAACTTTGGCCATGAAGGAGTTTGGACGAACTTGAAGGCTGAGTAGTGAGGAGGAGTAGCCAGCCACATGGCCAGCAGGCCCTCTGATATCCATTCTCCCTGGCGTGGCCCATCACAGGAGACCACCTGGCCCAGCCTCCTTTGTTCAGTGAGGCCCTGTGACTAGATTCTGTCCTGGGGTGATTAGTGGGAGTGGTGTGTCCAGTGTCTCTGCAATGCCCTCTCTTTTAGGCTGGCTTCCCCAGAAATACATGCTGACAACAATATTCCAGTGCAAGTTTATTTGAGAAGGTGATTTCAGAAAGCATAAGTAGGGGAGTGGGAAAAGTGTGTCAGTCTGGATTTTCTGAGAAAAAGGTGCCAAGGTGGAATTAGACATACCAGGATTTTATAGGGCAAACATGTATGTGAGGGACAATGCGGACAGAGCCAGATGAGGCAGGGAGAGCTGGCAGACCACAGGCAAAGGTGAATCCAACCCTAAGTGAAGAAGAGAGGGAAAGCCTTTGCCTGCCTGCCAGTCTAAGGAAGAGTAGCAAAGCCAGCATCAGGAGAGTCTCAGTTCTCCTGGGAACAACCTGCTTTGGAGTCCTTGTGACAGTCATTGACTGGAGCAGCCCATGAGAAGCAGGCCTCCAACAAACACAGCTGCTGGCTTCAGAGGATGGCAGCCAGCCTTGGTAACCGTACCCTCTGGCTGGAGGGAGTCAACTAGGTGTATTCTCCGTCCACCACAGGAAACGAGGCTGGGAGGGAAGTGGCGTTAAGAATGCCCTGGTGATGGGGTGCCTGAGTGCTCAGTGAGTTATGCCTCTGCCTTCAACTCAGGTCATGGTCTCAGGGTCCTGGGATCGAGCCCCCACATCGGGCTTTCTGCTCAGTGGGGAGCCTGCTTCCCCCTCTCTCTCTGCTTGCCTCTCTGCCTACTTGGGATCTCTCTCTGTCAAATAAATAAAATCTTAAAAAAAAAAAAAAAGAACGCAGTGGTGAGCAACTAGGGGCAACTGAGGCACAACATGCTGGGGCCCTCTGGCAGGCTAGGTACCCCGCCCTACCTAAGGGGCACGGAGGGGGACTACACCGCCAACCTCTTGAAACTGCTGATTGGTTGGCCCTCACTACGGGACCAAAACTGGCGTGGCAACCAGCACAGGTTCAACCCAAAGCATAAATGTGCTAGAGACAATTTTTAAACTTCATTTTGAGAAAGCATTTCCATTTGCTCCTGCATGGAATCTTTTCACCAGAGCTGCTAACAAACTGAACATATAACTGATTGGGGTTATGCTTCCTCTTTCTTCACACTCCTCGCCTCCCTCCCCACTCAGTTCTGCTGGAGAATTAAAAAAGCGTGAAATGCCCCCGGAGTGAGGAACACAGGGGATTCTGGGAAAAAACAGATAGAACAATCCACCCCTCCCCACTGTAAGGACACACTACCCATCAAGTCCCTGTTAGTAACCATTTGTCTTTTTTACAACTCTGTGTGGAAACTTATGGGCAAGAAAACAAAACAAAACAAAAAGACTGGAAAAATTATACTTTACTAAGCTGGTGGAATTATGGATATTTTTCTTTTATTCCATAATGAAATGTTGATTTTTACCTCATGAAAATGTTTATAGTAGGCTGCTTTTTCCAACTTTTCTGTATGTTTAAGTGTTTCCATAATAGAAATTATACATTTCAAAACTATTATTCCTCTTACTTTTCCCATTTTTGCTACCTTAATGTCCTCTGCTTCCTGTTCTTCCCTTCACTGTCCCACTCTGCCTGCCATCAAAAAACAAGATGCCGTTAGCTCCAGATCCTTGGTGTTTCATGTGACCTTGGGTAGGTGGCAAGCTTTCATTATTCATGGCTGAGAAGTTCACTGAATCTGAGGGGTGATGGTGGTGAGGTCTCACCTGAGGGGAAGGTGGCAGATGAAATTTGGTCTGAGTTTGTAGTCCGTCTTCTGAAGAAATGTCTTTTCCTACAGCAAAACCAACTAGCTAGTCATCAAATCTGTGTCCTCTTCTCCCTGTGAAAAATAGTAGGGCCATATTTCCCAGATTCCTTTGCAGTTCATAAATACCTGTGTGATAGTGGCAGCCCAGGGAACAGGAGTAGGAGTGATGGCACCATTTCCAGAGCTAGAGATGTCACGCGCTTGGGTCCTCCCTAATCACCACGTGGAGGGGAGCTTCCCACCTAGCAGGAATACTCATTCTGGACTTCACTTGGCAGAGAAAATAGCTTTCAATTGTATTAAGCCATGGAGATGTTTGTTTGTTACAGCAGTGAGCCTACCACAACTAATAACTAATGTTATTAATTAACTAATTATTAATTAACTAATGTTAATCTCTTGAGTCTGCCAAGCTGGCTCTAAATCCATGGAGTCCATGGTGAATTTGTCTGCAGAGCGCTGTGGAGCTCCACTTTTCTAAGGACCAGCAACCTGGACTCTTTTGCAATCACAATAAAATGGGGAGGTAGACCCCTTGTTGTCCCCAATTTCAAGACGTCTTCTAGATTACAGTAACTTCCCCCAGTGGAAAGTTTCCCCCAGGTATTCCCCTAGTAAATATCAGATTCACACATAGGCGATCTAATTCCAGGGCCAGGAACAAAACTCTCGGGATTCCAAAATGCTGAGATTTGCACCAGAATGAAATAATCTGTGACTGCCGGCTCTCGTGATGGCCTGTACTTGGTCATTGCCTCCTCCCCCTCACTGTGCTCCCATCCTGCTCTTGACATCCAGACTCCTCCTGTTGATGGCTCCAGCTCTGGAAATGTACAGCCTTGCAAAGGATGACACGATCTCCCTCTTCCTCGATCTACTTAATCTGATTAGACACAAATTGTAATATGCCTTGATTCAGGGAACTTCCCTTTGCCAAATTAAGTCTCCTGAGATCTCTCACACACAGACCTTGATTTATGAGCACCAGACTCTTTCAGGCCTCTGTGATTTTCTTTACTGAAACCATGAATGCCAGCTCTCAAGCAAAAGAGAGCTGGTGATAGAATCTTGCTTTCCTATGAATTCAGAGAATTCAGGGAACATCAGAAGTCATGTGTTTCAAATACAAAATAAATCACTTTGACCCTACTGACCAGGATAACAATTAGAATAATAATCAGACAAACCCCGGGCTTTGATAGGATGCTTGGTTTAATATTGAAATAATAATAAAATGATCTGTTATGACTATTTTCAGTAATTCAACATTCTCTTACAAAATGCCTCATCTACTCTGAATTTCTCCAGCCGCAGTACATGGTGCACCTTCCCCGACCATAAAGAGGATAAAAAAATTTACCGTTTATTAAGCGCCGACCACGTTCCCAGTGCTGTGCCAAGCAAACAGCATCTACTTACCGTTTCATCCGCATTTGAGAGAAGGAAACATACTCTGAGAGGTTACATTGCCTGGCCAACGTGTGGCAGGCAGAATAATGGCCCCCTGAAGATCTTCATGTCCTAATCCCAGAACCTGTGAATGGTTACCCTGTAAGGCCAAAGGGACATGGTGGGTGTGTTAAGTTAAGGACCTTGAGATGGGGAGATTATCCTGGATTATTGCAAGAGTCCTTATAAGGAAAAGAGTTAGGCAGGAGAGTCGAAAGGAGTGTGACAAGTGAAGCAGAGGCCAGAGTGATAGGCCATGAGTCAAGGAGTACACGGGCAGCCTTTCAAAGCTAGAAAGGCAAGAAAATGGATTCTTCCCTGGAACCTCCAGGAAGAACACCACCTTGTCAACCGATTTGAGACAAATGATCTCCAGGACTGTGAGATAATAAATTTGTGTTGCTTTAAACTACTAAATTAGTGGTGATTTGTCAGGGCAGCAATAGGAAATTGCTAAACAATGTCAGAGGGATGTGGGGTGATAGAGGCTGGCTTTCAACAGTGTTCTGTGTGACTGCAGAGACTGCGCTCTTTATGTACAAGTTAAATGGCCTTAGCACTTACATATATGGCCTTTAAGATATGATTTTTATGTTACAGAAAATATTATATTAAGAAACAGAATATACAACCCCAAGGATTTTTTTAAAGACAAAATGTGGGAGGTCAAAAAAATACAATGGACTGAAAGAACAAATAGAGGACATAGAACAAGGGTCATCTTTTATTTTATTTATTTTATTTTATTTTATTTTATTTGAGAGAGAGAGAGATCATGAGCAGGAGAGTGGAGCAGAGAGAGAGGGAGAAGCAGACTCCCCAATGAGCAGGGAGCCAGACATGGGGCTCAGCCTCAAGGCCCCGAGATCATGCATGACCTGAACCAAAGGCAGACACTTAACCAACTGAGCCACCCAGGAACCCTTAGGGTCATCTTTATGTGATAAATTGGTAAAATGATGAAGATGCTATCACAAAGCCATGGTGTAAGAATAGATTGCTTAGTTGATTGTGATAAGAAACTGCAGTTTAAAGACCAGTAATAAAGTACATACGATGCAGTCAGACAGCAGCCTTTCCTCAATACCCTCAATACCCAGGTTGATTAGAGTTTTAAGTGCGAAAGGAAGAATGATAAAACTAATAGAGGAAGATGTATGAGAAGATCCTGACCAAGAGATGGGCAACTTAACTGTAAGGGAAACAAAGAACAATAGGTCTAATTGTATTAAGTGAAAAGATTTCTGTTTGATAAACAATTATAAACAGGTATCAACCTGGAAAAATAGAGTCACAATAACTTAGAGAAGTAATTAATTTTTATATTCTACAAAGAACTCTTGCAAATTAACAAGAAAAACACAGGAAACTTAACAGGGCACGGGCAGAGGATATATGTAGTCAATTCACAGGTGAGATTCTCAAACTCAGATTAATGCAATCAGATAAATGCAGTTAAAATAGTGCACAGAACCTAATACGACCATAAGAATAGAGGAGTAATATAAATGTAATTAACATGAGGGTTGATGATGTTGTGAGCAAATGAGAAATTTTGTGCACTGCTGGTGGAAGAGGAGACTAAAACAGTCACGCAGGAAAGCTATCTGGTATATGCCCTAGGACCCATGGCCCCTCTCCTAGATAATATCCGAAAGACCTGCTTATAGGAGATCATAGGTAGACATTTATAAGGATATTCCCATCTATGTTATTGGGTAGCTAAGAGTTGGAGGCAATCCAGGGGCCTGTTCTTGGACACAATGGATAACGTGGTGTGGACACAGCACCGGGCACGCTTGGCACCAGTGAGCAAATATACTAGATGTACAGTCATATGGACAGATCTTAAAAGACAGTGTTGAGTAAAAAAAAAAAAAAAAAAAAAAAGAACCAGGGCAAGTTCCAATGCCATATACACCAATTAAAACACAAAATAACACTATGTTCTACAAAGAAACATAACTTATCCAAGGGCTTTTATCAAACACATTGAAGTGGATGCCTAGGGGAAGAAGGGAATAGGAGAGATCAGGGATAAAAAGGAAAAATCAATAGAATGGGAGTGATGATTCCTATGGAACAATGATGCTAATATGCTGTAACTTCAGATCTTTCTACACCTAAAATATTAGAAATAATAGTTTAAGGCGGGGGAGGGGCTCTTCTCTCTAAACCATGCCAGACTTACAGAACAAGTCCCCAGGGGAAGCCACTTTTCCTGTCATGTCGGTTAGAAAATGTGAAGTGTTGACAGGTACCTAATGTCCTCTGATTCTGTAAAACACTCTGAGAGTTAGAACAGAAGCAGGGTAACCTGCATCTTGAAAAGGCCTCTTAAAGTAAATCCACTTAAAATGGGAACTAAAATGTCATTTCAAGTAGTGAAAAAAAAAATTAGAACAGCATCTTTTGATGCTTCAAAAGTACAACAGAACATTTCAAAGATATGTTTTATCTCCTACTTTAAAAAACCGCATTTTTAATGCAACAGAGCTGCTAACCGTGCCACAAATACTGGTTGGATGAACGAATGAACAAATGATGACCAGCTCTTAGAAAGAACAAAGGATGGATGAATCAAGAGTTACTTTTTTCTCCAGAGTTTTCCATCATTCTTTGTCTCAATTTTTAACTGGTTTATTTAACTCTCAAGATGTTCTGGTTTTGCTGAGCTTGCCTGGGACCCTGGCGATGCTCCAACTTCACATTTATGAGCTTTGTGAAAATCTGCATATTCACAGGTAGGATGCTTTCTCTTTGCAGTTGATCTGCATTGTATTTGGCTCAAAGGCATGCATGGGGACATTTTGATGGGAACCATTCTCCATAACTGATCATTGAGAAGTGACCTTTGGATCCTTCTGTTCTCTTCTGCTCACCATGCAACTCTGTTCCTCTGAGAACTCAATAAATGCTCAGGTTACAGAGATATTTGCCACTAGCTCCACTTTGCAGGTAAGAAAACTGAGGCTCACAGAGGTGAAAACCACAGAAAGCACAATGGGATGCAGCCTATTCACTCTTCCGATCCTTAAGCAACACTCTCGGGGGGTTTCTGTCATTGGTCCCACTTTATAGACATGGTGCCATTGAGGCTCAGAGAGATTAACTAACCATGAGGAGTCTTAATAAGTAGACTGCAATTTGAACACAGGCCAATTTGGGACTTTCACTTCCTCTGCCTCCTCTGATTTCTCAACTCTTAATTTTTTTCCTTTTTTTTTTTTTTTTGGTTGTAGTAAAATGCATGTAACATAAATTTACCATCTTAATAATTTGAAAGAGTACAAGTTCAATAAAATTAAATATTGCTGTGTGACCACCATCCACCCATCTCCATAACTTTTTTCATTTTATGAAAATGAAACTCTATACACTTTAAACAATAAGTCCCAAATCTCCTCCCCTTTCAGCTCCCTGCAACCACCATTCTACTTTCTGCCCCTACGATTTTGGCTACTCGAAGCAGTAAGTGGTGAAACCATATATATTTGTCTTCTTATGATTGGCTTATTTCACTTAGCATACTGTCCTAAAGGTTCATCCATACTGTAGTATATTCCAGAATGTCCTCTCTTTTTAAGACTGTATAATACTCCATTGTATGTGTATATTCTTCTATCAATGGACATTTGGGTGGTTTCTACATTTTGGCCATTGTGAATAATGCTGCTATGAACATGGGTATATGAATATCTCTCTGACACCGTGTTTTCAGTTTTTTTGGTTACATGCCCGCAAGTGGGATTGCTGGGTCATAGGGTAGTTCTGGTTTTAATTTTTTGAGGATCTTCTACACTGTTTTCCACAGCAGCTGTGCCATTACCTTCCCGCCAGCAGTGTTTAAGGATCCTCTTTTCTCCACATCCTGACCAACACTTGTTGTTCTCTAATATCTTGATAGTAGCCAGACTGATGGTATTAGGAGTATCTCATTAGAGTTTTGATTTGCATTTCCCTAATGATCAGTGAGGTTGAGCATCTTTTCATGGACTTAATGGCCATTCATACATCTTCTTTGGAGAAATGTCTGAATAAGTCCTTTGCCCACCTTTACTTGGTTTCTTTGGTTTTGTTGTTATCAAGTTTGAGGAACTCTCTATATATACTGGAAATTACTCCCTTATCAGTTATATGATTGACAAGTATCTTTGCCCATTCTGTGTTGCCTTTTTGCTTTATTGAGCATGTCTTTTGGTACACACAGTTTTAAAATATTCACAAAGATTAATTTGTCTTCAACTTTTAATTTTTTAAAAAGATTTTATTTATTTGAAAGAGAGAAAGACAATGAGCAGGGGGGAGGGTCAGAAGAAGAGGAAGAAACAGACTCCCTGCTGAGCAGGGAGCCCAATGAGGGGCTCAATCACAGGACCCTGGATCATGACCTCAGTTGAAGGCAGACAGTTCATTGAATGAGCCTCCCAGGTGCCCCTCAACTTTTAATTCTTTTTCACAATCTCATTCCTGCCCTCTTCTCACCACCATTTCCTTTTCAGCTTTTTGGAAAGTTTGGAGAAACAGCATGGTTAAAAATCATCTCTCTGATGACAGATCCCAGCTTGGCATTTTCACAAGGTCATACAGTGTAAGTGCCATTATTTCTAAGTCTTTATTGATATCACCCTGCATATGCGTTATAGCCTGGGTCCTCCACACTCCAAATGTAGATTCTGAAATGAGGACTTGAATGTAGTTGATTTATCTAGGAGGTGATTCCGAAAAGTAGGAGTGAGGGAGGGTGGGACTTGGTAAAAGGAAAAGCTACTAGAAAATTGTCATGTTGAGGTCATCCCTATGGGCAACTAGAGTTAAAGTCCCCAGTAGACACTCTTGGGGGCCTATGATGCTTCTCAGACCTGTGGGTCTCTACTTTAATTAGCTCCTACCTTCCATGGATTGACACTCTCCTGCATGTTTGGGCGGTGCATGATGGGTGCTGAGGTGACCCTGGATTCCCCAGCAGAGAGGAAGACTTACCCCCCTGTTCCTGATTGTGCTGCCTAAAGATGGCCATCAGCTATCAGCTTTCCTGGGGATGACTCAGAGAAGGAAAACTGCCTCATCCAAGGACACACTTCCTTCCAGGGGAGCCCACAGTCTGTCAATGCTGGGATGTAAAGGCCTGACCCAGCCCCCCAGATTGGGCAGCTCTACAAGCTCATCACAGGTCCAGAGCATGCTGAAGGCTCAGCTCAATGTCTCCTTGGGACTGCATCATGGCTGGCTTCTTCTTCTGCCTCCACCTTCCTACGTAATGTTCCTTCCAGCAAGCCAGACCTGGCACCGCCTGTCTATACACCATGTGTGGAACCCCCTCCTTGGGGCAAGAGAGGCCCCAGAGAAGTAAGTGGAAAACACACAGCTTATGGAGGGGTGTTGCAGGCCAAAGAGGCAAGGAGACCCACAGCTCACCAGGGTTATAACTGCACTCCAGGCTTATAGGGGCAAGAGGTGGGACCCAAGGGACATCTGCTACCACATGAGTCAGAGCTGATTCCTAAACTGTCAAATAAATCTGGGTCTTGCCCTACTGAAGTTTAATGATAGTAATAATTCATTGCCATTGTTTTTGAGCACCTCAATATGTCCAGGTAAAATGATGTTAATGGGAAGGAGAAGTAGAAAGTTATAACATCAAGAATAGTCATGATGAGAACAGACAGAGGCTAAGGACACACTGGCCACTGAACCAAAGACAAAAGTCCTGTTCCTTTCATAAGCCCAGTAGCTGACTTCCCATCTAGTGCCTTCAGTCCTCCAGGCCAGCCCCTCCTGTGATGCTGGTAGAAGCTGGAATCATCACTCCATTGCTACCCTCCAAGTGCTGCATGGAGAGTGCCTCATCACCAAGGAGAGCCTGCACCCAGCTCTATTCCACCTTAGTCACCGAGACGAGTTGAGACCCATAATCAGAGGAAGCAAAAATACTTCTGTCCATACTGCCAAGGGAATCTAAAGTGGTGCCAGAAGGAAGGTTGTGGGGAGCTGAGACATGAGCAAAGAAGAAGGGCTGAGAACAACATTACTAATCTCAATTCTGTGCTCACCTGGGCCTTTACCTATGCACGATGCTCTGTTTTGTTTTGTTTCAATCCCTGTTTCAGGATATTCTACAGTTTATTTAAAAGAACTCTCCAGAGGGAAAACTAGAAGGAAAGAAGACAGCAAGGCTGACACTCTAATAGGGGATACAGGAATTTTCCTTTATTTACCTAAGAACAAAATACAAGAAAAGATCAGAATGGTGAAGAAAATAGTTGCAGTAAAGATGGTGGAAACACTGGCTGGTCTGAAAAGATGCTGAAGGAACTTCAGAATAACTGAATTTTGTACTCAAGGTACTTAGTCCCCTGACAGAGGCTACTGGCTCCTTCCTAATGAATATTTATGAAGTCTGGGGGTCTGAAAGTCCAAAAATGCTCCAAATTATATCTGGGGAAAGAGAGAGTCACTTAATAAGACAACAAAGTTGAATAATTGTGGAAGGCCATGCAAAATATCTAGTGGCACCTCCAGTCCTGGTCTTTTGGCATAGAGCCAAGCAGAGTGGCATGTTCAACCTTTTTCTTCCCTCCCTAATGGAAATTAACATAACAGTATTAAGGAGAAGGAATTTTTGCAGACCCCTGAGTACCTGACTTGGCAAAAGTGAGACTCAGAATTTCCACAGCAAAGTGAGTGGCAATGGAAGATTCTGTCAGACTAGGTACTGGGTTTAATGAAGTCACCACCCCATAGCTAAAGGAAAGCATCATTGAGAATTCTCTGGATTGTCCAGAAGAAAAAGACAAAATTATGTGGTTGTCATGTCACTGCCATTTACCTTTAACCTATTCTCCAATTTACCTAACTGAGAGAGGCTTTGATTGGATTAGTCTGGCAATATCATCGCTACCAGATCCTTCTTTATTGAAGTCAATTAAGCTGCCAACAATTCCTGTGAGACTGTGAAATTCTGGAGGGTGGGGACCATGTCCTCTTCTCTTGTGTCTGTGCTTAGCATATAACATATGCTCAGTGTCTGTTGGCTGAATGGGTAAAAGGAGCTAAAGGTTGCTGATATGAATACTCAACCTTCATAATTCTCCTTCTTGCCCATCTGTCCTTCTTCCTATTTCCTAACCACAAATGCCTCAGGGGCTTGTTTCTTAAGACCATATTAGTTGCCATTGGGATTTGCTTTTGGCCTGGATTTTCCAGATAATCGTATCCAAGAACTCTCCAAAATAAGAGGTTAGTGGGAAATAAAGAACAGAAATGAATGGCACTGATATTCCAACAGAAGAATCCTAAGCAATTAGAATAAAAATGCAGGAGGAAAGGCAGAGAGAGTGTGGAGCAGAGGGGGATCCAGTAACACTGGTTTTGTAAAATTTAATAAAACGTATAATTGACCCTCATTAGATTTATTCACATTACAAAGAGAAAGCTGTTTGCTAATGAGAAAAGCTTTATTCCCCAAATTTCAGATCACGAATTCATTTCCCCTCTTCCTTGCTGGTTTGGCACATTTTTAAATGGCTTGGTTAAAACAATTATTAATCCTAAATTAAATATCCATGACAATTAATCCCCCAAGAGCCAAGGAAAGTTGCTATTGCTTCCTACCTCATTTTCTCTGTGACCAAGTTGTTACTTGTTCTCTCTAATGCTGCTTGCGAGCTTTATTAAAGCAGAAGAAATACACTCTAGGTTAAAGGGGAGAAAATAAATAAAAATAAAATAGAGACAGTGAAAATGTTTGTTAATTAGGCCACAGGCGGGCATTTTTAGCTTTGTTTTACTGTGTACTTCTTATTAAGGATTAAATTTAAAATTGAAAGGGCAAAATGTTTATTATTAGCTGTATACCTCATCTGTGAAATATGAATAAAAATTATACCTCATAAACTGTTGCAAGGCTCAAATGAGTTAGTCCATGTAAATTGTTTAGAACAGTTCAGACCACCCCACAAGGCCTGGTCCATGCCAGCTGTTATCATTATTCCTCCTGTGTGTTCCTTCCAGGGACTTTGGTTATTATTTTGACATTATGTCAAATAATATTTTTTAAAATATCTGTTCAACATTTAATTTGGAGAGACTCTGAAAAACTAATCCTCTCTCTTTTTGAGATTTATTTATTTTAGAGAGAGAGAGAAAGAAAGAGAGGGAGTGAGCAGGAAGAAGGGCAGAGGGAGGGGAAGAGAGAGAATCCCTGAGAGGACTCCCTACTGAGCACAGAGCCCAATGCAGGGCTTAATCCCAGAACCGTAAGATTACAACCTGAGCCAAAATCAGGAGTTGGCTACTTAACTACCTGAGCAACCCAGGCACCCAAAACTAATTTTCTTTAAAAAAAACACATATTTTCTTCTGTTTGAAATAAAAGTAATTACAAACCTTCCTCTACCTACTGATCATAAGTTGAAAATATCATTACATCAAAAATGCATTTAATACCCCAAACCTACCAAACATCATAGCTTAGCCAAGCTCATCTTAAATGGGCTCTGAATACTTACATTAATTTCTGTTGTGGAAAATAATCTAACACAAAGTCTGTTTTATAATGAAAGGTTGACTGTCTCATGTAATTTACTGAATACTGTACTGAAAGTGACAAACAGAATGGCTCTAAGTGTGATTTATTGAGAGCATTTCATCCTAAAGCAAAAGATACACATTCTTCTCTAGTACACATGGGACAAAATAGATCACATACTGGGTCACAAATCCGGTCTCAACTGGTTCTAAAAGACTGGGATTATTCCCTGCATATTTTGGATCACAATGCTTTGAAATGAACTCAATCACAAGAAGAAATTTGGAAAGAGCCAAACACATGGAGGCTAAAGAGCATCCTACTAACGAATAAAGGGGCCAACCAGTAAGTTAAAGAATTATTTAAAAAAATTCATGGAAACAAATGAAAATGAAAACACAACTGTTCAAAACCTTTGGGATACAGAAAAGGTGGTCCTAAGAAGACCTTTCTTTCTCAAGAAAAAAGAAAGGTCTCAAATACACAACCTAACCTTACATCTAAAGGAGCTGGAGAAAGAACAGCAAATGAAACCCATCAGGAGAAGAGAATTAATAAAGATCAGAGCAGAAATCAATGAAATAGAAACCAAAAGAACAGTAGAACAGATCAACAAAACTAGGAGCTAGTTCTTTGAAAGAATTAATAAGATTGATAAACCCCTAGCCAGACTTATCAAAAAGAAAAGAGAAAGGACCCAAATAAATAAAATCATGAATGAAAGAGGAGAGATCACAACCCACACCAAAGAAATACAAACAATTATAAGAACATATTATGAGAAATCATATGCCAACAAATTAAGCAATCTGGAAGAAATGGATGCATTCCTAGAGACATATAAACTACCAAAACTAAACCAGGAAAAAATAGAAAACCTGAACAGACCCATAACCAGCAAGGAAATTGAAGCAGTAATAAAAAAAAAAATCTCCTAGCAAACAAGAGTCCAGGGCCAGATGGCTTCCCAGGGGAATTCTGCCAAACATTTATAGAAGAATTAATACCTATTCTTCTGAAGCTGTTTCAAAAAATAGAAATGGAAGGAAAACTTCTAAACTTGCTTTATGAGGCCAGCATTACCTTGATCCCAAAACCAGACAAAGACCCCACCAAAAAGAATTACAGACCAATATCCCTGATGAACGTGGATGCCAAAATTTTCACAAAGATACTAGCCAATGGGATCCAACACTACTTTAAATCACACCACCAAGTGGGATTTATTCCCTGGGCTGCAAGGGTGGTTCTACATCTGCAAATCAATCAATGTGACATACTACATTAATAAAAGAAAGGACAAGAACCATATGATTCTCTCAATAGATACAGAAAAATCATTTGGCAAAAATACAGCATTCTTTCTTGATGAAAACTCTTCACAATGTAGGAATAGAGGAAAAATACCTCAATATCATAAAGGCCATCTACAAAAAGCGAATATCATAATCAATGGAGAAAAATTGAGAGCTTTTCCCCTAAGGTCAGGAACACACAAGGTATGTCCACTATCACCACTGTTGTTCAACATAGTACTAGAAGTCCTAGCCTCAGCAATCAGACAACAACAAGAAACAAAAGGCATCCAAATCAGCAAAGAAGATGTCAAACTCTTACTCTTTGCAGATGACATGATACTCTATGGGGAAAAATCAAAAGACCCCCAAATTGCTAGAACTCATACAGGAATTTAGCAAAGTGGTAGGATATAAAATCAATACACAGAAATCAGTTGCATTTCTATTTACTAATAATGAGACAGAAGAAAGAGAAATCCCATTTACAATTGCACCAAAAACCATAATATACTTAGAAATAAACCTAACCAAAGAGGCAAAGGATCTGGATCTGTACTGAGAAAACTATAGAAACCTCATGAAAGAAACTGAGGAAAACACAAAGAAATGGAAAAACATTCCATGCTCATGGGTTGGAAAAACAAATATTGTTAAAATGTCTATACTACATCTGAAACTAATAATGTACTATGTGTAGGCTAGTTGAATTTAAATTTTAAAAATATGCTACCTAAAGCAATCTACACATTCAAAGCAATCCTTATCAAAATACCATCAACTTTTTTATAGAACTGGAACAAATGATTCTAAAATTTGTATAAAACCAGAAAAGACCCTGACTAGCCAAAGGAATGATGAATAAGAAAACCAAAGCTGGTGGCATCACAACCCCAGACCTCAGGCTCTATTACAAAGCTGTAATCATAAAGACAGTATGGTATTGGCATAAAAACAGACACTTAGATCAGTGGAACAGAAGAGAGAACCCAGAAATGGACCCTCAACTCTATGGTTAACTAATCTTTGACAAAGCAGGAAAGAATATCCAGTAGAAAGACACAGTCTCTTCAACAAATGTTGTTGGGCAAATTGGACAGCCACATGCAGAAGAATGAAATTGGACCATTCCTTGATACTATACACAAAAATAGACACAAAATGGATGAAAGACCTAAATGTGAGACAGGAATATATCAAAATCCTAGAGGAGAACACAGGCAGCAACCTCTTTGACATCGGCCGCAGCAACTTCTTGCTAGACACGTCTCCAAAGGCAAGGGAAACAAAGGCAAAAATGAACTATTGGGACTTCATTAAGATAAAAAGCTTTTGAACACCAAAGTAATCAGTCAACAAAACCAAAAGACAGCTGACAGAATGGGAGAAGATATTTGCAAATGGCATATCAGATAAAAGGCTAGTATCCAAAACCGATGAAGAGCTTATCAAACTCAATACCCAAAGAACAAATAATCCAATCAAGAAAAGGGCAGAAGACATGGAACAGACAGTTCTGCAAAGACTTCCAAATGGCCAACAGATACATGAAAAAATGCTCAACATCACTGGGCATCAGTAAAATGCAATTCAAAACCACAATGTGATACCACCTCACACCAGTCAGAATGGCTAAAATTAGCAAGTCAGGAAATGACAGATGTTGGTGAGTATATGTGAAGAAAGGGGAGCCCTCCTACACTGTTGGTGGGAATGCAAGCTGGTGCAGCCACTCTGGAAAAGAGTATGGAGTTTCCTCAAAAAAGTTGAAAAAAGAGCTACCTTATGACCCAGGAATTGCACTACTGGGTATTTACCCCAAAGATACAAATGTAGTGATCCAAAGGGGCACATGCACCCCAGTGTTTATAGCAGAAATGTCCACAAAAGCAAACTATGGAAAGAGCCTAGATATCCATTGGCAGATGAATGGATAAAGAAGATGTGGTTTATATATGTACAATGGAATATTACTCAACAAAAAAATGAAATCTTGCCATTTGCAGTGACATGGATGGAACTAGAGGGTACTATGCTAATCGAAATAAGTTAATCAGAGAAAGACAATTATCATATGATCTCACTGATGTGTGGAATTTAGGAAACAAAACAGAGGATCACAGGGGAAGGGAGGAAAAAATAAGACAAAACCAGAGAGGAAGACAAACCTTAAGAGACTCTTAATCATAGAAAACAAACTGAAGGTTGCTGGAGGAGTTGGGGTGGAGGAATGGGGTAACTGGGTGATGGACATTTAGGAGGGCACATGATGTAATGAGCATTGTGTATTCTATAAGACTGATGAACACTGACCTGTACTTCTGAAACCAATAATACATTATATGCTAATTAATTGAATTTAAATTTTTTTAAAAATGGCTGTAAGTATATCGGTTGTTGACCCTCCTGACAGTGTGGGTGACTCCAGATCTGTGCTCACTGCTGCTGTTCAGCATCATGTGAGAGGATCATGCATATCACTAACCTGTGGAAAGATCCAAGTTCAAAATCTGGAGTACAGTTTCTTCAGAATGCATATCACTTTCACGCCATCATAAAGTTGAAAAACTGTAAGTTGAACCATCGTAAATCAGAGACAGTATTTGTTCTATGCAATTTTTTGGACCAGAAAAACTGGGCAGCATTTGAAATGTTTTAACTATTTAGATCATAAACCATTCTTTCTGTTATACATTTTTCTGTTTCAAAAATTCAACAACATTAGCTGCTAAATTCAACGATAGCCAGCTGATTAGACTTGCCCATGGTGTGTCCACCTCTTATGAGTCAATGACAGAGATGCACAACAGAGTACAGCCGGTCTTGCTCACATGTTCCTCTTTGTGGGTTTTAACAAACCTAGACAGAGTTAGACTGGCATTAAGCTATCTTATTTCCATTTGAGGACATCTATCTTTTTCCCTCCAAAGGAAGTCTAATTTACATTTTTCTAGTCACACACAGGATGCTATATCTAGAAGACCCAGTCAATGGACAGCACATTCTCTAGGGTGTATTTCAGTACTCCTTACCAACTTCACCTCTGATCAGGTGTCCTCATGGACCATGCTTTAACCTCAGATGACCACCCAACCAATTCCTGCTTCATTCACGTTCTTTTCAGGTTCTCCTTCTAGTTGTCTTGTTATTTCTGCAGAACCCTCAAGTTATTTAAATAGGGCCAGTGCAGCCTGTGGGAAAGCAAGGAGAGGAATTTAGAGGTTCAGAGAACCAGCAAGTAGGAGATCAGGGTTTCCCATTTCAGATTTTACTCTGATCTGGAAATGAGTTGCCCTTTGGGTTCAGTACAATCTGTGCCATTTATCTGCCAGTCTCTCCAAGGTAAACTAGAACATCTCCCTGCAGATAGTCACCCTGATCGTGAACTGGACAATTTCTATCCTTGTCTCATTTTTATCTTCACAGCCACTTCGTGACATAGGTATCTATCTGTACAGCTCAGAGACACCCAAGTAGAGTGGTTTTGCCAAATAAGAGTTTTATTTCTCTCACGTGACACAAAGTCCAAGTCAAGTAGCAGCCCAAGGCTGGTAGAGCTGCTTGAAGAGTTAATTACTAGGAACCCAAGACCCTGCTCTACCACCATTCCAGAGCATGTGCCTTCCATCCTCACTGTCACAAGATGGCTGCCCCTTCTTCGAGAACAGCATTTCTGTCCCAGACAAGAAGAAAGGGAAGGGCAGAGAGTAAAAGTCATGTACCAGCTGAGTCTGGTCCTTTTTATAAGGAAAGCTATAGCTCTCCTTGGAGCCACCCCAGCAGGCTTCTGGCCACCTCTCATTGGCAGGGACTAGCCATTTGGTCACCACTGGGTGAAGGGAGCCTGGGCAGGGGAGCACTTTATCTCAGTCATTGCCTCTCCAAATAAGACCGTGTTTCACTGGCAAGAACTAAGAGGGAATGGAAGTAGAGGAGGAGCAGTATCTGCCTCAGTACTGTTACTCCTGTTTTACTGATAAGGAAACAGCTTTGAAGAAGCTTCAAGGCCTGCTCAAGACCGTGCACCTGGTCAGTGAAAGAGCCAGACTTCCCTTCCAGATCCTCCATCTGTGCACAGGCCTGTGTGCAGTGGTACCATGAGCAGGAGCAAGGAAGAGCTAGCTCTTGTTCCTCCTGTACCATGATAGAGACATAGTTGGAATTCAAATGTAAGAAATGATTTATTTTTTTGTATTTCTGAGTAATATCTTTCATTTACTTGCCAGTGATGTGGATATAATTTGTATTTCACCCGTTTTACTAACAGAAAAAAAGTTCAAGTGACTTAATCCAACTATTTACTAAGTCAGTGGTGGAACTGGGAATAGTGCCAGATTCATGAGGAGTTGAAGGGAGATGAGCATTCCACCCTGTTGGATACACTACATACTCTATGAGAGAAATCCTAGAAAAATCAAAGAGATAGAATACCTCTGGGATTGCTAAACAACATCTCCATCATGCTTCTTTAATGAGATTGTCTCAAGAATTTAAAATTTCTTCCAGAGCTGCTGGACATGAGTCTGTGACCATTCAGAACTGAGAGATGCTCTGGCAGATGGGCAGGAGTATTATTTGGTTCTTTCTTCAGGGGCAGTGTACAATATACTGGCTGGAAGGAGGTTGCTGCCAGCCTTGTGAGCCATCTATACTTACCAGTTCATTGCAGTGTCTTCTTCACCGCGTGCTATATATAAGAATAACCTTAGATGCTAGTTAGGTCAAAAGAGTCATAAAATCCAAATGCAAACCTATATAAGTTATTGGTATGTAAAGATCAACCCATGGCCAAAAATACTGTTCTACTCTAACTTAGTCACTCCCACTGCCTACCTTATTCTAGGCCTTTGCTTAGGTCTTCTGCTGGACCTGACCTTTCTCCTTACCTCAACCTCCCCGAGTAGCCTCTTTGCATCTTTCTAGCCCCAGGTTAGCCATCCCTTGTCCTGTAGGACAGAATTAGGATTCCTTCCAAAGGGCTCTCATAGTCCAAAGTCAGAACCAGCCACACTGCATGGTGAGGAGATAACTAGGATGATCATATTATTTACTGGGTAAACTGGAACCCTTAGGAAGGAATGGCAAAGCTATTCATAATTACACAAGAACAACCAGCATAGACAAGGCCATGTGCTCAACCCTGCTGACTTCAGAGATGTTAAAATATGAACATAAAAAAGGATACATCTTTTAATCAGTGAAATATGGCATTTAACTTTTCAGATTGTCTGGACAAGTGAACACAGTGTCTTCCATGGCCTTTGTGCATATTCTATTGTTATTTGCTGTTTTGTTTTGTTTTGTTTTGTTTTCTTAAGTGATAGAACCTCACTCACATGGGTGAGTGCCTGGGGAAGCAACCACTTTGGTGCACTGCCTACAGGAGTGGAACTTGGTCAATGTATCTGGAAGATTCCTGACACCGTGTGTCAAATGCCTTAAAATCATTCCTACTCTTAGACTCAAAATTTCTATCTCTGGGAATCTATCTTATAAAAATATTCAATGTTTTGCAAAAAAAAATTTTTTTCATATTCATCATAGCATTAGTAATAAACAGGAACTAATTTAAATATTCAGCCAATAAAGTAGGTTAAGTAAATTATGGTTTGTAGATAGACTATATGAGCCATTGAAAAACTATTGTAGAAGTTGATTTAATGACATTTTGTTAAGCAAAGATTTACAAAATAATTCAGACAGTTCATTTTAATTTATAAAATATTTGTAAAAAGAGACCTATAGATGTTTTTTCTATATGTCAGAAAAAGATGAAAGGAGATATACACCAAAAATTGTTTATGGCAATTTGTTTTTCCCTGTATGCTTTTTAATATTTTCCAAATTAAATTTAAGTAAGATTATAAAAAATGGACCAAATGTGTACTTTTATATAAAAAATTTTAGGTAGTGGGAAGTGCTCCGGCCGGAGCGGAAGTGCACGCCTACGGCCTGCAGCAGTTTCGCGATGGTGGGCGGCAGTGGGATGGGGGGCGGCCTCCTGGAGAACGCTAATCCGCTCATTTACGAGCGCTCTGGGGAGCGACCGGTGACCGAGGGCGAGGAGGACGAGCAGGTTCCAGACAGCATCGATGCACGCGAGATCTTCGATCTGATTCGCTCCATCAATGACCCGGAGCATCCACTGACACTGGAAGAATTGAACGTAGTGGAGCAAGTCCGGGTTCAGGTGAGCGACCCCGAGAGTACGGTGGCTGTGGCCTTCACACCCACCATTCCACACTGCAGCATGGCCACTCTTATCGGCCTGTCCATCAAAGTCATGCTTCTTCGATCCCTTCCCCAGCGTTTCAAGATGGATGTGCACATTACACCAGGAACTCATGCCTCGGAGCATGCAGTGAACAAGCAGCTTGCCGATAAGGAACGGGTAGCAGCTGCTCTAGAGAATACCCACCTGCTGGAGGTTGTGAACCAGTGCCTGTCAGCCCGCTCCTGAGCCTGGCTTTTTGCCTCCAGTCACACCCAGGGCTCATGGCCTTGTTTTTTTGAATCACTGACAACGAGTCATTAAACTAACACTTTATATTTTGTAATAAACCCTTAATTTATATTCAAAAAAAATTTTTTTTAGGTAGTGTTTCTGTGTTTCTGTACTTCATCTGACTCTAAGAAAAGAGACATGCTTTTGAAACACATTCTCCCCAAAACTGGAAGCTAGTTTGGGGTAACAAAGCCAAGCATCTTGTCTGGCAAAACATATTTTCTTTTTGGCATATGAAGAGCCAATTTTGTACATAAGATCATACTGTTCTTCTAAAGAATGTTTCTAAAGAGAAAGAATAGGTTTTCCTATTCTTTTTCATGCAGCTGTACTGAACTAGACTCAGAGTAAATATCTACAAAACTGTGCATCTTTCAGGAGAAAAGCTGACTCCCTCCAGGATTTGGTTCTCAAGATCTCAGCCACCTGGCAGAATGGTGATGTCACACCATGGTCAATGGCAGCAAGGGGAGCAGCTTTTCCAGCACTGGTCCCAATGCCTTAGCCTCAAACCTCTTGAACATCAGAGAATCTGTACTGAACAGCACAAAGCAAAATGTAGGATAACTGTTTCTATGTTCAGGTAATTTCTCGTTGTCTTTCACTTCTACCCTTCCATATGCAGTTCTGAAAGTTCAGGGCTGGAAGATCTCAAACTATATTCCCAGGCTTCCTGCTGCAGGCACCATGTTACACTTGGCCAACAGAGACATCAGCTGGAGATCAGATAGAATGAAGAAAAGAGAAGCTATCTGCTCTGGTTTCTGTACAGATGACATGATAGCAATTGGAAAGGATTATTCCAGATTCAGCAGTGAAGCCCCAACAGCCTTTTTCTGTAGTTTAAGCAAGCCCTGGTCTAGGAATGCTCAGCATCTTGCCAGCACAGCAGCATGTGCAAACTCATGGGTTCTATCCCAAAGGCACAAGTAGTTTCTGATCTCAGGGTATACAATCCGTCTTTCCCCATTGTTCTTCCAGCCCTCCCAGTGCTTCTGTAACCAATTTTCTTAAAACAACAACAACAAAACAAACAAAACACACACCAAAAAAAAAAAAAAACCAAAAAATTCAGTTAACATTTGTCCTCACACTTAGTTACAAAGAAAAGATCTACTCTCTTAGCAACGTTCAAATGTGCAATACAATATTAACTATAATCACCACGCTGTATATTACATCCTCATGACTTACTTATTTTACAGCTGAAATTTTGTACATTTTGACCCTCTTATCCCATTTCACCTATCCCCCCTCAAAAAACTCCCCATCTCTGGCAACCACCAATCTGTTCTCTGGATCTATTACCTTGGTTTTTGTTAGTTTGTTTGTTTTAGATTCCACTTATTAGTCAGGTCATATGGTATTTGTTTTTCTCTGACTTATTTCACTTAGCATAATCCTCACCCATGTTGTCTTTAATGGCAAAATTTCATCCTTTATTATAGCTGAATATTATTCCATTTCTACCTTCTTTATCCATTCATCCATTGATGTATACTTAGTTTGTTTCCGTATCTTCGCTATTGTAAATTCTGCTACCATGAACATGCAGGTACAGATACCTTATCAAATTAGTTTCCATTTTCTTGGCTGTACCAATTTATATTCCTACCAACAGTATACAAGGGTTCCCTTTTCTTCACATCCTCACCAACACTTATTATTCCCTGTCTTTTTGATAATAGTTATTCCAACAGGTATGGGATAATATTTCATTGTGGTTTTGCTCTGCATTTCCTTGGTGGTTAGTGATGCTGAGTACCTTTTCATGTACCTGTTGGCCATCTGAATGTCTTCTTAGGAAAAATGTCTATTCGGGTCCTCTGCCCATTTTTTTTATTGGATCCTTTTTTTGCTATTGTATGAGTTGTATGAGTTCTTTATATATTTTGGTTATAAACTCCTTACCAGATATATGATTTGTAAATATTCTCTCCTATCAGTAGGTTTCCTTTTCATTTTATTGATGATTTCCTTTGCTGTGTGAACTTTCTGTACTAAGTTCTCTTTTTGAACTACCTGGATAATTTTCATATTGTTGACTGGACCATGAATGATATACTGTAATAGTTCAGATGACCAGATTCAGGGTGTTTATATTTTAACATTCTGGAAATTCATACTTCAATGCCTTCCAAGAAGTTGGAAAGCCTACTTGGAAAATCTCCCACCTCCCCCCTATTTTAAATGCTTTTTGCCTTTGAGATGGGAGAAAAACCTTGCTGTGGCAACTGTTGGATATATAAAGGTCCACAGGCGATAAAGTGTCTGAAAAGCTATGACCAGGCTGCAACTATCCATAGTTACCCCCACTTCCTCCCTAAGACCCAGAAAAAGCCTGGACAAAAAAATACACCCATCACTGATATCCAAATGAAGTATGCTCAAGGATAGCTGGGAGCCACCACAGGATTTTTTTTTTTTTTTTTTATTGGTTGGAGAGGGGTGGCATGTCCTGGGAAAGAGGGAGAGGAAGGGCTTACAGAGGAAGATGTAGAAGCTTAGGAGGTTTGAGCAGTGAAAATGGAAGTGAGGGAGCAATCTTTTGGGACACTCTGGAGGCCTAGTACCCCTAACAAGGAGAGTTAGTTAATAAATCCTCTGAGTTTGGATTATTTGGGAGATTTAGATTGGAATTCCTCCTAAAAGCATCGTTAAAACACCACCAGAGGTCACTTTCCATTTAGGAACTTACAGAAAAACTAACAAAGCAGTATTTTCAAAAGGGTAACCTCCCTTGCCCCCAACACACACACGTTGTGTTGACTCCTGGTGGACTGGAAAGTATCCCATTTCCCTCAGACTGGTAGGCTAGAGAAACCCCAAGTTGGAGTCCCTTCCTTTTTCCCCCTGTCCAAGGGACAGTGTGGGGCACCCACAGTTCTGTGGGACAGAAAGGAAGGGCCTGGAACAAGAGCTGTGTTCCAATATTGGGGTAACTGAGGTCCAGTTCCTAGGCTTAGTCATTTCTATATCCCAGCAGAGCAACATATAGTCAGCACTCAATAAATATTTATTGACTCAAATTTGGTTTGCACTTTGCGTATGCCACCCCCTTTGCATCTTCTCTGCAAGTCTACCAACTGGAAAACACTTTGCAATTCTGTTTCTGAGCCAATACACACCATCATTTCTTTTACAAACCTTCTGGGACTTGGATTAGTTTTGAGAAATCCACTAGCATTAGGGAGTCCTATGAAAGGGTGTGAGGATAAAGAAAGACAGCTACTGATCAATATATTTTTGCTGACTGTTGTGCAGCTTGGATGTTAACTAGTACCAAGTAAGCAGGCCTCATCAGATGTGTAATGGCAATGAAGTGGCTCACTTCTTGGGTGAGACTAACTTGAAATTTCTTTAGAAGAGAGAGGGTATGAGATGAGCTTTTCCTTCTGAGAAGTAAATTGGCAGGGTTTACTAATTAAAGTTAAAAGCAAATGTCTGAGTCACACTTCCTGGCTTTCTGGCTCCTTCCTTTTGGTCTCCCACTTATTTCTAAAACATGTGCTGCTCCTCTGGAAAACATTGCAGATAACACATTTGACACTAATGCAGACACTAATGATTTTAAGTTTTTCCAACCAAATCTGAGAGTTTGTGATACAAATAAATATGTGCTTTGGGCTGTGATTCTTCCAGTTAAGTTCTTCGGAATTCTGCACACTTGTTTTTCCCTTTTTCCTCTAAAGCATAAAGGTTTTCACAAGTGCAGGAGGTATGCATTGTGGGAGAGGATGATTTGGGAATTCATTGAACTCCAGGTTGATAAAATCCCATGGGACTTTGAGAATGTGTGCTGCCACTTTTTCCCAAGGTACGTGGAGTGGAAACTTCAAATTCTTGGTTTCGTAGAACCCTTTAAAAGGAGCCTATTTATGGTTTTGTAATTGATTTTCAATTTTTTTAAAAGTGAAATAATACTGTTAGTATGGCAATAAAAAGCAATGGTTTCTTCCTTCCTCATTACCAATCCGTAGGTCCACTCCCCAGAGGCAACCACTTAGTTCAATTGTTTGTCCCAGTACTCACCCCCTCCATTTTTAAATAACATGCTATGCTGCAATTTTTTGATTTACCAAAGTTCAAAACGATTTATTGACTTCTTATTAGGATAGATAAGGATTTAGCGCTCTTACAGATTATCACCTTCCCTTTCCATTTTACCCATTCTCCTAATATGCTATTTCAGGAATTAAAACAGTTGCCAGTGTTTACATTATTACAAGTATATAAATACTGGTTACTGCTAAAGCAGGATGGCCCTTTGATCTTTTCATCTCTTGTACAAGGTTTTGTTTTTTCCTGGAGTTAACCATAGCCTCAATTTTTTTCCCATTTACTTCATTTTCTATGTATCCATGTCAATTTCCCCCCATATCTTCCAATGGATCTATCAAGTATGTACAGATAACATTTTCTAAATGACCAAGTATATCAGCTGCTTTATTAGTTCTCTTGATTTCCTAAAGACCTCTCTTACATAGCTCTCTGTCCTTCCCCTTTATTCTGAACTGGGTGTAGATTATATCTCATGTTTACCTTCATGATCTTTCTGTGTTGTTTCCCTGGTTCAATGAATCTAAAATTTTCTTCTTTCCTCTCTGCTTTCTCCCTTCTTAGCTTAAGCGTATCCTCCAGTAACTTTCTAATACTGGGTGTTTAAGAAGAAAATTTCTTTTTTTTTTCTTTCTTTTTTACAAAAATTCAATTCAATTCATTAACATATGATGTATTATTGGTTTCAGAGGTAGAGGTCAGTGGTTCATCAGTGCTCATTCCATCAAGTGTCCTCCTTAATGTCCATCACCCAATTACCCCCTCTTCCTACTCTCCTTCCCTCCAGCAACCCTCAGTTTGTTTCCTCTGATTAAGAGTCTGTCTCTTACAAGTTTGTCTCCCTCTCTGGTTTTGTCTTGTTTTATTTTTTCCTCTCTTACACTATGATCCTCTGTTTTGTTTCTTTAATTCCACCTATCAGTGAGATCATGTGATAATTGTCCTTTCCTCATTGACTTATTTCAGAGATGCAGATTTCTTGAGGTTATACCCATCTAAAAAAATTTTTTTTAAAGTTTTTATTTATTTGACAGAGACAATGAAAGAGGGAACACAAGTAGGGGGAGTGGGAAAGGGAGAAGCAGGCTCCCCATGGAGGAGGGAGCCTGACCCAGGGCTCAGTCCCAGGACCCTGGGATCATGACCTGAGCTGAAGGCAGACGCTTAATGACTGAACCACCCAGGCACCCCCCAATCTAAAAATTTTTGCTTTCAAATATGATTGATGGTTTGGAAATATAGATTCTTTGATTCAAAATGATTCCTTCTCATACTTTTAAATTCATTGCTTCCGTTATGCTATTGGCAAGACCAGTGTCATTATGCAGGCTAATGTTTTGTAGGATCTATTTCTTCTCCTCCTTGGAAACTTTCAAAATTTTTCTTTATTCCTGATGTACCTGGTGTGGCTCTTTTTTCCATTTCCTGAACTGGATGATTACTGTGCCCTTTCAAGTTCTGGAAATTTTTTCTTGTAATATTTCTTTAATAATTCCCTTTTTTCTCTTTCTCTTATTTCTCTTTCTGGAATTCTGGATCATTTATGTAATTTTCTTATCTTCTCTGCCCTTTCATATTTTTGACTTTTTGTTCTATTCTCAGGGAGAGTTGCTATACTTTATCTTCTAGTTTTGCTATTTAATTTTTTATAATTTTAGTTACATTTAAAATTTTCCAGGCAGCGTGCACATTTTTTTGCTCCTTTTCCATGGTATTCTGTGTATTTTTTGTTTTGCTTTGTATTGTTTTGCTTTTTGGCTGAAACATGCTTTCCTCTCTTTTCTAAGAGGATTAATTTAGTGAGTAGGTACATTCATTTGGTGGGAGACAGGGTCCAGGCATGCCATTATCTACTTTGAGGACAGGCAGGGCTTGTAGATTGGTCAGTGTCCAAAGACTGTCAGGGTGTGTTTAGGTCCAGCCTTGCTCCCAGTGCCAAGATCCTGAGGCTTTTCTTCAAGGTCTGCAGATTCTCTAGAGAAGAATCTTTCAGTCTTCTGTCTGGAGTAGAGGTGCCGACATGCCCACATTTGGAGACAAGATAAGGCAACAACAAAGGGACCTGTTCAGAATGCAGACTTTCATTCTACCTGCCACTGTGAACCCCATACCTCTCTGGCACCTCCTATGTGCTCATGTCATTGAATCTGAAGTATCTGAGAGGAATCTCCTTTTTTTTTTTTTTAAAGATTTTATTTATTTATTTGACAGAGAGAGATCACAAGTAGACAGAGAGGCAGGCAGAGAGAGAGAGAGAGAGGGAAGCAGGCTCCCTGCCGAGCAGAGAGCCCGATGCGGGACTCGATCCCAGGACCCTGAGATCATGACCTGAGCCGAAGGCAGCGGCCTAACCCACTGAGCCACCCAGGCACCCCGGAATCTCCTTTTGTAGAAAAGAAATCTCTCATCTCCTGTGGGTGACAGTGGGTGAGACCTAGGGTCCATCCATTCTGTGTATAGACAAAGCGAGTGTTTTACTCCTGCTTGCCCTCTGACTTTTGTAGTATGGTGTTTTAGGGCCTTGGACTTTTTCAGAATTTTGCAGAGTGGGCTCATTCCTTCTCAGCACTTTGGCTATGACTGCCTCCATGTGCAAAGTCAGAGACCATGCCTCCAAATATTGTTTGCTCCCAAAGACTTTTAGA